>NC_089978.1:88446999-88767713 GCF_036417845.1 Apteryx mantelli | reverse complement strand
ATCATCTTTACAGAAGCCTAGATGTTATGAATGCATGAAAGAGTAGACAACCAAACTCCACTACATACAGACCTTTTGAGCCAGACAGTTAATTAAAAGTTATTGACAAAATATAAGAAATTAGATAAGCAAATTATCAAATAGATTTTGCAAATTTATAGTGACGATATTAGACAGAGAATCCAAGATGAATTTCAGTATGGAGACATGCAGAAGCATATACACAGCACAGTCCAAACAAGCACTATAAAAACAGGAAGCAGAATTTTTATAAAGCATTTATTAAATACTAATATTCCCTACTTTATGTTAGAAAAGGATATAGACAAAGAGTAACACAAAATTGTGTGAACAAGTGACTGGCCATTTACTATTAGGCAAGAAGAAACTAATTAGATTTATAAGCAGATGGTCTCATACCTGTTGTACAATTGTTGTTAGTTCCAGACAGAGCTGTATGACATTATTTCTTGTTACTGAGTAATCTGTCACAGCAGCAAAAGGCGATCTAAAAAAAAAAAAAAAGGTTGAAAAAGAAAGTGTTGAATAACCCTGGCACATTTACACTTTCTTCACTGGTGCATAATACATTTAGTACACATAGTGCTTTAATAGTGATTTTTGTCTAGGGATAGTAAAAGCACACAAAAAATATCCAAAATCTACTACTAGAATTGTAAAATACAGAACATATATTCCTGGAAAATGATCAACTCTTCTTGGTTTTGTAAGGTTTTCAAAGTTCTTCTTCAATAAGTCTCATTTATAACAGCACCCTCTTCTCACAGCCTTGCAGTTTACTTCTGGACGGCCCTCACTTCCCCAGACAAGCCTACCTTGCCTTCTGCAGCTGTTTTCAAACACCCTGACAATGGCAAGGCACAGGTACTCCTTCCACCCGTGATGTGAGCAGTGCCCAGATGTGAAACAGCTCAGAAAAGCATTTGGCTGATTCACTGGGATTCCTGGGACTTGACCTAATATCTGGTGAAATTACTGGAGGGACTTAGAGGAAGTAAAACTTTTAGCCAAAGGGGAGAAGAGCATTTCAAACCAGAGAGGGATGAACACTCAGGAGCAGCTGCAAAGGCTAAACTGGAGGCACAACCTAACATCCCACTAGACTGTGCTATAATCAGAAGGGCTTAGTGAGAGGAAAGTGTAATCCAGCATTTAAAAAGGTCACCTACACGCATTCGACATCTTAAAACTTCATGTCAAAATGTTTTAAATGCTTGTCTACCTAGAAGCTTGTTTGTTTTCTCTCTTATCACTTGAGCTAATAAAATATATTGCAAAGCACTGCAAGGATTGTAATATCTGAACAAGCTGTCAGTAGATCATCCAGGGGGCCAACACTTCTTCTACAATACTTTAAAATTGGTGGCATTTAAATTAAGCTGGATGCCAAGACCCTTCCCCAGCTGCCTTCTTCCGTCACATCTTAGAGCAAACATATTTATATATGCCTTTAAGAGTTTTACAGTGCCAGTTGATATTACACCTTCTTCACTTAAACCTAAAGACAAGTAGCCAGTACAAAGAACTCAGTCATAAACATGTCTGAATGGTAACTCCAAATATAGTTCAGCTGGTTCTTAACAGGTTTCAACATTTTTTTCCATATGCAGAATTACTGAAATGTGGGTATCAGCAGATTTGGAACTGTCTACTGTAAGCCCATGTGGACTTCTCTATCTCCCCTGGTTTTCCTAATGCTCCCTTTCCTTGCTAGTGCTGCCCTAATGGTTCACAAGACAAAATAAACTTTAAAGCCATCAGACTTGAGTAAGCACCTCAATTTGATGATGTACATCATACAACAATATATACTTTCTGCCCACATTACGTAGGGAGAAGAGCAGTTCATTCTCTTTAAAATAAGACTACAGAAACTGGAAGCTAGGCAGAGTTTAGGAAAACTAAAAGCAGCCCGACAGTGAGGATGCCATAGATAGCACGTGGGTAAGGTCCAAAAGGTGCTGACAAAAGCTATTTGACACAGGGTTATAATCACAATTTAAAGTGCAAGTTTTATGCAATACATGGCACGTGCACAGTACATGCATACTGTACTAGGCCTACTCACAGACACATGCACAGAGTATTACTGAATTTCAGGAGATGTGTGAGCTTATTAAAGGATAAAAGTTAACTGAACTGCTTGGTTGGGAACAATAATTGTGTTAAAAAGTACTTTAGCCAAGACCTAAAAAAAAAATTAATATTTTTCCCTTCAAAATTGTAACTGTTGGGATTCTGAAACCTACCTGAAACCTTGAATTAAAAAGGTCATTTTCACTTATAAATTCGCTATTATTTAAAATGAATGAAATCCAGCCAGCAAACGATATTATTTTACTTTAAGTATGTATGTTAATACAATTTGATCCTCAAATTACACAACTGGAATCTATTTGACATTTCAAAGCCTCCAGCATTTCTCTAAACAAAATCACATGGTAGGCTTCGGCTTCTAATACTGCATGATCTTCCCTCATACTTTTACAATTTAGTTTAGTTTCATAGTTCATGAGGAAAATAATGACTTTTTTACCATCATTGCTCCTAATGAATGTTAGAAATACCCCGAATAAATTTGGTTGACATTAAAGAACAAGCAAAAGGACTGAAATATTACTCATTTTTGTTACACTGAAGTGTAACATCGAAGACTTGCTGAAAACACCACATGAAGCTGGCAGCAAGGGTGGCAGCAAGAGGCAAAGTCTACTAAAAATCAATAACTTCTCTGGAGATATTCAAAACCCGCCTGGATGCGATCCTGTGCAATGTGCTCTAGGTGACCCTGCTTGAGCAGGGGGGTTGGACTAGATGATCTCCAGAGGTCCCTTCCAACCTCAACCATTCTGTGATTCTGTTGAAACTAATATGTAACATTTTGAAAAACGCCTCATGACTTGGATGGGTAAGGTGACAGGTCCATGTAACATGGGCTTTGCCCCTAGAGAAAATGTAAGGAGGCCCTGAGCTGCCTCCTCGCTGGGTCTTCGCAACTTATAAACCGATTCCCTCACATCAGTCTGCACCAATGCCTCCGTGGGGTCCTGCCCTAAATCAGACCAGTACCACAGGAATTCCCTTACTTCCCCCTCCCCAGTTCAGATCATTTCACTGGTCCAGTCTGCATGCACAACCCCACAGATGACTGTATAGACACGACTGCCTGAGCAGCTGAGGAAACTGTAAGGACAAAGGTCTTAAAAATAGCTGTACTGCCAAAGGAAATGTATTTTGGTACTGCATCCCAAGCCTCACTTTCAACTGTGAGCTTTTAGCAAGACTTAGTATAGCAACATGTCAGCAGTTTCTACCAAAATATCAATAGAAACCTCATTATAGGATCACTGATCGGATTTCATAATGAGCACACCGTGAACCACCAATCCGACAAAAAATCCCCTTTGTTAATAAAATAGCCACTGAGAGTAAAATGTATAATTTTAATATAGTACAGTATTATTGCAGCTGTGGACAGATGAGGCAACATATGTGTAACTGCAAATAAAACCTATATATATTGTACCTTTTCAATGGCTGCTGCAATACCTTCCTTCGCAATCCATCAGAAATATGCCAAGTAAACAGCATTCCTTGAGGAATTAGACCACTTCCCTGAACTTTTAAAAAATTCATTCCTAGGCTTGGCTGAGCCAATTCTATCAACTTCCAATTTCTACTCTTTCCTTTCAAAGCCGCCCCTTTCTCAGTCCCTCTGGCCTTCAGCTCTCAGCCGTCTCGTACAGCTCCAGCGAAGCAAAGTCCTTGAGAACATGTGCAATTTTCAAAATGCGTGTTCAGTGCTTTCTAAGTTGCACAAGAACTAAGAAGCCGTCTTGGACTGTGTTGCCCCACTTCCTGCTGGGACATTGACCTCAGTAACTCCTTTCTGACCCGGTTCCTCCTCCAATTACTTTTTTCTTCCTTCAAAACCTCCCCAGCCTCTTCCTTTGCAACACCCACATGAAAAACCTTTATAACTCCACCACACAGCTGCCTGACCACCTATTCTTTCCGTTCATCTCCTCCTCTGGACCTTGCCTTATTTCTCTTTCTACACTTTGGTATCCCCTTCTGGCCTTATTTCTTAAGGGACCAGGATTTGTGCAATGCTTGTGCACACATGTGGAAGGCAGTTTTGCCCTTGTTCTTACCTCTTCTCCCTCCTGCTCCTTTCCAACATTTGAACCCATTAGCCATTTCAAACCACTTTGACAGATGCGTGTTGAAAAGGTTTCAAATATAATTAAGTTCATACATGTTTTGTGACCATGTATGCAGTTAGAGAAGAGGGAGCCTCTTATGCTTCCCACTATGTGAACCCACACTGTGAACCTGCACCTTCTTAGATACCATAGACTCCAGTGAGATGAAGAGGTCCTTTCTAATTATCTCATTCACAGGAAAACACTTGCTTACATTTTTTTTAAACATTAAAGTAAATCAACTTCAAGGCCCTAATGTATAGAAAACAAGGTTTCCCTATAGCCAAATATCATGGACCTATTGCTTGTTTGTTTTTTTTTAAACTGATGTTTGAGATAAAAGACCTTGAAATATGAAATATAAATACACTTATGTGTGTAAGGCAGTCTGTAACAGACACACACACACACACATATATATATTTTTTAAACACACTCACACACACACTTTTTTTGAATGAAGACCTTAATAAAAATCATTAGCAGTATCAGCATCTTTTAGGATTAAAAAAAAAAAATTAATCCAACAAATTAATTAATAAAGACACTTTGAAGGATTGGTAGAAAAGCCAGCTACATGAATACAGCACAGCTAGTTCCCTCACATGTTGCTGTTCTACTGATAAGAAATAATGCTATTCGACAGCTATTAATACACAAAATTAGTCATTGCACATGCAGGAAAATCTTTCCCAAATATTAAAAAGGTATGTATTGTAAAGGAGATGCTTGGCATTTCTAGACTACCAACACTTTCAGTATCATATGCTTAAGCCTCATCTGTCTTATTCATATAACATTTGGCTAGGGAAAAATGATATTAAAAATTCAGAAATAACTATTTCTCATTAAAAGATTTGCAATTTGGACAAATGCAGACTGCTGTCCATAAAAGTATTACTCAAAAATAAAAGTTAATTGTATTTCACCACTCGTTGTCATATTGAGCTATTTTATAACAATAGATATTGTGAGGGGTTGAAAAACAGTACTATTCTTACTTTAGCATCCTAACAAGGGAAAACATATTCAGAGAAGCTTGTCTAAACATAATAGTCAAAATTCTTCTAAAGAGAGAGGTAACCCAATGAGTAATATAACTCAGTTTTCAAAGGTAGCACTTTAAGCCCAAACAAATACAATTCTGAATGGACAGTATTGTTGCATACATTTTTGTGCCAGCATCCATCTGAGATTCCTGGTTTTAGGCTTTTCAGGCAACAAACGTATTATTTGTATTTCTAATGGAACTGTTTTATGTACTCTCAGGGAGGAATGCAATGAAATTCACACTGAATAAAGGACTCCTTTAAAGGAGTGCTCTGTTAAGCATTTACAGCTGTTCCAGTAGCACTAACATGGTAAGTGCCATTGCATTCTTAGCCAGCATTTACTGGCAGGTTTGGCATCCCATTCACACAAGCATAAAGGGGAATATAGAAAGGAAACACAAGATTTGCAGGCTGAAGACTGAAAAACTGACTGACAGAAAGTGGATTATTTGTGTGGTAAGTAAAGAGTCACTGAACTCTTTGATTTGTTTTTTGTTTGGGGCTTCACTTGTTCCCCCCTCCCCATCTTCTGTGCAAACCAGACCTATGCTGTCAGGAAAAGCAACAACCAAGCATAGCTAATGTGGCTGTATAGAGTCCTTTATAAAGGAGATTTTAATCTAGTAACACATCCCTTGAAAATGAGAAGTTATGGGCTTGCAAACCTTGGAGCATAAAATTCTTCCAGTGAATGCTCCTCTTACTTACAACTATAAAATAGTCACTCACTAAACACTGAAAACAATGAGACAAAGAAATCCAACTGAAAAAAGTTTACCTATAGTGTAAGAAAATGTGTGCATTGTGTACATCACCATGGTGAAAAGAGGAAGACTCATTTTTTAGTGGAAAGTGTGTTTTGCTACCACAGTTCTGGCATAGAAAGCACACTTAAGCTTCAGTGTCCTGAAGCTGAGCACCTAGGACTGTTCACATATATGAATGGGAGTGTTTCCACCGTCACAGGCTGCACTTTTCTGTTACTTTGCTGGAGGACCACAGAGCAAGTTCACACAGCCCACAATAGGGCTTGGAGGTCCCCTTCTGTTGTGCAAAGTTACCTGACAGAGTGTCCCAAAGTCCCCAACTTAAGGCACAGATCTGAGCATTAATGAATAGGATTTAAGTATACATAGAATTCCTTTGCTGAACATTAAAATGACTTGCTCACCTGCAGTTCAAAGTCAAAGGATTACACCCCGCTGTTTTTTGAAGACCTAACTGCTCCCCTAAAAGTTAAGCTAGACTTTCCAGAAAGGCCTTTTACTCTGAAATTTTACACTGTTACTACTGTCAGCAATTTCACCCATACCTTTTATATGGCCAACAATTTCTATCTTCTTGTTCCATTTTGTTCATGTATCAGACTCTAGATAGAAGTGGTAAATTAATCAGGTTGGTGAGTATTGTCAGCCTGCTAATTCTTCTCTGGGCACAGCACTGAAAGATTGGAATAAAATAAAAAAAAATCTCCACAAGATCCCTTTATTCCCATTACTTAGACTTCACTGTAATCTGTAGCAGCAGTTTAAGTTTTTTATTTCCAAAATGGGGGTAGTCCTAGGCTAAAAAACAGGATTCAGGAGAGTTGCTGTGAAAGACGCATTGAATCACTGCCCACACAGACAGCTGAGTCAAACAGCACACTAAAAAAATCCAGTGCTGCCTGATAAATCCTAATTCACTGCCATTAAAATCTGTGACACAAAAACAGACATAAAATGTCGTAGTAGTTATCTCAAGGAATGTTTATTACATTTTCTTAAAATTTTAATTGAAAAATAAGCTACAGCATTATAATGGATTGTCTTTAATGAGCCATTAAAGCCCTAAGAACAACCAGCCCTTCCCCAGTCCGAGTCTCCAAATACAGCTTTATAGTTTACACAGGTATCAGTGCTATTTGCAAAGAGCCAAAAACGTTCTTCTAGTGACTGCACAGGATGTAAGCGATAAGGAGTCCGTGCTCCAGAGAACAGCCCCGGCACCACTGAGTGGGCAGAAGGAGGGAGCCCAGAAGCACAAGTCTCCTGGGAAGATTTCCTTGCTCAGTCCACTGCCTCGCTTCGCAGCCAGCAGGACATACGCAGGTTCCCAGAGTGGTCCACTTGCAAAGGAGACAGGAATGTGGTGGAAAGGAATGACGAGATTGCACTAGACTAAGAGCAGCTCAGGAGAAGGCGCCAACAGAAGCAAGGGAAGCCAGCAGCCGGGTGTTACAGGCAGTGATGCTGGCAGGGGAACGAGACAAGATGGGAAGAGACAAGGCTCACGCAGCTGCTACCAAATGTCACTCCAGGTCAGGTTCCCTCAGGATCACTCCTCTTCCACAAGGAGCATTACAATTCCTCCTGGTTAGAGCTAAAGTAATGAGCTCTACCTTTTAAATTTAGCTGTCCCATGCATGGAAAATATATTCATATAACATATGAATGTATTTACACTGGAATATGATGTACAGCAAGACTTGAAAGAAAAAAATGGTTGCTTAAAGGATGTGTAAAAGACTCTTTTGTTCCCACGGGTGCCTTCACTTTGCAGCAGCCTCCAACATGCTCAACATGGTGCCAATTTCTGATGAAAATACAACCTCCTCTCTGCCAGTCAGATGGTTTGGCAGGTACTGGGAGAAAAAGTCTTTGATGAATCTGAACGCCCTTCAGTCATGCGACTCATCACAATTTCAGTTGCAACCAATAGGTAGTAGCAAGTTGGTAGGAAAGAAAGGAGATGCGAGTAGAGCACAAGAGCTGGCTGTGTCTTAACCAAAGAAAAAGTTAGTTGTGAGCATTGCTAAACCCCCTAAACTTGGAGCTCAGAAGCTTTTTCTGAGCTCCCTATGATATCACTGCTTTTAAGTTCACATTTGCCTCAGGACAAGAACTGTGAAGTTTTCACAGGTATCACTGAAGATACAAGTAGGAAATCCTAACACAATTTGTTAAAGATGAAAACAAGTAGTTTGATTCTCAAGATCCTGACTGAGTTCATGGTGCTTTCAGTTCAAGAAAGCCACAGATGGATAATATATACCTCTGGCATACCTTAAGTTTATGTTTAGCTTGAGGGACACACAACTTTTCTCCTCAATTTTTATTCTCAGTAATCTACATGCATTTTTCAATTGCGTCTTTTCTTCATTCCTTCCGCTGATTTTCTTCAACTATTCAGTTTATTTTCGATTCAGCTGTGCTTTCTTGACTGTCAGCTTTCCAGTTTTTCTAGATCTTTGATAATCTGTTTTTGAACACCACAATAAAAATATGTAAGATGGAGATCTGTACTTGTTACATTTGCTGCTTGGCCTCCAGGTTGTATATTACTTAACACACTTTGAGGTCAGGAGTATAAAGCAGAGTTTTATTTGTTTGACCAGACTGCTGTTTGACCAGACTGTTCAGTGATATTTGACTCCCACCTCTATTTACAGCAAGTAATAATTTTTGCATAAAACTAGTTCTCTCGACTTTGAAGGCAAGGTTGTGCATGTGCTCACTGTCATTCAAAATGTGAGAAACACATTTAGGAGAACTGCTATACATAATCTCAGCAAATAAGCATACAGTGCAGAAAGCACTGAGGTTTCATCTCCACAATGGAGTACCTCAGCCCTATAAAAGACAGAAGAATGTCCAGGAACTCACTACATCAAAAAAGAAGAAGGATTCAGAACCATGTCATATATTCCACTATGACCATGTCCATATTCCATATGTCACTAATCCAAAGAATACAAGTTCTGGAACAAATGGATAACTATATACATTATTCTGTTATTCTTGTGAAACAGCACTAGAGACATTTAGGTGCCAAGTTGTTTTGAATAGCAGATAAGTAGTTCATTGCTGCAGCCTAAAGCATAGCTTTTCATCAACTTAAGATCCAAGTAATGTGTCAAGTAGAAATGCACCATACTTGCAGAAAAGATTCTTACAATTTTTCAGGACAGGACAAATATATCAGGCAAATTGGCTTGAAGGAATTTGAAGACTGGGGAAAGAGCATAAAATAAAATATTATTAAGTGAAAACTTTTTCAGCAGTCTTCTGGAAGAAAAGAAAAGGTTTCATGGGTTAAGACAATAATGGGAAGTTAAAATTAGTCTAAAAAGTATAAGGGCATAATCTAGTAGAGTGATGATAGTTTCTTTGCAGGACATCTTTATTGGGGAGCTCTTTCATGCTTCTAAAAAATCATCGGCCAAACTATTTAGAAAACAGCTAGAAATCTCTACTAAAATTTCCAGTTCCTAAATGAAATTAAACCAGAGGCTTTTAAAACTTGGCAATAAAAGTTACCCTAATTTTCACTGAAAAGTCATGCTCTGACATACAGCTAGAAGTAGGACCATTCCAGGCAGAGACCTGGAAGAAAGAAGAACATACCCCTGCACAGTGTAATCCCAAAAGCTGCAATGGCAGTAGCCCAGCAAATCACAGCTCTCACACTCTTTTGATAACTGGGCCTGGCCTAGTGAGGTCCTTATAGACCTCACATAGGATGTGAGCATCCTATGGAAACATCAGAAGAAGAAAGCTCACTAGAGCAGCAAGGGAAGCACAAGCTGTATGGAGTCATCACTAGCCCCTCCACCTAAGAAACATATCATTGCACTTTAGGCAAGTTGGAGCTACTGCAGCTGCTTTTTCCAGATGTAACTTGAAAAAGACTGCACAGGAGTAACCTACCATGGATGTTACAATGGAGTGGATAACCCTAATAGTCACATTATTCCTCCTAATGATTTTGTCTCCCCTCTGTCACACCCCAAAAATGGAACTGGTGTTAGGAATCAGCCAAAAAATTAAGGTTTAGGTCCAGTTTTAATATTAAGGACTGTGTAGAATAAAACAAAATCCATGTTCTTGGCTTTCCATATTTTACTTTAAAATCTTTCTATCTCCCCCTAGCGGCCCTAATAGCTGCTAAGAAGGAATATAATAAGCAGAATCCTATTGATCTCCAGATGTTCCCACTTCCAGAGAAAAATACAGTCATTAGCCTGCCTTCATCCCAACTTGGGGGCTTCAAGAAGAGGAGGGAACCTAGCCAAAAAAACACCCCCATAAATCAGAAAAGTTTTAAAATGCTACAAAGAACATTTGCCACAACCACGTGTTTAAGTCACATCTTCAGAAGGGCATTCCCAGAAATCTAAATGAAATTAAAATACTGCCTCTAGGAAGTCTTATTTGGGTGCCAAAGACAACATTGTTAAAAGCAGACTCCCACTTTGGCTGCTCTCATTTTTAACTCCTTGGAACTCCCGGGGCCGATCAGTCATCATTTCAGATAAAGGCAAAAGCCATGCATTTTCCTGAGAATAGAACTGATATACATGTTTTTTAAAATGATTTTAAGAGATCTTCCCCGATCGACGTTAAAGTCTGCCGTCTGATTATCTCTGACAGATATATTACAGCTGTCTTATAAACATAATTTTAGTAATGGGTAATTCTCCATGCACTTTTGAGCTACAAACACATTTTCCAGGCTGGATTTGTCTTTTAATATTAAAAGTACATAGTTTGGGCCCAGTTTGCAGTACCACAGTGACACATTGGTGGTCAGATGCAGACACTTCTATTTAATTCCAATTTCATTATTCAATTATTTGACCAGCCCTCCAGAGAAAAAACATGAGAGGTTCACATTTTTCCACTATGATCCAATGTTATAATTTGGAAAAAAAAAGTGTCAGTAGACAGGCAACACCATTTTAACATGTCTCTGGAAGAACATATGCCAGTAGTGGTATATAATAACATGTAAATGATTCCTAACATCAACAATCACTATCATTCTTAACTTCGACTACTAAAACACATAACTTACTTTTCAGTGCACTACCCTATGTATCTGTGAAAGTTCACTTTTTAATATCAGACTCTATGCAAAAAAATCTCATACTAATACTCAACTTCTTAATTAAGAGTCTTTATCCATTATCCACAAGTCAGATGAGAAAAAAATCAAGCTTATTTCTAAATGGAAAGGAGTGGTAAAACACTGATCTGCCCATGCAGAAGAAGATGTCTTTCTATTATTCCTTCTGTTTCAAAACCCAGGCTGCTCTCTGCCAAAAACGAATTACAGGGTGAAAAAGTGAGGCCCACAGGTCTTAAGTCGCAACAGGCTATGGGCAGAGCTAAAAATGTATTCCCAGCTTTTCAAGTTTCAGTACCAAGCTCTTTCCATGAGACTGTATTGATCCTCTGCATATCTAATATTAAGTGTCTAAATAGAAATTTTGGACTGTAACTTTAGATATTCAGGTTTTGACACTTAAGGGAGGGCTAGAAAGAGAGGAGAGAGGAAGAGGCAGTGGCAGCCGCAGTCTGTTGAACAAAAGAGAGTTTACAGTTCAGCTTAAGAAATGGAAAAGATTCATGCCTCACCTAAACCTCTCACAAGGAGACCATTTATGGAATAGAAGCCAGTTTTCCTCATGAAAATGAAACAAAGCGAAACCCAAAGCAGTAAATCCAAACAAGTCTGTTGGATTCTAAGAATCACACAGAACTCATACTCTGAGCAAAATTTTAGCTGCTGCATACAAAATAAAAAATGATAAACTTTCAAATCAGGATGAGCAATTTATGTTTGCTAATAAAAATGCTCTGTGATGATGCATTTTATAAAGAAATATAGATGTACTAATTTTAACCACTTGAGTTTCAGTGATCATCTTAAACACCTGAATATTACTATTGCTATTATTAGAAAAGGCCAAGGAGAAAAGTAAAGTCCTCGTCAAACATATTTGCTAGGTAATACAGGCAGTATAATCCAGTTCCAGATGCATCTACAGTTTAAGAGATACTTCATTACAATTTAATAAACCTAAACTGCAACATACATGTTTACACACATACACAGTGGAAGTATATATTAACATCAGTATAATGAAAAGTACAATCACAGTTTTGTAAGTTTGATTATATCAGAGCAATGAATCTGAGTTATGCTGCCCAAAGTGTTGCTCAATATTAATAAAAACCACACATATATTTTAATGATGTCTTCCTGTTGCTATATTGTGTTTCCAGATATGCGTAGGGTTGCAGAGCATTTAAAAATACTATGCTTAAGGCTGTTTGAACTGCATGCTGGCAGTTCAAGTAACAAGAAGAAATTGCTAGAAATTTTCCCTCAGAATTTGTAAATGGATTCTGCTTCCATTTCAATGCCTAAATAACATTTTGCAAAGAGTTTTGGTTTTGTGCATGTGCATGAACTGGTTACCTGTGACACATTTGGGAGATTTTACCTGTCCAGCCAAGCCAGCAGACTTTTAGCTGCTCCAATCAGATCCACTACTGATGTCAGAAAGTCATTTGGCAATTTGCGGCTGGTTCTTCCATCATAGTGACCACTCCTCCTCCTCCCAGTTATGAAGTTCTGCAGATTTTTGGCAGATGCATTCAGTTTGTGAGAAAGGGTTTTTAGATTTTCTGTTTCCAAACCATAGTTCTGCATAAAAAAAAAAAAAAGACAACAAAAAGAAAGTTAGTTCTGCAGCTCAACATGAAGTACTGAGAAAGAGCAAGACTGCTGTTCTGCTTCAAAACTTAACCATTCCTAATAATTAAGGTAGAAATACACCTACTCATTATTTTTTTAATGTATGGCATGTTCTGTTTCTAAAGTGCATAAAAATAGAACAGAAGAAGAGCAAAATTATGAGTGCATTGAGAAAAACAACTCAGTATAAAGAAAACCCTGCTCTGGAAGATTGATATTAAAAGCAGTGCATCACTCTCAGTAGATGTGATGGTTCTCTCAGTAGATCTGATGGTTATGGACCTGTCCTTCATGCCCACACTCACACCAATTTCTAAGCTCACCTAAGGAAAGGGGGCTCACAACCAGCACAAGTACACAGTATGGACACAGTGTAACACCAAATTATTTTTGTTTGTTTCAGTGAAGGAAGCATGTTCATTCACTTCTTTTTATTCTTGTTAACAGCAAAGGACAAGCTGAATCACAGATGAGAGAACACAGTACTCCTCTGTACAGTGCCGATGTTGCCCTTTTAAAGACAAGCTGTAAACTTTGCTTCCATTTCATAGTCAACCCCTTAAACTTAAATTATGGTCCTCAGCTACGCAGCAGAGAGAGGAATAATTATGCAGCAATATTAACAAATGATGCTTGGAAATCCTTCAACTATACAAATGTTGCTGAAACTGCACTTGAGAATGCACTAATTTAATGTTCAATTATAATATATTATAGTGCCATCAGTGCCATCAGTTATTTCTAGAATAGATTTGTTTTCCCTCACAAATGCTAGGAGTAATAGTGAAGAGATTTTCCCTTCCCTTTGTAAAGGAATAAGCAAGCGTATAGACTTGAGCTTATTATTCCTGTATGGGACTGCAGAAGGTGCTCCTTGCCTTAACCACATCACGGGGTTATAACTCATAGCGCTCACAACTTTCTCTGATGACTATGGAAAGGGCCACTTACTATTGAAGGTGGGCCATTTTCTACCACAAATGATGATGAAGTGCGATGCAGAAAGCACCTGCGGGGTTCAGATGCACACAGAAAAATCTACTTCCTACAGACACCCTCCGACCACACCAGCCCTCGCTCTGGACACCTGGCTGTGGCCCCACACTAACTGGTCCACAAGGACAAGAGGTGGAAGAAGGGAGATTCATCAATGCCAACTTAAGACTGCTGAAGCTCATTTACCTTTGTCATTCTTTTTCCTCTGTTGCTCATAGAAAAAAGACTATTTACAGCAGTCGTCATGCTCCTAATCGAAATGGTCTACTAAATTAACTTGTCTCCTCTTTAACTATGCAGGGACTCCGGGAAGATTATCCTGAGGTGAGCCCTGGTAACAGCCAGCCCCCAGTCCTTCTGCAACTTCTACTCCTGAGAAAATGCTGAAATACTGCAGCGAGGAGACTTCAGCATATGATTTGTCTCCCATCCCCCAGACAAAGCCTCTTTGCACTTGTAAACTGAACACACTTACTGTGGATCCACTAAAACAACAATGATCATCTTTTCCCAGCAGGGAACGTGCCTGAGAGGGAAATGAACAGATGCTAAGGTTGCATTTAAAAAAAATCTCTACTGTAACTTCTGAGAACACACATTTTTTGGCCAATGAGGGCTTTAAGGATAAGTTTATCAGCTGAACAGTTGCTGTGTAGGTGCTGTCCTTTGCCATCATACTTAACACGTTTGGGCAATGACTTTTCCACCATGTAAAGATCCTATAGCAATTATACAACAGATTTAGGCTATAAATAAAAAATTACAAGAAGAAAGCAATAAATTAGGATGGAAAAGTAAAACATACTTTGTTATGCAGTTAAATGGCTCATAACTAATTACTTATTAAATTCATCCAAATAAGAGAGAGAAACATCAGATAAAAATAAATTTGTTTTGCTGTAATTTGCTGTGTTTCCAGTGGTTGAGAAAGTATGATGGCGGCCTTATTTTATCATATTTCTTAAGCATTTAGCTCAATTTGGCAAAATTAGCCAGGAACAAAACAAAAGGAAGTCACTCTTGACAAAGATGCATCCTGCAAAATTTCTTACAGATCAGCTAGCCTTGAGCAAAAGCAGCAAAAGGGTTTCAAAGAGTCAAGCAAACAAAAAACCTGCCTCAGACAAACCCCACAACACCTGTACAACATGCTTTTACCGGATTGCTCTTGTCCCCAAACATAGAGGGGAAAGGTTACAAATTGCAGGTTTGCCATAGGTTTAATTATAAGGCTTCTTTGTTTTTAATATACAGAAATGTTGAATTTCATAATTAACATGGATGCTATGATGAAGTTGAATGCGATTATCCAACTACTGCGCTTGTCTTCAAGATAGAAACGTAAATCTGAGGTTCCTCAGCAATTCATCGAGCTATACCTCTCAATCTCTTCCAAACCTATGTGTCTCGGTTTTAAAAATGCCTTTAGCATAGAACCCGCATTTTAAGTTTAATCTGGAATCACAGGTCTTGCTCTGTGCTGCATTACATGTGCGAGGTGAGCTCCACAGCACCAAATACAATGTGCCCAGAAAAGGAGAGATTATCACCTCCGCAGCCCCTCACGTTACAACTCTCAGGTCAGGTCAAAACGGAACCAATTTGCAGCTGCCTGTGTCCAAACCATATGGCCCTCTTTTTTTTTTTTCCTCTCTTCTCTCTACTATCATTATTTTTGCTCTTTGGAATTTCTCTTCAGTGCAGCTGCATCCCCCTGTTTAAGAACTATTTCATTCACACTTCCCCTCGCGTACGTCACCCTGTTTTCCCGCAGGTCCCAGGGATGCACCCCGCTCACACCGCGTGCAAGTGGGTAGGCAAGTCCCCCATCTGCCCCCACACCGAGTCACCTCTAAACCTGCCCCCTGCCACAGCAGAAAGAAGACATGAAGGAAACCTAATTCATCTGCACCAAAACGGTTTTCATTTTTAAACAAGGGGAGAGAAGGTGCTGGGAAGGAGCAAGCAGGGCTGCTGCATGCCCGGCCTGGCCCAGGGCACGCTCCCATGCCAACCCGCAGACTGGGATCAGCAGCACTGGAGTTATTTCACGTCTCTTTTTTCTAGCCCCCAGACTTCACCCGGTCTGTTTAGACAGGACGGTATTCGGGACCAGTTTGTGCCTGCGTGTCATGCCCACCACGCCGGGCACCCAGGCAACTCGCAGGCCTTGCGTTCTATTATAAGGTAAAGAATTAATAATAACAAAACTCGCGGTATTGAACACTATAGACATAGCAAAAAAGGCATTTGAAAAATTATTCTGCAATAGGAAAATAGGGTACATTTGTATATATATGTGTATGCTTCCTTAGAAAAGCAGCTCCAATGAAAGTTTAGTAGCCTCAAATTAACATCTCATTCTTTTTCAGATGCCTTTTTTTATTGGCAGACATGTGGAGAGGAAAAGACAACGTTGAAATACGTAGTGTATTTTCACATGTATTCTAAAAAAGTGTGTGTTTTCTTTAACATAAAGAATTGACACACTTAACATCTAACCTTTATAAAATTTAGTGTTATATTAGGAATAGCATTGATTTCAGTAAAACCTCCACCCATAATATGAACCAGATATATCCAGAGATGTAAAATGCAGAGATAAATATCGGGTGGAATATATTTTTGGACAGCTGTGTTTATTAAAGTCCTCAAGTAGAAGGATGCTAAAACAGCAGCCAAGCTAACAAAATCCCCACTTTGTTTATTACTACCATCTCTGGCCTACATTAAAAACAAACAAAAAGTTGCATTTCTAATACTGGAAAGAAAGCTTGCTCAAAAAATAACTGCCAAGTTTAATCATAATTTACATGTGATAATATACTATTAACAATAGTTTTCTTAGCAAAACAATGCATTTATTTTCAAGCAATGTAAAAAGATAATTGCAGGCAAAGGAGACAACTCTGTGTTTTTTCCCACTCTGCATTTAGTCTGTACCAACTCAAGTTATGGTTTCGTCAGCCAAAATAAATTTACTGTCGCTGGAAGAACCACAGAGAAACCTCTGCATCCTCATAGAGATTACTGGAAGCGAAGCAAGCCTTCACATGTACTTTCTCCCCCAGAAGCCAGAGAACAAGGGTCTCTTCAGAGACACCCCACCTCCACAGAAACGCCGCTAATAGAGTCGTCTCCAGCAATCACAAAACACGAACTTGTTGAAGCTAAGCCACACACAGTAATAGCTTGTCACCGGGTGTTTGAACTAAAGGTGGTGGGAGCTATTAATAGACATTTTACCTGCTAATTACTTTTCTGTGGCTTCTCATGACAGTGTGAGTGATGAATTGTAGCTCTTTTCTTCACGCGCTGACAAGCAGCGGCTCTAATCACCACTGACGAGTTTTGCTTTTTTGGCGGCGAGCCGGCCTAGCCCCTGTGACAGCCTGTCTCCGTGCCAGTCCCTGACAGCACTATCAGGTGGGGAGGGAGCTCGGTAGCCAAACTTTGGAAATAAAATGAACTCTTTTAGACCACTTTGATCAATGTTCATTAGTCACCAAAAAAAAAAAAAAAAAAAAAAGCTCACTTTCAACTCCTTCCTGTGTTAAATTCACTTAACCCTTGCTACCAGGCAAGTGTGCCTGACACCCCTAGCACTGGTAAAAGTAAAGCGTGCCTATTTCATCCAGTGCTAACCGTCTCGGCTGGCTCAGCGGCAGCCTCTCCAAGCTGCTGAGACCTACAGTTCATGGGATGTTTACACTGCCCGCTGGGCTGCAACACACAAACATCCCAGCTAACAAAAAAAGCCAAGCTTAGGTACCAAAAGCAGCCTGGGTCTAAACACTGTGGCATGCAATGCAGACATACCCACAGCCCCAGTAACAAATCCATAAATCCCTTAAAACACGTTTCAATCACAACTTTTTATGCTGCTACTAAAGCCTATACATCATAAAGCACAAAGGCCACATTAAGCTCAAGGACATTGCGTGCCTAATGCAAACAACCCAAGAGAGAGAAGCGGGCATACGGCCCCTCTGCCCATTTCCCTAAATAACCATTTATTTTCTTTCAGCCCAAAAAGCTGCTGGAAACCATGTGGAGCAAAAGACGTGCAGTGATCAGCACTAACTCTTGCTGAAGCCACACAAGACGGGACTGAAGATATTACACAAACTGGCACTTGGGGCAAATGAAAAATAGGAACAGTTTCCCTAGCCAGGCACAGAAGTTCTCAGTGCTACATTGATTAATTTCTGCCTCCCTTCTGGAGAAGACAACCACTACTGTATAAACTGTAGACAGTAATGGATTATTTTTCTTTGGCAAATATTTGTCACCACACTCATAAACATTATTTTTTAAAGAAGGAAAATAGTGGCAACCTTTTGAAAGGACAAATATTACAGTCTAGAAGATAGCTGTATTGCATAATAAGTTACATGCACTGTATAATTATGTGCAAAGAAATATAACTTCGCAGTTACGCCTAATGTTTCTTGGTAATACTGGACAAAAAATCATAAGGATTAAGTCTAAGTTTTTTCTCGGGCAATTTTTTACAAAGTTTTCTTCCATCTATTCACAGACTGAGGCAGGAATTGCAGGTAAGAATAGCATACGTCTAATAAGAAGTGGACTTAAGAACTAAGGCAAGCTTAATTCTGCTCCTTACTATTTTTCAGTGCTCTCACCTTCCAAATTTAATTCTTGAGCAGCATTTCTGGATGTCATATCTGTTGCTTTTGAACACATAAAATGGAAAAAAGAAACAATACAGTTCATAGAGTTGTCCAGAATCCTGGGGACCTTTCTATATGAATAACCAGAACAGCATCCCATGGATTTGGGGGCACGTGGCAACCATTTCAAAACCATGCCTCAAAATTTGGGGATGGCAAAAATTGCCATGAAAAATCCAACATTTTTCTCCAAAATTGTTTTCAGAATGAACAAAGCATATCTTTTTCTAAAACTCATTTTCCAAAACATTTGGCTGAACACATCCCACAAAGTACACGGCAGAGAGTTTACCAGCCCAAAGTTGTGAGCAACTGAGAACACAGCTTGTCATATTGAAGGTGCCTTATGTAACTTTATACCTCATCAGATCTGCCTACAACATGTATTTCTAAGGGCCCTTCCTCCAGCATCACGAAATGCCAACACTAAGGTTATTTCTCCTCCAAATAGCACTGTCATACGGGATAATTTAGAAGTGCAGAACGCACGATCCTAACACATCTGTTTTGCAAATGCAAAATAAATAGATAAGGAAACAAAGCCCAGTAGTTCAAATGCCATTTATTGCAAATATTAACCATACCTTTACTGATTAAAAGGCAAACAGTTTTAAAGAATATAAATATTTCCCTAAATGTTTTGTCTGAAAAAAACCTCCAGTGTGCAACACTTCTAGTCCCACAGAACCCAGGGAAGGACTAATAATTGTCATCATCCCACTCCTGAAAAAGCAGTTCTTATACTACAACACAATCAAGTAAGGCATCAAAAAGGCAAACCCTTGGTATGCTGTGTAGCACCGTGAGAGCAATTATATAACTATTCTGCTTACCCTTATTCAACCAGCAGATTCTGCAAGACCAAGGGCTCATTATTTTTTTGTTTTGCTACTTTCTCTCATGCAATTTTGTCCCTAGTCAGCTAAGTGCTCTTATTTCTCCAGAATTCAACATATCAGTTAAATATGCAGCTACACGTATTTCAAATTCTTAAACTGCTAATGAGCTGTTTCAAAAAAAAAGAAATAGTTACTAGGTTGTTATGAACACACAACCACTTTAAAACATTTTACATTGTCACAGCCCTTTTTTTTTTTTTTTTTTTTTAACCAGTCTCCTTTAAACCAGAGCCTATATTTTGCACCTTCTCGAACCTCAGAACAGGCCCAAGAGAAAGCAAATAAGGAAAGTATCTAGGAACTTTAATGTATTCTTGAGGCAGGTGGGAGGAAGGAGACTCATTCTTTGAGCACAGGCATATTTACTGCCTTTGACATACCACCGGTTTTATCGCAGTTCTGTACAAAAGGTCTACTAAAACTAGGAACAGCAACAAATATTTTCAAGATGATCTGTATCAGCTACCAAACGCCCTTTAACTCCTTATTTTTCTTGTTCTGATTATGGACCTTTGATTCAGAATTTTCTTCTCTGCCGGAAGTTAGCTCTGGGTGGAGATCGGTGGCAGATGATATATAAGTAGAAGTCTAACTTACAAAGCGCAACAGTAAAAAGGGTAGTTTTTCTGCCATGAACACGCAGACAGCAACAATAAATCCCAACTTTTGTACGTACAAATTTCCCTTCTGAAATGAAATCTTTCTCCTTTAGCACTGCAGTGATTAAGTCTAATGTTCACTATTACTGATGAAAGTAGTTTTAAAATCTGACTAGTGATAAGGGCAAAGGAAAGGACTTCTGTGTGAGAAATAGCAAGAAGATGAAATTAAGATAAAAGGCATAATTCTTAAGAGGAATCATTCATGGATAAGATAGGTCTATTTTTACATTCATTTGCATACAAACGTTTTGTGTTAGTGGTAAATGATAAGTAATTTCATGTAGTTAGTGTATCCCAATGTTTTCTCTGCCAAATAATAATGATATTTCATCTGCTGCAATCTTCTAGCTTTACAGATTCAAACATACAGAGTATAATAAATTCCAGTGCAGTCATAGCAGATTTAAACAACCAACATGAAACCAGTATCATTAGAATTCTGTACAAAGCAAGAATTTCTTTTTTTTTTTAAACCAAAACTCTATTCTACAAAAATGCAGATTCCCAGTAAAAAGTATTTTGCAGATTCATGGGCGCTTTACTAAATTCTTTGTTTAAAGAAAACTTTAAAACATTCAGAAATTATTTGTGGAGTTTTCTAAATATACTGATCTTTCCATGACAAAATACTTCCCATTTTAAGGTCTCGTTTTTAAAAATACTTGAAAGTATATTTTATAACCGATGAACAAGTGAACCTTTCATTATCTGGGAGTAGCCTGGAGAAAAAATTACCATGCTAGTTAATTCAGCACAATCTGTCCTGCTTTTCTAGAGCTGGTCAAGCAGTTTCTTAGTCAACCATTTTTTCAACTATTTTGGAGATATCAAATATTTTTGAGAGGTTTGTCAATATGAATAAACATGCAAGTCCACATCCAGCAGGAATCTCCCTGTTGGTGCCACCAGCTCAATTGCTGCTTCACATCCCAGTTTGAACAGAAAAGGAAGGACGAGAGATATATTTTGCTGGAAATAGAACAATTCCAGAGGACTATTTCAGCTCTGGTGTTTTCTCAAGGACTGAGCCAAAATCATGCAAGGAACTCCTAGCAACAGTGAAGGACCCTCATAAACCTCACTATTTCCTGCTTTTAAGTGTAGAGCATATTTCATTCATCTTGTCTTTAGTTATATTGCCCGTTCTCCCCAGGACCACATTCAGCTTCAGTAATGGTATGTGATATATATGCACCTGACTATCCCCAGCAAGCATGACCACTGACAGCAGTAGCAGCTGGGCAGAAGCTTTGTCCCTCCTTGCCTGAAGCAGCACAGGTACAGAAAACCTGTGAATCCCACCCCCAGGGTACTTGCTTTCTCATCAAGAGCATGGTATGGTATGTTACTAGCCAGCAGAGGCGCCACTGAGATGTACTAGCACAGGCGACCACTTGTCCTCTGAGCAGCTGGCCAACAGCAGAGAATCCACTTGCTGCAAGTGCTTCTGATCTGATGGGAATACAGTGCGTGGCTATAGCCAGCCACCAGCCTTCTGTCAAAAGTCAGTAAAGGACTTCCTTTAAATTGTGAGGCCAATCTGTGGTTTTCCAAATATTACTGTGAAAAGCAGTTTGTCTTTTTAGCATTGTTCTGCAGCCCGTCTGTGTTAAGGATTTCCCATCCACTGTCCATACCAGCCAAAGATGCTTGTTCATGCTCTCCACTTCCCTCCCAGAAGAAAACATTGCCCTGTGAACTACAGACATGCAACACGAGCAGCTGATTTGCCATAACCACCGCTGACAGGGCAGAAACTTCCAGCAGAAGTTTTCCCCAAAAAACTGCTGGGAAGGGGAGAGGAAGGAAGCAGCTCCTCGAGCATATCAGTTCCCAATGCTACAGAAGCTTTCTCCACTGATGGCAACTCTGCCTTAGAAACTTCTTCCTACACAGCTGAGCAGGAATGAATAGTGGGAAGTGGCTCTGTTGCCCTCACTTGCCCTCTATGCCAAAAAGCTATTTAGGTGATGACTCACTAACCCAGAAAGAATGAGGAGGAGAATCAGAAGCAACAATCCTTTTGTTTTTTAATGATTAGTTTAAAATTAAAATAGGTTATGCTTGCGAGGCAGAATTTACATTACTGTTCCTATTCCATCACACCACTGATCATGTCCAGCATCCAAATGTTTCTTAATCCCATTGGATTATACCCCTGTAACTCATGCCAAATTCTATCACAAATCCTCTATCAAACTCCAGAGAAACAGGAGAAATAATCAGATAATTTCATTAAAAAAAAAAAAACTTGCACAGTGAATACCTGCACTAGCAGTTATCCAAAGTTGGAGATTCACAGGCTTAAAGTTCTAGATATGCAGTCCACATTAGAGACTAATCTGAAGAACAGGCAAGCACTAACCAGGACAGATACTTACTGATGCAATAAAAAAGGAAAGCCTGTAAGTACAGGACCACTGTAGCCTAAAAAATTGTTTCTAAATTAAATTTTGTAAGAGGTTTTTATCTGATTGGTGAACAATAAATTCAAATTAAGTCCACTGAAATCAATACAGCAATCACATTTTGTATCCTTGAGGAGCCATCAGAAGCCAATTGTGAGACTGCAAAAACTTTGACTTAAATTAGAAGTTGTGATCTGATTGCCTGCTGTTGTGTTTCCAGTGATGATGTTTTCTGTAAGAGGAGCTCAGAACAGACAGCACTATATGCAACAAGGAACAGCAAGGTAGAGACTTATTGCATGAATTAAGCAGACAGTTTTAGCCTTCACTACAAATTCTTTATTTTAAATATAACCTAGTTCCATATACTATTGCCCGGATAAGGGAGCTACAAATATAAGATATGTCTGTTTGTCTACAGATAACAGATGTAATTATATATCAGGGGAAAAGAAAAAAAACCCACACAGTTTAGCTAAACAAGGGTTTTTTTCTGAACAGGTTATTTTTGAAAAAGTCACAATCTGTCTCCTTTGTATGCCTAGAAAGAATAGTCAATGGTCACACTAACTTAGATTTTTGTCTGAATTAAAATTTTTACTTTGTCTCCTTTTGCACTGTCTGATAAAAAAAATACTTTGCAACTAACTCTCTGTATGTTCCCTTGTATAACAGTAGTATTTTTTTTAGGATTCCACCCTTTCCATTATTTAAAAAACAAATAAATGAGTTAAGTTATTGCATCAAGCCACTTCACAACATTATTAAAAGTAGTACTACTCCAAAGAAGAAAATCTAAGAGCTATGTTTAAAGTCAAACTCTTCCTCTGTGGAAATGCTTCTCTCCCCTTATTTACTTTTCCTTTTATATTTTTTATTTACTTTTTTGTTCTCTTCTCTTCATTGCTCCCACATGTAGGTCCCAAAGATGCAACAGTAGGATATTCAGAAAAGCTTCTGCATACTGAGAATACAAGCCCTTTTGAAGAGCCTTTCAGCCTACCATCTTTGATTTTTTCTACTAGGATTCAGCTTTCTTAAAGCTGATTCTGAAGCTTGGAAAAGTAGTATGTATTAAAAATCTGTAAAGCACCACTTTAGGCAGTCAAGTACATTTTAGCAGAGCTGCTCACAATCCTTCCCACAGCTGAGAATGCAGTGTGCCCAATCTATCATTAATCTTTACTGTCACACACGAAAAAGTTTCAGAGAAGAGTGAAGTCGCCACCCACACCCTTCACAGAGGGGATAATCCAAGTTTTCCATGATGCGATGCAACTGAAAAGACCATTACCAAAATCCCTCTCTATACTCCATCAGAGATGTATATATTATTTACACAACAGATAATTATTTCAGTATTTAATCCTTTCTGCTGTGAAATACAGGCAGCTATGTCTTAGCAAGCTCAAATAATCATCTAAAACATACTTTGTAATACTCTGAGAGACTGCATGAAAGGATCAGTGAAAAGTGACATGGTTAATATCAAGACATTTTGTTTGTAAAGGGCAACCGGCACCCAGTTACTGCATTCAAACAAATAACTATTTTACATTCCAAACCAAACACAGCCTAGTCTTTTTTTGTGATTTCAGATAGGCTTTTCTTCTATAAAGACACAGATATAAATAAGCCTTAAGTCTCTGATACCAAATTATGTAACAAACATCTTATCAGTAGATACCGTTCTTTATCTTGTCTCCAGGTTTAGAATGTTAAATTACTTATACATTATATGTCAAGACGTTCTCAAACTACTTAGATAGTCTTTAGGACTAGAAATATGAAATACTCAAACTATGAATGTTTCCAGCACTGTTCGCTCCCGCCCCCTTTTACCCCTGAAAGTTTACCAGTGCACAGAGCAAGTCTACTGCTTCCAAGATAAGCTCCTGATGGCCAATTCGTGTGACTCCAAGATCTTCCAGTTCTTGATGAGTAATACGTAGTAGCTGGTCACCACTAATCTTCTCTCTCTCAAAGTTCTTAATATATTGCTGCAGACAGTCATCCAGACCTGCCGAAAGAGGAGGAGAGAAGGAAAGAGCAAAGTCAGCAACGTTTTCTACTGGCATAGGAAGATGAATCAAACTGGACTGGAACCAAAAATCAAGCCACCAAAGGATATTTGCCATACTTTGAAGCAAAATATATAAACATTATAAATGCAAGTAATACAATTTTATGGTACCCCAAAACCATAATATATGGAGAAGTAGGGTGACTTCATGGCCTTTTCTACCTCCGGACAATACCTACTGCTCCTGAAGCCAGAACAGCGCCCTGAATTTTTGTAGTATACTGTGTCATGAATGCATATCTGACGGCCCCCTGATAGTAAGTAAGCTAGCAATGCCACTGTTATATCAGGGAGGGGAAAGGAGAACAGGGAACAAGAGAAGGAAGACTTACTGCCTTCCCTGGGGGCAACATATCAACAGATGCTATTAATTATTGGAGCACTGCATGAGACTGGAAACAAGGGAAAGCATTTGTGCCAGAGAAATTCTAAGAGGTAACGGGAGAGAGAGTAGGTTTAATGCTACGCACCCAGGAGTGACTACCTACCAGTGCTTCTTAACCTCCTTCCCAGTACACCTCTGGCATGGTAGGTCGCATGATAGAGAGCGCCTGCTGGAGATGTCCACAGCTAGAAACATGTCTCTTTGCTGGACTCCTGACTCCTGTGCCCCATTAAGTGACACACAAAATGGTAGTGCCACATCACATTGTCACATCTCTCCTCCAAGACCATATGTACCAGGCTGAGCTGCTTGACAGTTTACAGATCACACTAGCCCCCAGCATGAGGGCTTTGGAGAACAAGAAAGGCCCCCAGCAAAGGGCTTTGGAGAACAAGAAAGGCAATAGCACTTCAATGCATAAACTGGGCTCACAACTGCAGCAGCAGATCCAGCTCATTGTATCTGAATTCAGAGACTGTATGCAGTCACTAGTGACAGAAAAAAAGCTTATTGAACATGAAAAGCCATTCCAACAAGATCTGTGTGTACACTGTGGAACAGGGTAATCTGAGAGTAGAAACAGGTACATTATGCCAAAAGAGATCCTAAAAGTGGATGCAACTTGTCTGCCCAGGACACAGAAGAATAGAGTTTTGTACTGGACCTGGTCCTGGTCTGGCAAAGTTGGGCCACTCCTGCTCTAGCTTTCAGTTTGCATGTCAGTCTAACATGTAGCTGACTACATGTTTTTGCCTGGAGCAAAAAGCACTGCAGAACTTGAGCTAATCTGTCCTGCATTTCTTCCTTCGCAATCTTTGCCTAAGAGGGCCAAAATGGCACAGGGAAGCACTGCAGCATGTGCCTGCATCAAGAGGATGAGGAAGACTCCAGGATATTCGGGGCTGCACACTAAAATCTGTGTCGAACTGAATGCCCTCTGATGGATGAACGTGATTGCTACTGAGCAGCAGTATTTGATGAAGCCCAGAATATACTAATTTAGCTGCATCTTGAGAGATACCACCTCCCTGATGGCTGTTTTCAAACAGTCACAGCCAAAACATACCTCTTTCCCCAATGATGAGAAGGAATCTGCTCTTTAGGTTATAAGGAAGTGAGAACATTTGTACTTGCTAATCAAAATGCCTGAAAAATCTGAAGATATGTGGGAGAGAAAGGATCTATCTGACTGCTGAGCAGGAGACTCACGAGTGTCCCGCCTTATAGCAGAAGCTTCTCCAAGGGTGGCTTTGTAGCATTTTCAGTTCTCTTCTACCCCCTTGAGGGACAGCCCCACCTCCAAAGAGAATTACACAAAGAAAATATTGGCACTCCAGGCAGGGACACCCCACTGCCAGGTGAGCCTACTGCTCCAGATTGGGTCCTTGGGCACATGCTTTGCCCTTGCTACATCTCACTAATCCCCTACACACACCAACACAATCTTCACATGGCTTAAATTTTTAGAATTCATGCACCAAAACCTAAACCACTTGCAAACCTACTGTAAATAAAACACCGGAGGCCCAAGACACAGGAAATTTTCTTTATCAGCAGCCTACTGCCTACCTGACCATCTCCTTCTGCAGCCTGACACAAGATTTCCCATCCCCAAAACAAAGCCACTTACAAGTAGTTAATCAGGCATTTTGTGCCATGTTTTCCATTTATTTCCCTTTCTAATTAAATAGTTGCTCAAATTATTCATATACTCTTTTACAATATATTAACAGAGAACAAAAATGGTGATCCAGGACTGATCACGTATCACATCTTGCCATGCAGTCTGGCTCTCAGACATGTATGACCGGCTTGTGATGAGCTAAAAATTGTTCCATAATTCTCCAATAAGGAAAGAAGAGACTGTTAAACTCTCAGTAAGAACAATGATCTATTTTATTCCTCCTAAGTTTTATTCCCCTGTAGAAGGGAAAACTGAATCATCAGAGCCACCCAGACTGATCCCTAAAATGACTTGGTTGCCAAACACAATAACAGAAAAGAAGACAGAAACACTCACAGAAGGCCAAAACAACATGGCCTGCCACATTGTGGGGTGTCACTACATGCCCCGTATCTTTGATATTATTCCCTTTACACTTAAGTAACAGATACTCAGGCTCTGGCCCTAGAACTGCTTATTGAACAAAAGTAAAGTGTCACTGTGGAAGTGCTGTGATGTAGAAGAGGAGGATCTGAATTTCTTTCTTGCTTAGACACCGTTGCTTCAGAGCATGTCAAAGAGCACAAGTCCTGTCTGTTCCCAAGGCACTTCAGTGACAGTCCTCAATATGTCCAAATGCTGCCATCTCTCCCTTACATACTAGGCAATACTCATCATCATTGGCAAACAGACAAGCAGCAATAAAAATCAGACACTGTTTTACTAAACATAATTTATCGTTTCTGCCTGACACCTGGAAGAAAGGCCACTTACCAAGTCCCAGATCTATAAGAACTCATTTGGACATAAAATTTAAATGCAAGTTGCGCACAGAAATAATTTCCCTCAAGCCCCCTTGAATCCATTTTATTTGTTCACACACACGCACGATACTATCACCTCAAAGTATCTGACATGAACCTTCTTGACTTATCCATATTTGTATATATTTTCTCCAGAAGCTCTTTTAAGCCTAAGTTTCTCATTTGGTAAACTAACTGCATGAACTATTTTTGCAGTCTCATGTATAATGGCATTTATTTTTTGAAAGAAAATTAATATTCTTGACAATACATAAAACACTTCATCTAAAAAGGTATTAAAAATAGACAATAGATGAGCCTTTGCTAAATGACTAAAAGAGAAAGCAGTAAGTACTTCTGATATTGCTGAACTTAAGTCCCACACTGCTTACATACACTGCTGGATAAGAATAATAAAGTTAAAATATTCAACGTCATCAGGGTAAAAAAAAAAAAAAGGAAAAAAAGAATCACTATTATGAGAGACTAGTAACACAAATCCAGAATGAGACATGATAGACGCATTTAATAAACACTTACTGTAAGTTAATTCTAAATAAAGCTGATACTCTTCCCCCTCCTGCTATCTATGTATTTTTGTCACTCATCTATAATAGGGATTGATATGTACAGTTCATACAAGGTAAGAAAAAAATTAAAGAAAACAAAAATATCACTGACAATTGCTTGACTCACCAATTTCATGAAAACCACATCCAGGAAAGAACAAAATAATTTAAATGTAGATTGCATGACATTTACAGAATAGCTTGCCACAATTACTTCCTCTTACTTCCTAAATAGAATATCCTTTTAAAAAGTCATTTATTTCTGTCATTCTATTCCCTAATTAAAGGGCAGCAATACTTTTTGTAAATAAAACTGTGCACCGGTAAGAAATAATAAAAAAGCCAGCCAGCTTTCCTCACACACACCTTTTGTGCCCCAGAGAAATGGCAGATAGGACTGTTCATCAGTGCCCAGCGAGCCTCTGCTGCTTTCAGGCAGCAGGAGGGGAACGGTAGGGGAGGCATGGTCCTGGCTGATAAATCCATTTAACCTGGGACAGGACAAGATGTACCCAGTAACTTCAAGTGCCAACTTCGAAAGCCTTCCCCAGAGAAGCCGAACGGGGAAGTACACGTTCTTTAGAGCACTCTTGTCTTACAGTGTTTCTGTAACTCCAGCATCCACCCTTTCCAATCTCACTGTACTAAGAAATTTTTCTAATTGTCACTCTCTGCTCCCCTTCTACCCCCAGACACCTTCCTATCCAAGGACGTCATACAGCTCAGGTACTGCAGCAACCCCAGCAAGCAACTCAACTTGATGCACTACCCTCTGTTCCCGGCCACGGGTGTGATTATGGGTGCCCAGCATCTAGCAGTCCTGGATATCTCAAGAACAGTGGCCTCTATCCAAAACTCAGGTTAGTCATTATATTCTGGCTGCCTAAGGCCCAATAGTACATCAAACATGTTTCGTGATGCCAATAAACAAGTCAGAGTCTCATATTCAACAACAAGGAATACTCCCACATACATTCACAACCCTCCCCCCCTGCCCCCAGGATTTTGTGGGTATACGTAAAGGAACAAATGCTCCAATAATAAGAATGTTTAATGCAAAATCATCTGATGATACTCTTCCTTTTAGACCTGGTCTTTAAAAGAAACTTTATACAATTTCACTTCCCCCCCCCTTTTCTATAGAAGAATAGTCCTTTTATTGTGTTCATGATTAGCACAAACTTCCAAGGCTGTTACCTACACAAGAGTCACTCCCCCACCTAGGGTGCTTCCCCCTGAGCTAATCAACCATGGAGTTCATCAGCGATGTCCAGATCCCGCTATACACTCATTACCTGGCCGGTTTCACTGGGGCTTAGAAGAACAGATGTTAAATTAATACATAGTACATTTTTTGTCAGCTGGAGTACCACTGAGGCGTTATGTACCCAGATTTACTCTTCTGTGCATTAACAGAAGAGAAGCAACTCTTTTCGTTAAGTTTAAAGCAAGCTCTTCCTTGTCTGTGTGACTAAACAAATAAAAACAATAGCAAAAACAGTAGCAATGCTTCTCCAAAAGAAACAGCTCAAAAGCCAATATGTTTAACACTAAAAAGAGACTTCTCTAGAAAAGTTCCTCTTGCAAATGAAACATATCCTGGCCTTTTTTTTTTTTTTTAAAGCTTTTTTTTCCCCTCCTCAAGTCTGTCACAGAGTTCTGCCTTGTATGCACCAAATCAGAGTTCATCAAATGAACGATAATTCCTGTAATGGCTCACTGATGTGATATTGGGCAGATCTATGCAGAGAATTCCCAGTATTACAACAGCACAGGAGAAACTGAACAGGAAATTTTTTTTTTTTTTTTTTTTTAACTCATATGATTTTTCAAGAGTAAGATTGCAAGATGCTGTGCTGCTCTCTGGGGCAATCTTCCATTCTTGCAATCTTCTAACTAATAATAAAATTGCACATTTGTGATCTCTTTGAGGCATTTTAATATATGTAACCCACAGGTTATCTTTTGAAACAAACAAACAAACAAACCCTGTAATTCAGCATTAGAATAGGCTACACGCATCTGTGGTAAATCAAAGGAACTCAGAGTAAACTACCCTCTTCACCAAATATATCCTCAGGCTCTAATCCCCCAGGCCGCTCCTCTTCTGCAAGAAGTTCATTCTTCCCCCCTTTCCCTAGGAGGACGATTCTGTCAAAAGTGAGGTATCTGCCAGGCCAAAATCCACTTACTTTTAAGTAACAGAAATAACAGCAATGGCTATCTAAAATGTGGATTATACATATGAAAGTACAGTGATAATATATCTCAGCTATAGCAAAGCTGCACATTTGTTTCCCTTGAAAATTCAAACAAGACTAAAGATTAAATGAATCAGTTTGTAAATGTCTCTTTAGGAGATCAGTGTACCCCTAAAAAGTATTAAAAACATTATCTTCTTCTACAACTAGGTCTGAACTCCAATTTCTACTCAGCTACTCAGACATACATGAGAAGATACATCTCTAAAGAGTAGCATCTAGGTAGAATATTATTCCCCAATTTGGTGGCAAAGGTATGTTCTCCTTAAGACTGGAAAACTACAATGAAATAATAGAGCTTATGTCCTTACTAGCCTTCTTCTCAGTCTGGGTTAAAGGAAAGATTATGAACATTATGGGTTTAACTATCATACCTGAAGCTTTGACAAGAGAGTATATTTTTATGCTCCCTTGGTAAATCAGAATGAGTATGCAAGCAGATGACTTCCCTTGGCAAGTCCTTGCCCTGTAAACCCAACATTTACTGAAGAGCAGTAACGTATAGACAATAACTTTTCACAGGAAGGAAAGAGGCACAGTATTTTTAAAAACAGGTGACAGGTTTGGGGCTTTTTGTTTGTTTATACACAAAGCCACCAAGCCAAAGTTATCTTTCAATCTGGACAGAATGACAATGCCCTACCTGAACTTTGTCAGTTTGATGCCTTAATAAATTCTGGCAATGGACTATAGCACAGAACTTTACAAGTCATGGAAAGAAAAGTTTAAGCTAGAGTTTAACATAAGCTGGACGTTTCTGTAGCAACACCCAAAGCCATTTCAGTCTGTAAACTGACAATTATTTATAATATTTTTACCTAAACAAACAAGATGGAAGAAACCATTAAAATGTGAAAAGTGCAGAGAAAATCTTGGTTGCTTTCTCCTTGCTCACCATTAGATATGCATTAAATTTAAGCCAACTTGCTTTAACGATTGGCCATCTACAAAATTGCAGACTGGTCCACTCATGTCACATACCATTTTTCAAACTTAAGTATTCATTTAAGTTCCTGGTAAATTAAATCCTGTGCCATGATTTATGCATTTGCATCTAAGCTTTACTAAGCTGGAGCTGGTATGCTACTAATGCATTTGCTTAAATTATACAAAATTGCAAGCTGGCCTTATGTCAAAGAGCAAGACAGTCAACCAGGAATGATTTCTTTCCCTTCTTAGCTCAGTTAGGCAGCTGCTCCTGGGTACGTACACATCTGGCAACTCTCTGTGCCACAGCAGCTCCTGTTTGGGATAGGCAGGCAGGTTTCCTCACTAGGGACACCAGAGTGCCAGAGCAGAGAATAAGAAAATCCACATTTCGTTCATATTCTTTCTCTCTCTTCCCCACAAGCATACATACATATAATATATATATTATATGTATATTTATATTACATATATATGATTCAAATAAAATTCCAAAACCATTAAAAATTAGCATTAAAAATGACTGAGAAGACCCAAATAATTACTCCTTCAAGCATAACACACTCATTCATAGAACGCAGTATAAGATTACATGTTTTTCCTGTGCAGTTTAGGGCAGATGTATTTTCTTAGGAATCTTTAACTCCTGATAGTAGAAACAGTAGCTGAACGGTACTGCTAACTAAAAATTACACATTTTTAGGCAATGAAAGAGAAATACAGAGTATATATATTAAAAATATATATATGTCCACCGGAAATAAAGTACAATCAGAAAACCATGTTACGTTTGTAGAATTAAGAACTTATATGACAGAAGATTTGAATGTGAGAACAAGTGAAATAATGATAATTCAGCCTGTGCTAAAGGCATTATAAAATAATACTGACTACTAGAGCAGAGGTACAGTGCACAGCAGCGACGTAAATAAGCAAGGCATCACAGTGGACTGCTAAAGAGGTGCATAAAATGAGGAACAGAAATAGAAATACTTTTTTTTGATCTTGCACTTTGCCTTCTTAATTTTTAAGATCCTTGACAAGAGAAGGGTTTATGGTTGGTCAAGAGGAAAAGCCACCGAAGAAAGAGGAGATGGATTTATGCCAGAGGGAAAACCAGGGATCAGGAGAGCATGACTGGGACAGTGTCAGGGATTGAAAGAGAAGTTTGGGAGTGAAAGAAGTACTGCCCCAAGCTAATACTAATCCTTCAATTTAAAATAAAATCCTGTTCTATTACTCTGACTCTGAAGTATCTGCTTTTTCTGTGCCTACAGATACATTCTTCATTTCATGATTGTGAACTCTTATGAAATGTGGATAAATATTCATTATTTGAGAGCATTTGCAATAAATTGCAATATTGTTCATCAGAAAAATGCAGAAACATCAAGACTAAATGGATCATACATGGTTCATCAATAGCTCTAATACTTTATAAAGACTTTCACACTGACAAACTTTTAAATGGTTTAAAAAATATATATGAAATAACAACAGGAGGAGGAGAGACAGGAAGTGTACTTATATACTAACTAAAGATACACAAGATTTAAAGATACACAAGACTACACTGGGCACAAATTCTGCCAGTGTCTAATAGAACACATTTTCAATAAAAATGGTCCTTGCTGTTGGAATACTTATAATCAGGGTTGGTTTTTTTTATGGAAAGTTAGGCTTGTTAATTACAAGAACAATATCTGCAGGGTTCTGTTTAGCTGTTGATAAGTGTAATCATTCACATTTCTCAGAGCGCTTTTTGTTTCCATTATGCCCATCTGTATACCAAAGCCAAATCTTTGCACAAGCATATACAAAGTTTTGCTAAGTATTTGAAATCTTAAAACATGGATGATACTGCAACATCCAATGTCTAGCTATATTTCTATGAAACTCAAGGATTAGTATCCCTGATTATCAATATTGTTCTCAATGTAAGAGGTTATAATTATTGTTATATTTAGGACTCTTACTATTGGATTACAATGACTACATTGTTCAACCACAGCTGTGGCCTTTGCACACTAGAAATGCTGAAGTAAGCTGAAAAGTTAGTGTGGCTCATAATGGCAGCGGAAATCTCTTTGCTAGTGGAAGAGAGAGGAGGTTGCCAAACAACCCACAGCATCATTAAAAATCAGGAATCCCTCAAATAAAGCTAATCAAGGCAATGTATGCATTTACTCCAGATGAACACTGCTGTGTCCAACTGTAGGGACCTGGTGCAGGAATGGTGAGGAAGGGAGAAAGCGTGCATTCATCCTCATAATTCAATGTATAAAATTCACAGATTTTAAGTTCAGACTTAGAGGTTCAGCACAATTTGGGAGGCATCTAGAGACAAACCAGAAACATCTGAACTTTAAGAAATTTTTTTTTCCACAAAGGAATCCTACTTGTATTCTGAACAAAGAATGGTTAGGCTGAGTGTGGGTTTTTTTGGTTGTTTGTTTAAATGTCATATTATACTTACCAAAACCAAAAGTTCTCCCACAAGATATCCAAGCATTATCAGGATTGTAAGATTATAAACACTGAATGAAATACACCCCTAAAATTTCAAAGAGGAAATCTCATTATATTCTCAAATTTTCTCCTACATAAATCTATACCCTACTGATTTTTGAAGCAGCTTTGAGGATGTGGTGTGTATCATAAAAGCTTTACAAAAAGCAAAAAGTAATATTGTCACTTTAAATGTTGTAACATATTTTTATCAAACACAAGAATCTAGCCAATCTAGTCTTATTCAGGGTCCCATGATGCTACAGTCTGTACAAAAAAACATACAGAAGATATGGCCCTGACCCAAGAACTCGATAAACTTCTTTCCTCCTTGAAATTCAAGCTGGCTAGCTAATAAATGTAGACTCCTCAGCAGTTAGTTTTATTTCTACTCTTTCAATTTGTTTTCACATTTTTCATTAGTTTTCACATACTAACTCTCCTTCCCTTTCTTCATGTATGCTCGAGTTTGCAGATCCCCTCATAAAAAAGGAGGCCTTCTTGGGCCAATCAATCTTCAACTTCTTCCTCAAAGTATTATCTGTCTGTTCCAATTATCACATGCATACTAGACTATATTGCAATTACCTTAGCATACAAGTATTTTTCAATAAGCATTATAAATTCCTTAGATTTCAAATTTAAATTTCAAACACTTCCATTTTTGTCTTCTATGTCTGTCTGCATCACTAACTGTGGATATTTGATACTTTCTATGAACTCACTACCATGCATCAGATTATAAGGAGCAACTTTATTATTAATTGGTTCCCCCTAAAACATAAAGCAATATATGAAAAAGCACAACAAGAATTTTCTCTCAGCAGGTGTTCTTCTGACTTTCCAGTTTCTAGCAGTGTTTCTTTGCACCGGTGGGAAGCAACTGTACAAGGTTAAAATGCAATTTATTGCTAAACTGGACGCTCACCAAAAATATAATACTCTGGTACCTGCAAACAAAAAGCGCACACCACTAGTTTACACAGAGAGAAAAACTGCCCATGCAGCAGCATATAGCCTTATTACCTCTCCACCACATCTCTCAAGTAAGCAGCAAGCACTAAAAATACTAAAAAATGCTGAAGTCGATACCAGCCAGATTCAAGGGCACCACCAATATAACAGTGCAAGAGAGCTGGAAATGGCTAGGGAGCGTGTAGTCTGCCCAAAGCAAACTAGCCCTAGATCTGCTGCAGCCCTGGGGCCATGGCTTTGCACCTCTGACAGCGATTATGTTAATGCACCATACTTGCCTGCTGAACCATTTTGCACCACACAGCAACGATAAACTCGCAGATTCCCAAGCACGACTGTGAGCATTGCAACGCAACCACCGCATCCCCTAAGGAGGGGAGGCTTTGTCCACATAGGTGGGGTATTGGCTTCTTTAATAGTTTAGAAGTGATGATAAGGCTGAAACACCCCCTTAGGGCTTAGATACGAAAGTCCAATTTTCCACAGCTTTGCACTATCTCCCATGATTATTTGCAGCTGTGCTTCACACTAGCACATATGACTATTGGAAGTGCAAAGCCATCCGGTGTCCAAGCCTACAGCAAGCAGGCAGGAGTGAAAGCTTCTTCAAACTCTGAGTGAACTCCCATTAATTCTTCTTTCTTGCAACGCCCATGCAATTCCCAGGCTCGATGTTCTCTTTCGCAGAAGTTAGCACAATTCAGCACAGTTTGAGATTTGGGACGGTTTTACGGCTGTGGGCAGAAGGAGCTGTACACCCCCCTCCACATGACAAAGAAACATCTGTAACTTAAAATCACTGGTCAAATCTGTTGATAAGTGTAGGAGTGTCTTAAGAAAGGGAAAGCTATACTTCTGATACTCATCACTTCCTTACAGTGGTATTCCAGATGTCTCAGTAACCATCCCACCTCGCTACGAAATAGAAATGAATCATATATTAAAGGGAAAAAACAAGTATAACTTATAAGACAGTCAAAAGATGTTTCTGTAAGCCAAGCACACCCTTAACATTAACCGAGTAAGTAAATAAGCACTGGTTGTTCTTTCAGATGCCCGCGCATGTTTGCATCGTTACAGGGTGTTCTGGGCAGCTACATTAGACACACTGCTGTTGTAACCAGTCAGGCCCTCCTCTTCTCTCACCCTCCCACGGGCTAATGTATGCTATTATGCAAAATAGTCATACAAGGTCTGCCACAGCCTTTAGTGCAGTTCTTTGCTGCTAAAGCCACCTATGCTGCCAAGCATATATTATGTTAGACTGTTATCTATTCAGACCAAGCTGAAGCAGCGTGTCCCCAAAGAAATAATACAACAGTTGTCAAAACTTTGGTTTACGTCAATGCTTTATAGTGCTTCCCACCACTGGAGAAATCTCTTCAGATGAGCCTTCAAGATTTGCTTGGTGATGCCATCACACAGGGTCTGTGGCTTTCATAAGCCCCAGTGTCATGGCTAAAAGCAATGCCATGTAGTTTGCAACACCAGTGATTCCTCAGTATTGGTATGCTCACAACTGAACCTCTGAGAGAAAGATAGCAGATGCTGCTGGGACAGATACTGGACTTGACTGGGAGTGCTTCCACGATGACTTCCATCCATGCTCCAAATTATCCTTTCTTCCTCCACATGTGTGTTTCCTTCCAGTACCAGCACTACATCCAGTGTATGTTGGCTCTATCTGCCATCTCTCCGAAAGGGTTTCAGAATGGAGACAGAAGTCAAATTATATTACCCTTAATTGCACAGAATATGTTCAAATAACTTTACAAAGAGCCCTACAACTACGGCTATACTACTTTCTGATATGCACAGATCCTGTCTATGTTGAGAAGTCAAAAACATTTCTGTTTAAGCTTCTTCTGCTTCTAGCAGACAATCTGCTAGAAATTATATCCAAAGTAGAGAGGTTTACACAAAAATACATGCATTTACAAGGACAATTTCACATGCCTGCACTTCTCCATTCTCTCTCTCATTAAAAAAAAAAAAAATTACATTCCATGATGCAAAATCTATAATACAAACTATAAATCTGTAAATTGGGAGTGCAATCCACACAACAGGACCATGAGAAAATACATTCATTAGTTTGCTATTTTCTTTGGCAAAATATTTTTTTAAATAATGTTGTCAGCTTTGCATATGTTGTAAATACAGATTCTTTGAATCTTTATGTTGAAGTGACATCTTAAGTTATACTTTAGCTAGTTTCTCATTTTGCATAATCACTTGCTCATACAATTTATCCATATGAGCAAAAAGCAGTAACTAGGAATTAGACCCTTCAAAGACTGAATTAATCTGCAGTGACATATTAGTCTCTTTCGAGTCTCATCAGTGTTATACCCCCAGGAAAGAGAAATGAAAATATACATGGAAAATAATGTGTGCATGCATCACACAAAATTAGTAACAATTTAACTATTAACTGCATAGCACTAAACTAGTGGTAGGAAACCTCTGTCCCTGAACCTCTTTCCCAAACATGGGCCAAGGTATGTACAGATTTCTTACTTCTCCCTATGAGGTTACTTCATTAAATATTAGTATTACACATCACATACACTTGTGCAAAACACTGTACCTTTAGTACTACCAACATTTTCTAATACACACATGCACACACATTCACTTAGTCAATTCAGAGGCCTAATGCTGGGAAACCCAAAGAAAAACCTGAAATCTCCATACTTTGTTGCTTTGCAGTGAACATTTAGCATATTGTCTATGGGAAGGTGGAAGAGGCATGGTGCTGTCAGCCTCCCAAGCAGTCACAGAGGGAGGCCAAAAACCCACGATGGAAACTCAAATGTCAGCACAGGCTTTAAGACTCATACTAGCACATCCACACAGAAGGCAATACAGAATAAAGTGACACTCTCATGAGTTTTGGTTAGGAGTACTTACAAACAGCCCTGCACCAAGGCATGCAGAAGGCTCAGCAAACTCAACCAGGGTAGAGATTTAACTAGGCTTCAGAGAAGCTCTACTATATTGTTGCTATTGCTTTTTAAATAATAGAAAAAAAATATAGAGAGAGTCTTACCACCGAATTCATTTTGAGCTTAGGCTTTCTCTGTGTGATCTTCATCCTTCATACCCATGCCTTTATACCAGCCGTATCCACAGCTGGTAGTACTTGCATATACTTCTATCAGTGAGCATGAAATAAAGTGTCCTAATCATGGATATTCCTGCCCATTTCTACAAGATATCTCTGGGAGGTAAATCTGTTTAAACACTTCCTGTGTCAGCTATAGCCAATTATAGTATACCTTTATGTCTTGTTAATTAGCTCATGCTTATTTAAGTATCTATTGTTTACTTTATATTGAATAGTACTGGAAAGGGCTCACCAGTATAAAATACTAATTATTTCCGTTAATACCTGAGCTAGATCTAATCAAAAACTGGGGGAAAAAAAAGTAGAAAAAAGTTCTGAATGAATTTTCATCCTGCAGATTTTAAAAAGACTTGTTATACGTATTAATATTCTTACTGTATGAGAGAATCCTTATTCCATATTTATTGCAAAAAGTATACCTGAAGCTTAAGGTTAGATGCCCTTTCAAATAGCTGTAAAGGCTAAATAAATTAGTAGCTTTTTGATCATAGTAATTCTGGCTGACTTTGCATGCCTCCTTCCTTGGCACTATAGGGCTGAAGGAAATAATTGTCATTGTCACCTGCCACAGAATTCTCTGGTCCCGTTAAAAATAAACTTTCTCCACCTCAGTGAGACTAAAAGGGTGGTATTTTTGAAAGACAGAGGACATACTCATTTCCAAGTTCTAAGGTTCCAAATGCACCACTTCCACTATCATTTCTAAATGCCAACCAGTCCACTAAATATGTATTTATACAGCTATTTTCTGATCTGGCATTGCATCACATGCATCCTAGTGGTTATAAATCATTTTAACCTCCTGTTATGAAATAATAACATTTTCTAGTTCTTTTTAACTCTCTTTACCAATTTGAAGTATTTCAGATAGAATTGGGTTTAAAATAATAAAGCATGCACAAAGTCGAGCACCTGTAGATAGGGAATGGAAATTCTACATCCATACAGAAAAGGTGCAATTCACCTTTCTCGTGACAGGTTATGCTCTACTAAATGCCCTTCAGACCTGGTTCTCCAAGTAATGGTCACTTTCATGACTGTAATAAGGAGAAAAATAGAAAATGGAAAAAGTTTTGGAAGCTTTGAGATTACTATTTTTAATACTAAAATTCCAGGAAGTTGTTCATATATTTTTGAAAAGAAAAATAACAGCATAACAATGTGGGACATTCAGATTTCTGGAACAGTGCTTTTTAACAAGCAAACACATACTAAATTTTAGGGTTTAGTAAGCGTGAAAATTAGAAGCAGAAGAAGGCTTGCTTGAGTGGTTTTGCAACACACTGCCCCAACCCCTCAATCAGTCTATCCTGCAGCTGGACAGTATGATTACTCCCTTAAAGACTATTACCTTGTATCCAGCTTTCCTAGGTTCCTTCACCAGAGACCACAGCACTCCCATCCCTTAGCCCACTCTAGCAGCAAAAGGAGGACTACGGTTTTTTGCCTGGCAGCAAGAATTTGGCTGGTAACACCTGAACACTGATGATGCAGTCCTTGAAATATTCTGCCAGGTGCCTTCCAACAAAGCTACGAGGCCAATTTGTGGTTATAGTCCCATATGAAAATCGTAACCGTGGGCAAAATTTTGGCGAGATCCCTAACCACCACCTTCAGCAGATGCAAAGCGAAGTCTTGGTAGGACTCCCAGTTGGAAAACCCATCTTATTTTCCTTGGCACATCTGTTACTTTACCAGCCCAACCCACTCCCTCTCTTCTTTACCCCCTTCCTTGCTCTCTTTGCAGCTATGTAGGAAGGGGAAAACCATTATTCTTCTAGCATCCCTTTTTTATCCTCCTCACTCTCCCTGAACAGCCTCAAGGTCAGCATCTCCTGCAGCACACAGCTTTTCAAAGTGGCAGGAGCTGCACAGCAAACTGACAAGACCCTTGACAGTTTAACTGTGGCATAAGAGCTGCTTCTAACATCAGTGAAACCACCCAGAAAGAGTGCTACTAGTTTCACCTCACTGCTGTTGCTCAGAAAAAAATGATTAGCAGTAGAGGTATCAGTCATCATCCAAATATCAGGACAGCAATATCATGGTGCATCAGAACAAGAAAGAAAATGATGTTTCTTTTACCCCAAAATTCATATTTTGAGCAGTCTGCTGGGATCTTCCCTCCTTACCAGGAAGAGAACTGCATCTCCATCATTTGCAAAGAAAATTTTAGTACAACCAATTCATATTATAAGCCAGTCCTTGGCAGACAAAGCAGTACTTTGACTTCCAAGCATTCAACATGAACGAAACTCTTTTTACCTGCACTGTTCAGGTATGGAGCCGTTCCTTAACTTGTGTCTCGCAAAGTCAGAGCACCATGTTAGTGGTGGGTCATCTTCTCTGACACAACTTGACACTTTAGTCATATGTTAAGTTCTGAAGCATCTGTTCCATAATAAACTGTTATATATCTGCCAAGAACCTAAGCACTGCCTTTTGGATGAGTATTGCTAAGTTGCAAGCCATAATTTAATACTTCTCTGACATTGATGGTGACCCAATGTTTAATGGAGCTAATGCTCTTCTGATGCCACTGATTAAATTATTGCTCAGTAGTCCAGTTTCATAATCTACAATTTGCAAAGAAGCAAGACAGATACACAGATGCTGTCTCCTCTCCGTCAGTGAATCAGTTCACTGGCAGGGAAAGGTTTCCTAATTGAAGTTATAGGTAAGTACACTACAGTGCATTATTCACCGATACAGAATTTTGTTTAGATGCTTTAAGCCAATTACATTATTATGAAAAAGCAAAGCATGAATCATTCCCAAGTGCAAGGGGAAAATATGGGTAAAAGCCTTGACCCAGCATGTGCAATGACTTCATAACATCCCTGAGCACTGTCCAGGAAATTCAGTGCTCTGGCCAACAGGAGTTTCTATTCATTTTTCCCCCACTAGGTTCTTTAAAAGTTTTGTCACTGCTTAAATACAGCTGTGCAAACAATCTTTCAGTGTTTGGCCTGACGCTATTGAACTCCATCCCAAAATGTCTCTCCCCTCCTCTTTTTGCACATAGGATGAAGAAGGCTAATTTGCACACAGAGAATTATAGGCTTTCACAGTCAAACTTAAATCTGTAGCTGCTAACATTTTTGAGTTTTGAAAGAATATTCTTAAGTAAATTAATGAGTTTTTCTCTAATTTGTATCTAAGACAGCTGGTAGCAACAATACCTTCTAAATCATCTCAAGAAGGACTCCTCCCATCCTGAGGAAAAAAATGCACCCTGAATGCCCAAACTTTTTAAAACAATTTAAATAAATTACTTTTTCACTATTTTTGTTTAATTTTCAAAAAAGGCTTTGGATGAGAATGACTAAAAACATTTCTGAATGTGCACAGATTAAAAAAAAATGCTTTTCTTAGCTTTTCAGAAAGTAAACCTTTCATTCCAGATAAAGAAGAACAAGAGTGTCAATACAAATGCACTTTTGCAGGACTATTCATTATTACATTATTTTCATGGCTACTGGCCATCCAGAAAACTATCACTGTTAATAAAGTAACTAGGGGCTAACTACCTTTAAATTGAATGCTAGATGCTAGCACAAAGCAGTATTAAAGCTGCACAAGTAGAAAAGCTGAAATCAGAAAATCCCTGGAGTGAGATTTCTGAGGTTGATTTCACTTCAGCTATACTGTAGTTCTCAAACATGGGCCTCATTTGCCAGACTGTACATGATTTTACCTTCAAGCATGTGAATGCTGCTTTGGAAATTAGCAGACCACTCAGGTGCTTTATGTAAGGGTGTGCTTGGCCACGCTGTTAGGAGACAAAGTTCTAATTCTAAAAGAAAGTTGCAGAGTTACTCGTGTCCATTCAGTTGCTAGGAGGCAGAGACTAAATAATTTAATTAATATTCTGGAAGGTTTAAACATCAAACCCAAGCATGCACTTTGCAGTCTCTCCCAGAAATTAATGTAATTACCTTATAACATTGTGAATATCTCAAAAGCATCTACATTTGGAGATACTACAAAAAACCTTTTCCATTAAACACATAATATTAGTCAGTGTTAAAATGCATATGAACATGTTTCAAAATTAATTCTAAGATAGTTTTATACAACCATAACACCTGATTTCTTTCACTTTTGGTTTTTCTCCAGAAATGCTTTAATGTTGTTAGAATAACTTGATTCCTGTTTTTATGAATTTGGTCTCCAGGATTTTCCTCATTCTACATACTAAAAAACAAACAAAAAAAATCAGTCAGTGTTTTAAACATGCAATACTGGTAATTAAATTTCAAGGAGTTAATCTCTGCATAAAGAATAAAAATTTAATACACAACACACAGGAAGAAGTTCTCCAGCCCAAATCCCACACTGAATTCTCAATAGGCAAGGTCCCCGGCATCTCCCTGTGAGGCACTTGCAACATCTGAAGGTCTCAAAACACTTTGCGAAGAATAAACATATATTTAGGATTCCACAGGCTGTAAAGCACATACAATCTTTTCTCCCTTTTTCATTTAATGAAATATTTTTCTGTGCTGTCAAACACACAAAAACAAGATGTAATTCTAGCAATAAGTACCTTTTTTTTGTTTCCATCTTACTCTTAGATTTCACCTTCCCCACCATCCACCACCAAGGTTACAACTTGGCCAGGCCTGCAGAGAGGTTGTTCTTCCCCCTCTGCATGAAGGAAGCTGATCTCTAGAAAGAAGGGTTTTTTTCTTCTGCAAACCCAGTTCTCATCATTCAGAACCCTCTAAATGTTAGTAGGAAAATGCACTTCATCAGCATGCAGGAAAAACAGAACAAGGTATTGTTTTTCTTGGTCAGGTTTTACAGTTATTTCTCAACAAAAACATTACCCTTCAGCAATGGTAGGAAACAGAGGTTTATTTTCCTGCATCTCAGCTCCTCCCAAGACCATCTGCTGCAGCGTTCGTCATAGGGGGCTCCTGTCTTTCTCTGTGGGTGGCTGAGGCAAGGGGAAAGAGGGTTGTCGCTGCTAGGTCCCAACCACACCAATGCATCTGGGAGCAACAACCAGGAATGAATCACGGAAATCTCCTATCTTTCTCCCCTAATTCCCCATACTAACCCACTGCTATTCCCAGATATGCAATATTGCTTGCAATAATGTCTTGCAGAGCAGGTACCTTGGGCCCTGCTTCACACACTCTCCAGCTGGGAAAGACCTTGGTGTGACTATCGCCAATCTGTACGGACCACAGACCTGTCAGACACCCTCTGCTCGGAGCTCCTCTGTTTGGCCGGTCACTTGCCTGCTCCCCACAAGGCAGAGTGAGACCTTGCAAAGAGCCATAGCCCCAAATCTCTTCTTGCTTGTCCTAACCATCGTTTGACATCTCAGCTTGCCTTTTCCCTAGAGAGGTCAGACAGTATGTGTTGCTCAGCCATGCACAGCCTAGGCATCACCAGGGGTATGTGGTTATCTCTATGTTCACTGTTAGTAAAGCTGGCAGAAATCCCTATAGCTACAGTTCATTGCGAAGAACTCTACCACCACAGCTTGGGGCAGGCCTTTGTAATTTAGAATACAAAACGGGAAGAATGTGGGTAGATTAGTGGCATATCATTGATATTTTCCATGGCTTTCCATTCAGCTTTCCCTAAAATATGCCAGCAGAAATGACTATTTGCCTTTATTCTTTTACACGTTCTGAATTTTTAAAATGCAAATAGTTAAATGAAAATTATTTTGATTAAATGCCAATTTTGTGCAGATGAACAGATTTCAATTGAAGAGAAGGTCCTACAATTACAGACCCCTGAAGGTGTTAGTCATTTTATTTTACTGTTATTTGGAAAGCTTTGGATATCAAGCTAAAAACATAAAAAATTTGCTTCAGTAGTTCAAAAAGTTCTGAGGCTTGTAAATTTTCCTTTAATTTATAATTGAGAGATCTGTTTTTTTAAGTTAGTCGGAAATCAATTCCAAACATTTTTGAATACCTAACTAGTATCATGGAAGAAAAAGCAACTCAGTGAATGTATGACTAATATAGGACCAATGCTGTATCATGCTTATAATATTTCATTAAATAGCAGACCTTTGGAAGATGGGATATCGTTAGTTTCAGTCACGAGAAAAAGTAGTCATCTTTGTGCGAAACACTAAAAATGACCAATCATTTAATGGCAGTAAAAGAAGGTCTGACTTTCAGACTTCTGCACGTCATCTGGAATTATTTTATTAATATTTCAAGATTTCAAGAGTTTAAAATATTATTTCAGGGAGAAGGGAACGTAGCTTGCTTGGGCCAGTAATCTAAACACTCAAAACTGTAGCATTCCAAGTCAGATAGTTAAACTACAAGATATTTTTTCATTTAATCACAGTGCAGTTTTACAAGCTTTGCACCAGTGACTAGTACCATTAAGAAAAGATACTGTGATTAAACGTGTTTCAAGTCCTTTAACAACTGACCTTAAGTGCTAATGAGCATTGAAAACACGATAAAAAAGTCAATTGTTACAGAGTGTCTTGCTATACTGCTAGGTAACTAATACACTGACTTTTTTGTTTTGCTTAGGTCAGAATTGGCACATTGCAGAACTAGTAGTTGAGCCCAGGTTACACAGAGTCACTCTTTATAGCACCTTCTTAAAGGATTTCACAGGTGTTTCAGCTCATGCCTACCTACAGAGGCTTTCTGGTTTCCCTCCGCTCCGCACAGTCCACACTTTTGTACCCAGGCAGCCACCAATTTCAGGAACCCAACTCTAATTAAAAACACAATATTAAAACTCCCTTGCTTTCTACAGGCCAGCCAACCTGCACGTGGTCTCTTTGTCAGCCATGCGGGCCGACAGTGCGCTGCTTGGATGCAGGCCTTTCCCTCGTGCCAGGTGATTTCACCCCAAGCAAGCACATTAATAATCCATTAATACCAAAAGAAAGGCACACATGTATAGTAACTGGCCTGTGGGCCCTGTGGGCTTGGGGCAGCCCCCGGGGCACAGAGTGCCCCTGGGCATGTGTCCTCCTCCACCGTGGCACGGCTGCGCACTGGTCCCTGGCTCTCGCCAGAAGCAAAGGTGGCGACACTGAACTCCCCCAAAACAGAGAAAAAAATGCATTTCCCTCAAGAAGAGACACTAGCTGCCATCACTACAGAGCAAGAAAGCTAGATACCTGTGCACACATCCCCAGGCATACCTCTACACCCTGGCAAGTTTGAAGCCTGGCTCCAATGGGCCAAAGCAAGAGCCTGGGAAGAGCCTTCTTTATTCCCTCTACCGAAAGCATAAAAGCTTCCCTACCTGCTCTTCCCAGTAAGTTGCCTTCAGACCCTTTGGCATATGGTAAATGCCATAACCTTTTTTCATAATATGTTACCATTATGAAATAAAAAAGAAAAATGTGGCACGGTTTATCCAAGACACGTCACATTAGTTATTTCATTTTTCTACTTTATTTTTTTGCTAAAATGGGTTTGCTTCTTTTTCTACCGGTCTCAACAATTTAATGCAATTAATTCTTTTATGCAAGTTTTAGAACAGAAAAAGGCTTAGTCCCAAACTCTAAGATGTCATTTCAAATTTTCCTTGAGAATGTCACTGACTACTCTACCATTGAAACATTCCCTTAAAAGCCATTACAAATTCCAGTGAAAATAAAAGCTAGAGCTTACAAGGATGTCAATATCTACTATGCTTTTATTAATGAGTATCCTGCAGTACCCCAACTGATATTTTGAATTAGTTTTAGTACATGAACGTACTACACAGACTCATCAGAGGATCTATTAATCTCAACTGTAGAGCACTTTTAAAAATCTTTACTTTTTAAAAATCAGTCCTATTATGACCAGGCTCATAATTCGTATCTCACTAAGCAATACATACTTGAGGCCCCTCCACCTTGTAATGAATAGGATGCCAATCCGGCAGTTGTGTTGCTCATATCCACGGCAACACACTGTACAGCACTTTGTCAAAACACTCTGAGATTTCTCGTACAGCTTCAAGTAGCTGCTGAAACAGATTTGAAGGTGTATTTGGTGATTTTTAATGAACACAAATTTGTCATCTTGTAGTGTCTTGCTTACCATTGTAACAGTGGTGAGCACTGAGCAAGATCACAACAGACCTATAGTTTATAGCAGACAGGAGTTTTATACCAAAGGGTTTCCTATTCCTCAAAATCATTTAATCGATACTCTGTATAAAACAAAAAGCTAGCAGTACTCTTCTCTGTCTTTCTCCTTCTATTCAAAAATTTCCTCTCTCTCTTTCATGTACGACTTAAACTAGATTACACAGGGCTACATGTTACAGAGCCTAAGGCAACCGGCGTCCAGTCAGTTTCCTACAGCAAGCCTCGCCAAAGGAAAGTGTTACAGATTACAAACCTTTTCTCTCATCTTACATTCAGTTAGAAAAATGGCTAAGCAGACAGCAAGTGTCTACTGCTTGCCCAGGAATTGTGCACAATTATCATTTGGTTACCAGATCTCTCCCTCTGAATAACCTTACTCATTTTGCCTTTTCTGCCTTGCCATTCAGACTGTAGTGTCCTTGGGATAAAGATATTCTCTGCTCAGAGATGAAGAAAAGATGCCTGCTCAAGCCCCTCTCCAGTCCTCCCCTTTTTTTTTGGAGGAGGGGAGAGGAATGTTTGATTGGGCGTTTGGTTTTACTTCTTAAGACTACTATATTTGCAATGAACCCCCAACTTGTTTGGCCAATAGGCTCTGCAACAGTATACTGAATAGTAGCCTTATTTGTGAAATTTTAAGCCACTGATAATAACTTTTTCTATTTTCAATGTGCTACAGAATTTGCACCAACATGACCATCAAAGAAATTTTCAAGGGACTTTTTGCCAGCTGGGACAAAAGGTAATAGGGTTATTAATCCTTAGTCCACCCCGCAGCTTTTGGCACTAGAAAAAGATAGGAGGAAAAGTAGGGTATATTTGATTTGTTTAGGAGGTGGCTGCATCTCAACAGCCAATCTGGCTTTCCTGCTGGGTAAAGTCCTTCAGAATCGTAGATCCCAAATGAGGAGTGACAGGCGGCCCGGCAGTCTTCGAGTCCCACCTGTGCACACTTAGATCCGTACAGAAGAAATCAAAGCACTGCAGTGAGGAGGCCAGTGGAAAAACATACAAGGCTTCAAATAATCAGAGGGCATCAGCCAACACAGAGTGCCTAAGAAAGTTTAGATAATTCTGTCTCTTCACTAAAAAAGGCATTTTTCCTGCCGGATAGCTTTTAAAAAGGTTGCTAGCAAAGGCATATTGTGTATTGTAACAATTTCTTATTTAAAACATACTCCCAAGCTTAATGTATCACACTAAATGTCCCTCAACTTAGTCTGGCCATAAAGCAGAGGCATTTATGCATGTGGAACAAATTGTATCTTATGATACTACACAAGACTGAATATGTTCTCTATAGTAATGATTAACAAACCTTTGTATTTTCAAATATATAAAATGCCTTAATGCCTTATTATTTCTAAGTTATAAAATTCAAGACAGTGGCATCCTACAAAACTAACAACAACAAATCTGCCAAAGAACAAACAATTTCTGCATACCAAACAGGATATAGAGCAAGTAATATAAAAGAGTGGGTTTAATTAGCTGGGCATATAAAGCCGTTACAAGACAAATTTCTTTCATTAAAAAAAGAAGCCAGTCATTTAGGAGTGCTTCAGTGCACCTAAAGTAAAGATCAGATAATGCATTCAACTTCCTCCCTCCCCCTATAATGACAGAAACACAGGGCACTTTTCTGCAATACTGTAGGTGGTGAGCAGCCACTTTACCCACCACTGAAATACTGGAAACTCCAAAGTAACACAAAACAATATTACAGGAGAGAATACAGAGAGTACAGTACCACAGAGGAAAAAAATCAGTGGTATAGAGTACCATTTCCGTAATTTTGTTCATACAGGAGAAGGAAAAATTTCTTACCAAATGGTATGTAGGATTTTTAATGACTTTCAGTAATGAGTACATAACTTTTGTTTTAGACAAAAGATGGTGCCTCTGGCAGCATGATACCCATAATAATATGTTGCTACTTTGCATAATGGCTACTTAATTTCAGCACCAGATCCTACAGGTTTTTGGTTACTTGGAAAACATCCCCATATTACTGAATAGATAACATTTTCTTTGTTACTAGTTTGTTTCTAGTTTTGTTTTATCAATGTAAATGAAGTATTTGCTCATTAGCAACAGCAACTGCTCTTTCCCAGGGTTACATCTCATATCACATGGCTCCCAAGTCAAAGTCTTGCTTTATACACACAATTTTGAAAAATGTTACAGATATATCCTAAAAAAAGACAAAAGAATGCAACCAAAAAAAAAAAAGTGACTGAGAACATGTGTGTATGCACTGCACCTCCTTTTTCTCTCTTTTTAAGCTCCACTAAAAGTACTCCACTTTCTATGTCATATATGTGCATCCTAACATCCCGCTCCCACTTTCTCTTGTCCTTCAGGCTATGCAGAAGGGCTACTCCCAGCTCCCCTTCTCCCCCAAGGGCCGGGAAACACATCTGAAGCACCAAAGTACCCTCTCCACAGATTATTAGCAGAGGAGTTACTTTGTCTGGAACCATGGAAAAATTCATACACTTAAGGACAGAAATCAGAAGCCTGCATTTAAGGCTACATTCATCAGAAGTCACTCTTAATCTTTTAGGGTGTGATTGCACAGAGTTTTATCTGATCAAATTAGCATGGAGACAGACCCATCCTTGTCTCCAAATGCTGTCCTGCCTATGCCTCATATTCCTCACCCCTCATTTGTGCCAGCCTGGGCACACCACACACCACACACACACACACACACACCCTCTGCAACCAGAATGCTCACGTGTTGCAGTCCCCAAGGTATTTAACAGCAAAGCGAACCTTATGCTCTAAGCCCTTGTTCCTGGGAGTATTAAAAGGTTCTGGATAAAATGAAAAACAAAAATACAGACAGCCCCAAAAGCAAAGCTAAGAATCCAAGACTCCCCCTTGCAGCTGAATGGGGATTCACTGGGCAGCAGTTTCCCATTTTTAAAGTGGTTTTGGGAACAAAGATTACAAGATATTGTATGAATATAGGATTGTTCCCCTTCAGTTCAAAACAAGGCATTGTTCTAGGATGGTTTTTCAAAAGACAAACATCTCTTCTTGCTTGTTTCATTAAACTGGCAAAAGAAAATTTAATTCAAATTATGAAAATTTGTATTCAGACAGATCCATTGGAGAAAAACAATTGATATTTATGTACTGTTGCCACTTTGCAATCATTACAGGAGCTAATGTTTTGCAAGACACATCTTTTAAACCTTACTAAGCTTATTATTTACTATCTCCTGGCAAGCATGACTTAATTTCAAGAGCTGGCACACATCCCATTGTGAGAATCTAATCTTTAATAACATATCCTAATTACATATGCACATTTAATGCTAAAAACAAAAGCTAAAATTCAAAACAAAACAAAAAAACCCCATTCATTTGACTAAAAAAACCAATTGGATTAGAAAGCACAGAGCAAACTTAAAGTCACATACGCCACAGCAAAAAGTCATTAAGGGAAGAAAAAGAAAAACACTAAAAAGCCAGGCAGACAACTCGTTATAGCTGGCCTTACACGACCTCTCTGCACTCCTAGCTAGTTTACTTCCCATCTGTCATGTGATAACAACATTAAAAGGAATTCATCAAAAGTTCGCTCAAGTCAATTGTCCTTACGGTGTTTATCACATGAAAGAAGGATGTATTCTTCTAGAGGGTCTACACATGTATTTATTTTTCTCAACAATGATGGTTGATTTTTAATGGATTTGTGCTGTCCCACAACAGAAACACAAAACCCTAAAACAGTAAGCAGTAAAACAAGAACAAATGACCTCTTGCGATTTAAATACCTAATCATGATACTAAAAAACTACAGCATCTATTTACTCATTTTAAAATTACCATAATCTGCCAGCCATTTCCTTTCTAGAAAGTAGGCTATGACATCCTACATTACTGAGATCATAACTCATGATATCTGAACTCATAAACTTTGAGCTACACCTTTATGAACTGCCTCAATACTTTCAAAGATTTTCTTTACCAAAACAAATTAGATCTATTTGTAGTTTTTGAATCAATAAAATTGTTTCTAACTAAACCCTGACACACATCAATCTTTTCCTTTGGAGGTCACAGTCTCATTTTAACTCATCCATGAGATGAATTTTGATTTTATAAGATTTGTCAGTACAGTATTCTGCAAGAAATTCCTTTCAGTATTTTAGAGCAATATAAGAGAGAGTACAGGCTTAAGATTTACAGTTTTAATTCTAAGGATAAATAGAACTGTCTGCTTTTAAGTCAATTATCTTGTAAAAGGTAGGCCACATTACTAAACATGTATAAAGTGAGGAAATCTAAGGAAATGACAACATTACATTTCTTAGATGTTATTTAATTCTGCCTCTGTTAGTTCAACTAATTTCATACATATGTAATTAAAGAGTTATGAGCAAGTTCATTTTTCATTTGGATCTAAAATGTCACCATTCTCACCACAGTCTGCAATATATTATCAACTGAAGAACAAATGTTTTGCAAAGTAAGGGTTTTTTATTTATTTTATATGGAGCTGGACAGCAATGTTTTTATTCTGCTTTATCTTTTTTAATTAGAAGACTAATTTTTGGCTAATTTTTGTTTCCTTAAAGGAACATGTCACACAATGAAGTTGTATTTTCAGCTATCCTGTTATGGACACAGTACTCCTTTTTCTAAACAGGAGTTTGCACTGACTTGCAAAGAAAAAAAGTGTTCAGGACACAGTATTTTCCAAACTCAAGTCCCTGTTCCACAATCCAACACATTCGGATGCTCAGACTTCCATACCACCACCCCCTATGTCGGAAAACTGATAAAATCCTGTGATCTGATACCAACGGAAGAGGCAGTAACTGATTGCCCAGCCTGTTCAGATTCACTCATTCATATCTCATTAGCATTAGTTACCTCCAATTCATAATGGAGTAGTTCAGTGGGGCTTACAGTGAGCTGAAGGACAATGGTTAGGATGAAGAACTAACTAAACTAAATGACATCCAAGTAAGTAACAGACAAAGGTTTTATCAACCAAGGCAGAACAAACAAAAAATCTGTGAGCTTTCTATACACTAACTTTGTAAAATTTTAGTAACTGACAATTTACCCTTAGCCTTCCACAACAAATTTCATTTTTATTCTCCTAGTGAATAATACATACACCCAATAATATGTGGGGAATATTTTTGTAGAAAATTGATGTTTTATCTTGCACAAAGGGTTTTTTTTTTCTTTTTTCCCCCAAGACCTTGGGTGGCTATGCTTGTAAGAACATTTTCCAGTACTGACATTGCCATTAAGGAGATGGATAGAATTCCTTCATTAGCTTTGCCATGACTGTTCAACTGTCTGATGTAAGCCAACACAATTATCAGGAACATCAAATTCTTTATTTAAAAAAAAAACAAAAAAAAAACACAAGGAAACATGCTAATTGTAGGAACACAGAAGTTTTATGTATAAGTACCATTTTATTTTCTAGAGTTGGTTAGGGTAGCTCCCCTATAATTCATGCATGCATTCAAATGCTGTGCTAGTAATGTAAGTCGCTAAATCAGACATTTAAAACAATGTTTTGAAAGCTACGCAGTATCTGGTCCTTTTAAAAAATGACTTTGTTTGCTATCCAGGAGCTCTGTCTTATACATAACTTTTTTTATTTTTCTGATGAGAAACTGTCCTCCTTCCTTCAACGTTCACATTGGCACTTAAATGGAAATTTCTTGTGTGCAATGATTATGCTTCCAGGCTGAACCTCTCTCTCTCTCTCTCTCTCTCTCAAATCTGCACACAGAGCATGACAAATTATTCACACTACACCCTGCTCTTGGACTCAATTATCAGGGGTCCAGAAATAGGCTTTTGACCACAGACTGCATAAAACAGCTAAGATCCATACGGTTTAAAATAATGGCTAAAGTAATGAAAAATATGTCTGATTTGAAAGACTAGCACACACCAGTGAAAAATATGTCTGATTTGAAAGACTAGCACACACCAGTGAAATTACTGATCACAGACACTTTTCAAAAGGACTTGTGGGGCACAACATTCAAGACTGTACTACAAGGCACAAAGACAGATTTAAGAAACAGTAAGTCTTCACATTCAAGATTAAACCAACAGTATGACCACAATATTTGAACAAGGCAATAAACACCTCTCTGAAAAGCAGTAATGCTTCATCACAGTGTACTTGCAGACAGTTTTGGAAACAAAAAAGCAAGCAGACTACAAAAATAAAAACACACTAACAGATCTGTAATTTTTTTAGATTAGCTCTAACAAAACGAGTCCAAAAAAAAGAAAAAAGCGCCATGCTTGCTCTCTTAAGAGAGCTGGAGACAAGGAGAGCCAGGGCTTTACCCGTGACAATAAGGGAACAATAAACAAGTCATCTAGTAGTCAGCCAGGGCTGCATGCACAGGAAGGTATTTTTGGATCCTGCAGCTCACTCAGACTAAGAAAAGAAGAGATTTGCTATTTGCTTGGTTTTTAGAGTGTTTACACAAAGCAGAACAAGTGTATATACACAACAGTGGAAGTTATTTCTTCAGAGGGCAACTTCTGATTTGCTTGCAGTCAGCCCCTGCACCACTATGTCTTGAAAATCTGAAACAAAACAAGGGCAAGCACTGCACCCTGCCTTGCCAGTCGTAGGAAACCTAGCCAAAATATCAACTGTGTGAAAGCAATGAAGAAAACTATGCACCAATTAAAGGAAGTAAGGAAGGCGCATGCCACTCACATACCAATGAGACAAATCCAGTTACACAGATTTAATTTTTAAAATGGAATTTAATCAGGGCCCTAGCGTTAGCTTTCCTACTGCTTTGAAGAATGCCAGTGGGCCTTCAGCAACCACACCTGGGGTTTGAGATTTCAGGTTCACATCTCCCTAAAAACACTCTGCTCACTTTTAATTCCTGTGCAAGGTTTCCATGTTGACCCAGAGGAAGGAATGCCACCTAGTGAATTACTCACACAACACTAAAATGTCCCACCTATATTTGCCTGGCCTCATTGTGCAGCAGAAGATCTTCTTCAACTATTTACTGGTGTGAAGATTATGAGGAGAGAAGGAAAAGAGAAAAGGAGGGGAGGCCGGGGAAGAAGAGCCTATTTTAAAATAGGTCATTTCCAGATGTAGCTATTGGCAATCAGTGGATCTGGCCAAACTAAAAATAAATTTTACAGTTTAACAAAAACAGGATTATTACAAACTTCTGCACTGCCAACGACCATGCTCTGCAGGAGGTAAGAGCCCTTTGGAGGCGACCTAACTGGCGGCTCAGCAGGACCCATGCATACGCCTGTCCTGCTACCCAGAAGAGGGCCAAAGAGGAGGTCCCAGCACTGACCTCCAGCTCGTGCATGCCATTAGCTCCCACCCCAGTGCTCCTCCAGACCATTTCAGCCAGATCACACTGGATGAGCTTGTTCCACAGGGGGCACCGGCCCAAGCAGCATAGGCATGACGCAGCCAGTGCCATCCAGCCTCCGGATCAGGGATTGAAGTTCCCAGACCTCTTATTTGAAGCCCACAGGGCTACCACACACCTGGGTTTTTAGGCTGCATCCTTTTTTTTTTTTTTTTCCCCCAAGGTGATTTTGGCCATTTCTGGGATTCCTGAGTACCCATCAGCCTGACATCTGAAGTTACATGAAAATGACTCACATGCTTGCACGGCTCAACTGTATGTGCACTGGCTACCCATGCAGCATATCTCCCATGGTTTCTGTCCTCGCTTTCCCAGATGGAAATATGGGGTCCCCACATGCCACTCTAGACTCCAGTAAAACCTTAGCAGCAGGGTCTCTGCAGCATTCACAATCTAAAAATTCACCATTACCAAGCAGATGGTCCTGTTCCATTTAAATCAATGGATGTTTGATGCTGATGTGAGTCTTAAACCATTTATTTAAAAAACCTACTTTAACCTTTAATTTAAAGACCCAATTCATTCTCAGCAAGTTTTTGCCCTCTTCTTCACAGAACAGAAAAGGTATAATACAAAACTACAGCACTTCACATCCTACTTTATTAAAATAATGTATTTCAGTTGAATACAGTTTAATTACAGCTTGCTTTGGTATGCTCATATATTAATTAACAGTTTACTTGGAAATTCCCACCGTATGGTATGGTAGCAGATGTTAAACATGTAAGACCAAACACTTTAAAATTACTCTCCTAAACACATCATCTGAGGTATCAAATGCCCTAAATTTCTACCGGGGGGGAGGGGGAGGGAGGAAATGCCGAACACCCTACAAGATCATGTCCACAGCTATTTTCTCAAAGATAACGTTATTTGGCAGCTAAGCAGAACACAAAGGGCTAGATTTTCAGTCCTCCAGTACTTTAAAATGACTTGATACACAGCCGGTGGGGAATTTGCTGCATAATTCCCTACACTGGAAACCTCCAGAAAAAATTCCTTTTCTCTCCCAGGCATTTCCTAACCCTCATCTACAGTGGGGGAGGAAGGTATGCACGAGTGTATGTTTGCATAGCACTCCAGGTCGTGGGTGCGCTGGTGTCTTCCCACACCTCACCCTTGACTTGCAAGAAAAGAGCATTACTGGGAGAAGCAGAGCCTTGCTGCTGGACCGTCAGCTATTTCAAATCTCAGAGCAAGTGTCCTGCTCGGTCCAGCTGTCCCACAACCACAGAAGTTAGACTCCCTGCACAGTGCTGCAGTTAGGTTCGTGTGGCAGTTGCCTTCCTCTATATTTTGAGTATCTCATGGGCCAAAGGTTGGGCCTCAAAACATTTTCTTTTTGAAAAATACAACTGATCTCCATATCCATACTTCGTCTTTTTAGAAAAAGTAGGTGCATCTGAAAAGATGGAAGAGAGCAATGAGAAACTGTGATATTTCATAGTTTCGCTACACAGCCCTTCCAGAATGGTAGTTTCTTTTTAATAAGATATCTGGGAATCCTTATTCTACAGCATTTGTCTTAATAACTATTCAGCTTCTGAACTGCATTATGTTTCGTTAAATAAATTATTTAAGCAGCAACTGTGATATTAGTAAAATTTTGTTTTATTTGGACCTAGAATTCTAAAACTAGGTTATCCTGCTAAAGGATAAGCATTTATTAATGGTGATCATCAACATCATTATCCTATGACTTAATTAAGAAATGGTAACTTCTTGCAAAAGAAACAGCAACTATATGGAATAGAAATCTGAAGAACAAACTTTCTCTTTCTTCTAGTTGCATACCTTTGAATGCAAGCGTGAAGAATTTTCTCAGAAAACAACTTTGTCCTAATCCTTTTGAAATCAGTAACAAATACTACTGCGTGACTCTGAGAAAGACAGTATAATCAAATCCTACAGTAACTTTACTGAGAGTAAAGTTATGGTTATCTACACTTCTGAGGATCAGACAGAAAGGCTGGACCATTTGTCAGTTTGGATTTTACAAAATAAAAGTGCCTGGTTTATTAGCAGACCACTAAAAGACAACTAGCAGCAAAGATTCTAAAAATACATATATATATATTTCAAAACTCTCATCTGAAAAGTGATCTGGTTTATATCTCTGCCCTGCAAAAAAATTCTTGACAACCCTTAACCAGAAAAGGCATTTTTAAATTGCTTGGTTTAATACTGCAGTGTGCAAATAAATCTGAATAAGATCAGAATACGGAACTTCAATGAAGTGTTGCAGAAAAACACTTGAGAAAACATATTGTGAGGCCATATTTAAACTAAAAGATGTTTCAGAAACAGAACAATGTGTTCAAACAAAATAAAGGTGTAAAGGGGCAGCGTTAAAAGAGCTTCGCAACTAGCATGTTAATTTTGGTCATGAGTGAGACCACCTCATCAAGGAAAGCTCCCTCCCTGAAAGATTATTAATTTAGGAATGAATTTTCATGTTATGTTTAAAATTTGGCTGTATGAATTATTTGCAGAGTGGCTGCTTATGTAACATTGTCTTTGCTATGGCAACACCCGGGTTGTTAGGCATTGTCACATTTGAGTTTCAATTTTAGTTTTGTTCTCTGCTGATAAGCAATGCTACTGAAGTATTTAATCAGAAACTGAGATGCTCTAAAACAGATAACTGTAACTGATGGGGTGGCTATTGAAACTATTAAAATTCCTGATGTCATGCGGGTACACAAAAAGTGAGAGAGATTCACAGAAAAAAATAAATAAACTAAAGAGAGATGTCTTACAGTGGTGCTTACACTATGGTTTTACAACTGGAGTCTTTAAAACAAAAGTTTGGAATAGTACGCTTTGGCTCTTGGCTATCAGTCTTTGTACAAACTCCCCCCTCCAAAGAGACCCCCAACATATCTTATTGAAATTCTTATTGCTCTCTTACAAGTGGAATAATAATGAGCTATAAATGAAAAAGATTTCAGGAGTTCATTGTAATTAAGCCCAAAATATGGCCTTATTTCATATTTTTTTACCCACAGCTTTTCTTGCTAGGTATTACAGTAAGAGCCATAACTCAGTTTAACAGCATCACTTAAAAGCTCATGGAGTACTATATGTACCCTCTGATAGTGCAGAATTTCAGTTCAGTTTTCTTGGAAAAATCTCTGGTTTTGTGCTGACAAAATGTAAAACACCTGATCTATTGCATACATAGCACTTAGCAATGACTAGTCAAGTTGATGACTATTCTGCAGCTCATCAGTCATCTACACAACCTTCACAAGGAACAAAAGTTTTGGAATAGAAGTATTTTTAATACTTACTAAATATCCAGCTTTTGTTTCCTAGAGACAACTCTGTTATTTGCACATTATTTCTAATTCTCACATTTGTAAAGGCAGCCACCAAAAAAAAAAAAGAAGTAGCATAAGAGAGCATCTTAACTCAATAAATTATTGCAAACTGAGAAGAAAGATAAATGTGAAAGCCTGAAGTGAGGCATATGCATATGTGCAAGTGCACCTCCTCCCTACTGTAAGTTAGATGCTCATATGCTTTTGTGGCACTACAGTCCATCCTAGAAAAAGTTCTCTTCTGAAGTCTATAGGTAACAGAAACTTAGAGAAAGCCAAGGCAAAAAAATGAGCTTTGCAAGTAGGTCTGATAGTGACCCTGAATACAGTCATTCTCACTGTTGTTTACCCCAATCCATCGGCTAGATACCAGATCTGCAGAGGGTTTGGTGCCTTCGCTGATGAGCTTCCCTGTTGCTACCTGATAGATCCTGCTGGAGCTCCTGAACTATGTACTGCCGCCAAAGTCACAGGGCTCTGCACAAGCAGGAGCAGGTGTAAAAGGATCCCCATAACAACGTCTTTTTTTTAATTATTATAAAGTGTTAGAGCCTTTCATTTCAGAGCATTTCAACAAGCACTTGCACTTTCTTGAAGAAGAACATGTAATGCCAGTTACACTAACATGAGCATAGTTGTCAGCAGCCAACGATGACACCAGTGCAAACATATATTGTGCTGAAAATGCACATGAATCTCTGTACATGACGAGTAGACAGAAACTCAGTTCTTAAAACCACGCAATATTAAATCAGCTAAATAGGCAACTTTCCCACTCTGCTTTCAATTTGCTAGCACATTCTCTTCTCTCAGTCCTTCTAAATATATATATCCTTCTAAATGCCAGTGAACAGGCTTTATATAGGTAAAAAGCCCACATTCCTTAGTATTAGAAGCCTTTAGAGCAATTCCATGCCTCAGATTTCAGCTTCTTCAATGACTGCCATAACAGCCATTAAACATTTGCTCTATGAAGTGCCATTTAGCAAACGGAAAACAAATATTTAAGCTTCATTAGATAAAGTAATTTAGATTTTTCCAGGTGGACTACATTTTTTACCAGACTCTGCCATTGTGAGAATGGCACTGAACTAAAACTTGAATATTGTTAAAAGTATCAAGCCCTTATCAAACTGCAACCCTTATAAATAACTCAAAAAAGAAAAAAAAAGGAATTTAAAAATACAAGACTCAATTACTTTCCAAACACCAGGACACACTTAATTGTGTGTCTTGCTTTTGAGTTTTCTGAGGACCTCAGAAATGTGAAACATATCTGACATGTTCCCTACATAAGGCAGCGAAAGCCATGATGTTCGACGGTGATCGCCTGTGCAATGTGTCAGCACCTTACAGCACTGCAGTGGAATCCACATATGTCCTCAAAAGGAAAGGCAGAGGAGTTGATTGACATAGTTTCAGCTCACTGATCCATGCAGGGCCCTTAAAATTAGTGCTAAATATACAAAAAGCAAAATAATACACAGTTTGAATCCACCTCAGTATTCATTTTATCCTCCACATACAATATGCAATCCCATGGGAGAGAAGAGCTAATCCAATTGCTTTTCAGCTCTATGACAGTTAATTCACTGTAGGTGGGTTCACTTTAAAGTATACAAAAATTCATCTGCTGACACAGGCTCTGTTTTTTTTATCATTTTCAATTATAAATTTTTGATTAAGATTGGATGCTTTAGTCCAGAACTTCTTATTGTATAGATTTTCATAGATAAAAATTTAGACAGCCACTTATTTGCCAAACCAACTCCATGCACATCTCTGTATATGAGCAGAGTTAAGAGTCCATACACTATTAAGGATTCATAGACCAACTGTGTATATTAAGCAACTAAGAAATTAAAATCTATTTGAGAGACTCTACTCAACGAATACCCATGGGTCTTGAGCCTGCTCCTTAGCCAGACATCCAACTGGGAGCTCAGCACTTTTACATAACACTTTCAAGTTGGAAAGCTTTTCCATCTTCGTTCCACACATCTTTAATATTAGGCCCAGTGCTTTATCATTGTGCCGAACAAAATGCCACTGATGTAATGGCTCTTTCACCTAAATAAAGAATTCCAGACAGGGCCTTTTATTGCAAACGTTCAGGTCATACCAGCAAGACCATCACAAAAACACTGAGAGCAATAAAATCTAAAGTGTTTCATTTCCGCTTACTTTCAGATAACTGTAAACAATGTTGAACAGTAGGATTTTCCTTTTTCAGAAAAGACTTTGCTTTGAACATTGCAATTTGTTCTGAAGAATGCCTTTAAAGAGCTACTCTTACCAGATGTATTACATAATATAGCACTTATTTTAAATAAGAGGTTAAAACCAAGTTCAGCATTTAAAATTCAGTAAAATAACCCCAGTAACTTAGCAAAATATTCTAGCAGTTTAATGTAATTTATGCAAATGAGGATTGACTTCCATTAATGCAAAGACCACTAATGCACTCACCCCAAAGTTTTCATGAGAAAGATATATTCATGTTTTACTCATTTATCCATCTTGGATACATCTTACAATTTAAAACACACATTAGCTATTTTTGAGACTTTCTGTAATGCAGTTTTGGGGAAATAGTGTGTTTAAAGCAGTGGAAAAACCTTCTTTTTTCACGGATTTCAAGATCAATGTTCTGCAATACTTCAAACAAAAAGCAAGGAAAATAAAGTTGCCCCTGTTCACTACAGCCCTTCCTACCAAACTTTGCAAGTTATTATCCATCAGGTAGAACAAGACCTGCACACCCCTGCTGATCTTACTAATTTCTAGGCTCAATTTTTGAAGCTATATTAGCTAGATAGATGTTTGTCCTTGAACAGTCCTAGTCAAAGGCAGGTGCTTTAGCTCTTTGCCTGTCATCCTAAATGAAGTTTCATCTGCAATTCAGAATATAAAATCAAGCAATGAAGGCTTGAAACAGTATATACTTGTTTGCTCAGTAAGAATGGAAGTAGTTCAGAGAAGCAATTGAGCATTCTCACCAAAACAGACAGTTTAAACATTTGAAAGCAAGCTTTGTAACCAAAAACTTAGGAGTCGTTGCAATAATTTATTTTTCCTAAAGTTCAGATAATTATTTTTAAAAACAGATCTACAGGTCTGTGGATCTACAGGCTTCCAATTACAAAGAGTTAAACAGCCTCATGATTTTAATACAGTATTTTATCTAGCAAGCCTGTTGTTTTTAAATAATTGATTTTATATTGATGCAATATATCAAAGAGAGTACATAATATATTCCAGTTGTCATTTATGAAAAATATTTGATTTATTACATTTTTGAAGGGTTTTAAAAATGCAGTATCTGCAAATTCATTAGTTTTCTGCATGCCTGAAATATGGGGGAGGTATGTCAGACATCAATTTGAAATAACTCCTACACAATCTTTTTTTAGAAGTAAAAATGTTCAAAATTAAATAGCTGTAATAAAACATTCTAACGCTGAAAGTGGCTTGATTTTAATACTGATCATCTGTAGTTTTTTAATTAATATTTGCCAATTTCTTAGACGATGAACCATCACATTATTTTTTAAAAAATTCTATGGATTGAGAGTGCTTCAGAAGCAGCAAAACTCTATATGTTACCGAACATAATTATAACATGATGGCTATAAATGTCAGGATGGAATAACTGAAAACATATGCTATATGCCTGAAATTTTAAGGATGATGAAACTGTCACATTAGTAGCATGCAGCATGTTGTAAAGAACTCCCACAATGTAGCAGTTGTTCAAAAGTTGTAACCATCCGGTCATTCTATCTTTATAAAAAGATACATAATACTAGATGGCGATTTATTCAAAACACAGCTGCAGCCTAGATTAGAGGTAATAAAAAAAAAACTTTTTAAATTACAGTTTTAAAGCCATGCCTGTGTCTACAGAACAACACGAAAATATTCCCCAAAGTCTAAATTTTATTCTCCTTGGGCTTTATTTGGGGGAAGGGAGAAGAGGACAGGTGAGGAACCAGGAGAAGGCGGAGAAGCGGTATCAGTAAACGCCAGTGCAATACACGTTTCCAGTTTAATGTAAATAACGGCTCGTTAAGTCGTGACTTGCACGGTACGGGAACCGGAGCCTGGCCATCCTTAGGTGCCGGCGGCAGAGGGAAGGGAGCTGGCACAGGAATATCCGGCACAAGGAGCTCGTTTCAGGGCAGGGCCCTGGCTGCTGCGCTCCGCAGGCGGGGGCGGAAAGGCCGCTCCGGGCGCCCCCAAAGGCTCCGGCCCCCCCGGTTCGCACCCCCCGGCTTCACACCGCCGCCCCCGCACGGCAGAGCCGGGGCCACGCGCGGAAAGCAGCGCCCTCCGCACCCCCCGCACACAGCAGCCTTAAACTTTTATTTGGGGAGCCACTGCGCCAGGGGCAGCCCGCGCGCTCCCTCGCTTTTTTTTTGGGGGGGGGAACCGGCCCCGCTTCCACACCGCGGCTGCCGCCCGCAGACCCCCCCCATCGGGGGTCTCCCCCGGCCCCTCCGGCCGTCGGGGGTCGCCAGCCGCCCCCGCGCCCCGCTCCGCGCTTCCGCGCAGGCTGCGCCGGGCGCCGCTCCCCTCGCCTCGCCCCGCCTCGGCGGCACGGACCCGACGGCCTCCCTCCCCCCTCCCCCCCAAAAAACAGACAAAATGCGCGGGGAGACGGCGGTGCCGGGGAGGGGGGGCCGTCGCGGAGGGCGCCGCGGAGCTGCCCGCACCTGCAGAGGGGGGACGCGGGAGGGGCACGGCGCAGCGCCGCTCACCTTTCATCCAGTCGACGACTTGGCTCGGCGACCACTTGCTCACGGGCTCCATAATGAGCGCCATGGGGGCTGCGCGGCGCGGCGCGGCGCTGCGCGGGGGGCCAGGCGGGGCCCGGCCGGGCCGCGGCCGGGGGCGCCTCGGGGCCGCTCTCCGCCGAGCCGCGAGGCTTCCCCGCTGCCGAGCCCGCCGGCCGAGGGGAGCAGAAAGCCGCTAAATCCCCGCTTGCCTCCGCGCCGCGCCGCGCCGCTCGCTCGCCGCCTCTGTGCGTCTCTGGGGATTTCAGTTCATGTTGCCGGCTCGGAGGGGAGGAGGCGGGGGGGGAGGAGGCGGCTGCACGCTCCGACGCCTCCCGCCCCCGCGGAGCCACGGGCGGCGGCGGCGGCTCCCGGCCCCGGCGGCGGCGGCGGCTCAGCCCGGCGGCTCCCGCGCCTCTCCCGGCCGCGGCTCCCGCGCGTGTGGCTTTTTCTCCTGGCGGAAATGACGAGGCGGCTCCTGCCACCCGAAAATATCTCCAAGTGCAATGGAAAGCGACACCCGAAGGCCGCCCCGGGCGGGGGGAAGGGGGAGGCGGGAGGAGTCGCAAGGTGCCTGCCGCGGAGAGGGCGGAGGGACCGCAGGGGGCGGCGGCAGCGCCGAGCACCTGCTGCCGCTGCCGGCGGCGCTCAGCGGCGGCCCCGCGCGCGGGGGACACCGCGGGGGCTGCGGCGGGGGGGTTTCTTTCTTCCCCCCCCCCCTTAACAAGAGCATCTCTGAGTGGGTTGGAAAGGTAATTTTCTGAGAAAAGCCCGAGTGTAAAAGGGATGCGATGGTCGGTCTCGCCGGGGTCTCGGGGTGGCGGACGGGACGGCAGGCGCCCGGGACGGAGGTCTCGGCCTCAAGCCGCTGTCCTGCCTGCCTCTCCCAAGCTGGATAACGGGGGCACGACAGGGTGAGGAAAACTGAAAAAAATTGGCAGAATCAGGGCAGGAATCCGGCAGTCCTGGAGGGGGGAGGGCACCGTGTAAAGCCCCTCTGCCTGTGCTCCGAGTTGCACCCCCAAGGCATGGCAGCCGTCGGTGTGACAGCCCATCGCCTGTGCGGGGAGCAGAACATCAAGGGTTTCCCCCTTGGCGCGTCCCCCAGGCTGCACCGTCCCCCGGGAGGCAGGGTTTGGCCTGGGGGCGATTCCCACACACCCGACACCCCGACACCGCAGGTCTGTCCCTAGGGGTCCCTCCCGACTGCAGAGGCATCCCTCCTGGGGGGAGGAACAGGTGTTTTCTGGGGCCCTCTTTCTAGGAGTCACTGCTCTGAGGAGGTGGCAGCCCTCCCCGAGCTCCAGCCTGAGGATAAATACTGCTAAAGGGTGTTTTCCTGCTTCTAATTTGGCCGATGCGGGGTTTCGCTCGCATTTGCATTCCCTCGGCTTCCCCTGCCGAGGCTGAGAGGCCGTGTAGATGTTCCCTCTGACTGTGTCGGCTGCACAACGCCAGCTGCTGACGCTGACATTTAATATCTGTGAGTGAGAAAAAAGAGGCTTCCCTCAACCCTGAAGCGGCAACACTGATGGCACGGGTAAAGACACAGGCTCTCCCGCTTTGGTATGTGGGAACGCAGCGCTAGCAACGAGGGCCACAAGGCGCTCACAGAGTTGGCAACACCCGTCCCTAGAGACCCAGGAAGAGTGTCCCTGCTGTCACCTGTAGCAGTGTTATTTACACTTGACCCTCACTTTCAAGGTTTTATTTGTAGTTTATCAGAAATAGAAACTCTTTTTTAAATGAGAAGAGGGACTTGGATGCTGTAACTCTTCTAGAGATTGGCTCTAGACATGTGTCTGTTGTGTCACATTCTTGCCAGCGCACTGACTATGCAGCTCACTTCTAAGAAGGTTTCATTACCTAAAGCCACTGCAACAATAAGCATCACTTGCAAATTAAGGTTGACTTTTTTTTTTCCTTATGAAACGTTAGAAAGGTATGCAGGATCCTTATACATGGGCTTGTTGTTGTTGAAAAAGCGTGCCATAATTTTAATTAGAAACTAGTATTTTGAAAGTCTTAGAAATAAATAGCCAAGATCAGACTGAAACCTGGCATATAATTTATGATGCCATTCTTGTTGTGTTGAAAAGTTCTTCATGGGTGAGGAGAGGGGAAATAAGTTCTGAATACATATGTATAAAGTCTTATAAAGTCCTATAGTTCATAATTACAGAATACACCACGATTCCTGTAGTTTTCCGGAGTAATTTGTACCTAGAGGTAGTTTCTGAACAAAACATCTATAGTCCACTATTTTAGCAGTGGTCAGCATCTATTACTTTAAAGCCCCTTTATAGTGCTTCTAACAAATTGTGGAATAGTAAAAGGAAGCTTACTGCCTTACTTCAGTAAATAGCTGATGTGTTGAAGCATGGTATCTAATTAGCTTTATTATTATTTTCATTGAGTTTAGCACTCGCATAAATACTGTGCTATATCCCACAATTTTACTTGTGCAAATATTCTTATTTCAATCTTGCTGAAGAGTGTTGGCTTGGCTAAAGTGAGGAGGATTTGGCCCATTATGAGCAATCATAAAATTATCCAGCCATAGCATTTAACTTGATGACCTATTACAGAAATGAATTCTATAGTCAGGACATGTGCTACCTAAAAGGTTTTTTTTTAATTTGCTCTAAATTTATTGCTGCCTGATTTTATTATTGTTCTCTCTTTCTAGGGTAAGAAGTCAAAAGAAGAGCTGAATGACTTTTCATGCTAACCTTCTTAAACTAGAGTGTCTCAGACAAAATGCCTTAACCAAAGTCTTTCAGATGTTTTCATCTTTCTGTTTAGTAGCCCTCATCTTGCAGTCACACCTGCATGAGTCAGGCCTTTTATGTAAAGCATATGGGACAGGCTTCTGCACAGACACTGAATGGCAGAGTTATGTCCTAACTAATGTTTTATAATTACTCTGGTACATATAATGCATTAAAAATTACTGTGTTTTTTTTATTCTAATTATATATTTACTTACATGTCTCTATTAGATAACCCTCCATTTATTATGTAGTAAGTGTAAAAGTAGATACATAGTAAAATCCAATATTCAAAGAAAAATCAAAAGAACGGGAATGAGTTTAAACCTGAAGTACAAGCCTGAACCCAGAAGACTTTTCTACTTTGACCTCAGTTCTCCACACATCCATGGACATGGACAGCTGCCAGCCCCAAGGAATAAGTTTGGGCTTCCTGGATGAGCCTGTGAGCTCACGGGAGAAGAGGCTGCCCTCTTGTTTGACAATGGTACACTGCCAAAACCAAAACTCCCTAGAGTCCTGCTTAATGACTGGAAATCATGGCTGTTACTGCAATACAAATTGTCCAAATAGTGTTAATATGCTTTTTGTCTCTATTTAATCAATAAGACAGCTCCCGGAGCAGAGCACTACTCAGCCTGAATAACGGTGGCAGGGTTAGATCCAAGCTCCAGCACATGTTGAGCACCCCTGATAAGTGAACCTTTACACGCCCTCAGCTTTTATGCAGAGAACAGAAGTTATTCTCCACTTTTTGTATCTCCATTTTATGTTTTTGTCTAGCTGGAATGAAGCAACAAAAAGCAAAAGGTAAGAGTAAGCATTGGTTTTATTTACATGAAGCCAGACTCTACGGTGGCTACAAGTGGTAGATATGAGCATACCCCTGGATTTCCAAGAAACATCACGGATCTTCTGCTAGAGTCTCTAAAAAACATGCAAAATCTCAGTAATGATAAGTTGAAATCCTGCCCTGAACTCAGGGAAAGGAATTCATCTTTTGAAAGATATTATTTCAGGTGCTAGCCATAAAAACAAATCATTCTAGGGGAAGGATGATGAAAACAAGTGGAAAACTAACAGTAATTAACACTGGGATCTAATAAGACCACTTGGATACAACAACAACAACAACAACAACAACAACAAAGCTGAAAAACCTATTATTTATTTCAAGTCAAAAAAGCTTATTTGTGTTTTGATAGGAAATAAATTCCTGATTTTTACAAGGCACACATTTTGGGGGGCTTGTTTCCCCATTTGATAAGAACTGACCTCGTCCATCCATAGTTCTCAGCACACACTGCAAGTATCTGGTTTGGATCTGGTACCCAGATTATTAGACAGTATTTTATTCCACCCCTTGGGACAATGTGTAAAGCAAGTTGCTACTCTCCTTGAATAAAGACACTGGATTTGTTCCTTACCAAGGAGGACTGCCATCTGTCCGCTTTTCTCCAGAGTCTTTTTGCTTTCACAGTCTTGTCTGAGCTGATTTCTACCAAATGCAAGGTTTGCTGTTCTTGCCAGGGCAGGCGTTGTCCAAGGAGAAGTGGGAATGACAGTGGGGGATAATGCTAAATAGTTGTGGTGCCAGGGGGCCATAGGCATGCAGAGGAGGAGGAGGAGGGAGGGAGGCTGGTGGTGGCAGCCACAGCAGTGCTCCCCAGGGAGACAGAGCAAGAGGTGCACCAGGTAGCAAGCCTCTGAGGCAGGACAGGTTGGAGACATTTGGAGGAGCAAGAGGGCTTAGATAGAGTGAGATTTTAAGCCATCTGCGAAAAGCACATTTGGGGCTCTGTGGACAGCAGGTAGCGAGATGAGCACTACTGGGGGATGGGAGAGGAGGAGCTGGGGGGCAAGACCTGGAGGCTTTGGTGGCACCATGAAGCTTGGGTGATAGGTGAGTCTGAAGAGACTGGAGCTCTGGGAGAGAAGGGGGACTCCAGAGCATCAGGGGTAGGTGCTGCATGAAGAAATCCACCATTGCCCGGGATCCCTCATTGGGATTTGAGGACGCAGGCAGAAATTAGCATAAACCCCTGCTGACCTGTTTTACTTGGCACTGCAGCTGCACGGAAGCACACACATGATGGGGTGCCGCGTCCCTGTGGAAAGGAGATCACTTGTAGCAGAGAGGAGTAGGCAACTTTCCGATGTGTGCTGAACTGGATCTGTATGTCCTATTTTCGTAATAAGCAGCTGCTCAGTCCTTGCAGTTAGCTGTCACTGCATGTTGATTGGCAGAATCTATCCACACAATAAAGAGGTCAAAAAACAATGACACTTAATTTGGGGACTATGTCTATATCTCTTTACTTCCTCATTTCTCACCAATCATCTCCATCAACCTCCTTGAAAGCACAAGTATTTTAAAATAGTATTTCCAAGACAAATGTCTTGCCCTTCAAGTATATGCCTTACCTCCCTGATGATTTAATTTGACATAAATATGGTTTTTTTGTGAAACTGATGTTGTTTTTGTATAATCAGAAAGAAAAATCATAATCCCCAAAGATGTTTAATAATTTAAAGTATTCAGAACTCAATTAAGGCCATTAAGAGATTAGAAATTAGATTAAAGGTGGCTAAAGGGTAAAAATTCAAGGACTTCAAACACCTTTTATAATACAAAGGATCTTACAAAATGAACAGGCTGAGAATTTCCCCAGGAAATTCCTATCATTTTAATTAGGTTTCTTCATTTAAAAAAAAAGAAGAAGAAGAAGCAGCAGCAGCTGTTCTGTATACAATTTGAGTCCTATTGCCTTTCTTAAACAGTGGACTCAAGTAATTGCCTGCTGAGACTTCCTCTTTCCCCAGATTTATATGGAAACACTAAGACTTAATAGATTTTTAAGATCAGGAGGGACCACCCTCATCTTCTGACTTGTCCTCTTACTTTAACACTAGCCAAAGAATTTCAACCAGGGTTTCCTGTGGTGAGGGGAATTATCTTTTCTCTGATCATTTCTCTTATTCATACTAAACTGTATCCATTTCTCATTTCCTCCCATATGGAGTAAAATGGCTGGTTCATTTTGTCACTGAAAAGAACAGAAATTCATGTCAATATTACGGATTCATTTGTATTTCTGTCTGCATCTGACAGTTGCTCCCAGCTGAGGTGAACATGACATCAAGGAGGTTTAGCTCCAGGATTTGAGCGCACATCTCAAACCAAGGAGGAATTTTGACAATAAGCCAGGCCGTGCCCAGCTATGCTGTGGGATGTCAGCACATCTGCTTTTTAGGTGTGAACTCACAAAACTGCCCCAAAGCAAAGGTCTGGGCACCATGTGGAGTTTGTGGAGAAAAGGACCTGGTTCAGTCACCTCAAAGTCTCACATCCTCTTTAAAGTTATGAGCTTGCACAGTTTGTTCCTGAAATCCTGCACGAGGGGTAGTCATTCAGGCTACACCAGTTTTGAGTAACCTATGACAAAATCAAGAACCAAAACTGGGTTATGGGCTGGAGGCAGCAGTTTGATGATCACAGACTAGAACCACGGAGCTGTAAACGTGTTTCCTCTCAGTCCCAAATTTTGGAGGATCTGCTTGGAAGCTCCGTGGACTGCCATGGTAGCTTGCCATGGCTCTCGCTCGGCGTCACGGAATGAAAGACTGGTTTGGGGGGCAACTTCACAGCAGCCCAGCCCTGGAGGAAAGCCGGATGCTTCCTGCAGTCCAGAAGGGACAGTTCTTGCCTCTGCGCATGCAGGGGATTTTGGGGAGCAAGAGCCACCCTCTCGAAAGACTGGCTGGAGGCTCACACAGAGCTTTCTGTTCCTTAGTGAAAATAAATACGCACGGATATTATGTGGGCCCTCTTGTTTTCTTTTTGTAGGCACAAGCTAGAGGAGGCCCTTGGTTTGTTTGGCTACCTTGCTAGGCTAAGGCTGCATTTATGCTGCTGCGGCTCCAGTGCCTCACTTGAAACAGTAAGAAACCTGAGGGAAGCGTGTTTCTGTGCTAAAACTATCAGAAAAAGATTATAAAAGCAAACAGCTACAAATTGTTAACATCAGGTTCCCACTCATTATTAGCATCACAAATGTAAAATGGCTGCCAACAAGAGCCAGCTCTGAAACCTCATTAAAAAGAAATGTCATAGTTTATTCCCGGGTATAAATGATATTTTATTACCTTTGAAATGATCAGATGGATTGTCTAAATGCAATGGGTGGATCCCCTTGAGGTATATATTTGTACTGATGAATTTATATCATCAAAAGAATAATAAATACAGATCATTTCCTAAGCCAGTCTGAAAATAAAACAACATCTTAGAACTGCCTAAGAATGTAGTCACGTAAATTGCATACTGTAGTACAAAAGAAAAAGAATAGTGATATGGTAATATAAAAAGGGCAAAACCATAATGAGAAGGGACATTTGTCAGTACACTCAGAAAAGCACAATCTGTCTCCCTGGTAATTTGGTGGAGTACAGAAAGTATTACATACCATATCACAAGTATTACATTTTATTTCTGACTTCAGGAAGCATTGCCATATGTCTTCCTAGTTAGTAACGTCCTCTTAAATGTAGCATGTTTTTTGTTCATACTATATGAGTTCTATACAGCATGGACAGTATTTATCCTGAATAAATGAAAGAGAGTATAAATCTTTCAGTATTACAGACACTTCATATCAGTCAGCTTTTGTGGAGTTTTGGCTAGGTGAAGTGGGCAGGAACAATGTGGCTGCTAAATGACCAGGGAAACTTGACAGGTTTACTTTATTTCTCATACCTGACAACTTTCTCTGAAAGCTATTGTTATAGAAATAGTGCAGAATTTCCCAGCCTTAAGAAGCATTTAGTACTTTCAAACATATTTCACATGAAACAAAAAAAAGATAAATGAAAAATGTGTGAAACATTTTCAAATATTCCTGTCATAAAACAGCATATCTATGCTACAATTAAATATGTGTTCTGATGGGCCTTGATATTATTGTGATTAGAATTTAATTGAGGTTTCATACACTTATGCAAAGCTTCATACTTACAGTGTGAGCAATCTTCAACCTAAGATCCCAGACCTCTGAGTTGCCCTATCCAATCCCTACCTTTTCCCTGGAGCTATACTGGGACAGTGCATAGACCTAAAGGTCCGTCCATATGGTGTGCTATTGAAAGCAAAGGAGATTTAGGGAGGCTTATGGTCAGATCAATGCCTGCATATCAATCCTAACACAGAGTATGTGTTAGGCTTACTTAAATATGTAAAGTGGTCAGATATCACAGCAATGCCATAGTTTGGAGTTTTCAATACTGTCATGTCATTAACTTTCTTTTTGTACTACTATTTACTTATTTATTTATTTTACTATTTACAGCTGGACCTGATTTAAGCATAAGAAACATAAGGTAAGACAGTATTGATTGATGAAAAGTATTGATTTATGAAAGGGAAGTATGAGGAATAATTTTGCAAAGAAAGGAACTCTGCTAGTGTCAAAGAATTGTAATAATGAAGAAAAGGGAACTTAATATAGAAAGAAATGATAGAACAAGGTGAAATGGTAGCATTATATAAAGGCATGAAGCAGAAAGAAAGGGCATATGCTACAAGAAGCAGTAAAATAATCAGAACAGAATATCAGAAGAAATGGGGAAAAATGAGCATAAGAGAATTGATCCACATATGGATCAGTCTGTAGATACAGTTGTAATTGAGAGTGAGGAGCTTTAAAACAATGTCAAAAAAAAGAGTGAGAAACCAGTGAACTGAGGATATAATGGAAGAGTATTGAAACTGAGAGAGAATAAGGGAGAAAATGTGATTATATTATCATTAAAGCCAAGAGATCCAAAACATGGACAGATTTTAAAAGAAAAAGATTTTAAGACAGACAGATTTGGAAGGGATAGACTAGAAATACCTAAAGTGAGTCAGCAAGAATGAAGCTATTGAGAAGGAGTCAAAATAACTTTAATTAATTAGAGAATCAAGAAAGCTCCTCACAAAACACGCCTGGATTAGGTGTTAAACAAAAGCCCTTTTGTTGCTATTTTTCTTGTTCCTTGGTGAACTAGGGCTACTGAATGAAATGTGCCTGGGCTTGTTCTCTAGCACTGGTCTCAGCTAGTATAGAATGGCTCACGTCCACGGTATTAAATACTCTTAACCTCCAAAACCAAGTAGCTGCAAGCAGCCTGCCTATTTTGAATGGTCACTGGCCATACTACTGCCCAAATCACGCTTGGGGATTATCTGGGAGATGTTAGCATAGCCCAGAAATATACCAGGGAACATTTGAACAATTGGTAGTATAAGCACTCTCATGCCTGGAAATACCGCAATACCTTGATAAATTTACTACTGTGGGTATAACCCCAGAGCCTACATTTATGTCACTGGCTCTGGCATTGCTCTCCAAGCCTTCGTTTGCACTCTGCTGTACTCTAGTTTAAGTATCACCACTACACTCGGACACGCAGCATCCATTCCCCATAGCAGTGAAACCAGGGCTGCACAGGAGCCCAGAGAGTCTCCAGCAAGTCCCCCAATACTTACCCTTGAGCAACCAGCACGCAGGGGTGCCCTGAAGGTGTCGTAAGCCCCAAATGAGAACCCGGGGCACCCTGGAGGTGACCTTAGGAGTTGACCTAAGCAATGTCTCAGAGAAGCAGTTTATGATCGACTAGAAGTATCACAACATTTCACTTTCCCACAAGGTACCCCTACACACCTGTGTCTCACAAAGTAGGAGAATGAGGACAAATCATCAATATCATGTTATGAATAAAACCATTTTCCTTCATTTGTTAGCTGCCTGTAGCTAGAACCTCAAATTCCCCCCTGAAAGTTGGTCACCCTCCTGCCCAGACAGATTATTGTTAACCATAAATGCTGCCCCAGTTTTGTGATCTCCTGAAGTTTTGTCTGTGTTTGGCAAAGATGAGTACAGGGAAATCAGGAAATAGGAGTCACAGAATGGAAACTTTGGCAAAGCTCTCAAGTGTTGTTTGAATAATTGCTCAGCAAAAATGCAAGCCACAGCATCATTTCAGAATCCTCTAAACATCCCAATATTAAAGACTCTATGAATCCCAGTGACAGCTGGATATCACACCTATCTAATCTAATCTTCCATTTCTATTGTGCTCTTTTCTGTAGTATCCTGAGCATTTTAGAGAATTAAATGAGTCTACTACATAATCTAATTAATATCGATCTTTGGTTCTCTTCTTGCTCAATACAGGCAGGAGGAGAAGACACATAACTCATCTAGTTTAATTATTATTATTAAGGTTATTACTGTGAGAAAGCAATGACAGAGAATAGCTGCGCATTTTAGCCGGAGGGCATCAATATCCGTGGCTCTTTTAATCTCTTGAAGGAGGGAGTTCCAAAGAAAGCTTTCCTCTCGTACTGGAGAACTTGGCACTAGCATATCCAGATTTGCTCAAACAGCTTTTTAGCTGTAGGTAAGTAGTACAGGTGCATATTAATGTTTACACTGCTGCAGTGTACACTGCTACATACCCAATGTGCAACTGCATCAAAATTCATACCTGCTTTACACCTGTGCACAGCTTTGTATCAGAGCTTGCATAATGCATTACACTGATACAAATTCCTATTGTGCAAATGTGGTTTCATGGCTTTCTAGAATTAGGTGATTCTGCAGATAGTCTGGAATGAGTCTACTAGGAGCGCGGAAGGTCAGACCAGAGTCTGGAAGTACCGGGGTGATTTATTTGTATCCTTTTCCTTTCTTTGCAGGTCAGCTGCAGTCCCTTGAACCAGTCTGAATTTTACATTTTCCTCTGGAGCTGAGGTTGTTTCTAAATTCACTGGATTGCATCTGTCAAATCTGAAAGTCAGCAATGCTCTGAACTAAGCTGGCATATGGCAGCAATGGACTAGGTCTCCTGCTCAATTTTTCTGCCAGTTTTGACTACTGGAAAACCCAATAGACATGAGAAGTCTACAATGATCCAGAGCTAGAAACCTTCCTGTTCTCTTATCTGAAGGTAACATTTCAGGACCACATGAAAGTTTAACTACAGCCTAGTTACAGGAGCTCCATGGCTGCCCAACCAGATCTGACTGTTTGACATGGGCCCCACTCTGTGACAGCCAACCCTGCTGGGAGGGACAAAAGTCTTCATTGGCCTGAGTCGCCCAGTAAAATCCCACATTTTCTCATATCCCCCACTCTATTACTCACATTTAGGTTTAGATAAACTCTTCACCTCAGGACTGAATCCACCTAGGGGCTGGGGTAGCTAGGAAGTGACACCATTTTAATGCAGTATTATGAAGCATAAGTAGGGCTATGTCACCTTCACACTGCAGGTGCTCAGGTCCAGGCAGTGGCTGTAGTGCACTACCAGTTATACTCGGGATGTGAGCAGAAGAGGAAAGCTGCTTGTGTGATTTTGCAGGTGAAGTCTGTAGAGCAGGAGGTGCAGGTGCCTCTCCAGCCTTCAGGGATTATTTCAAAAGAAAGAGCCTGAATGACCATGATGCAACTTTGTTTGCTTGAAAGAGCTTTGGCAGCCAGCAGCAGTATTTCCTGAGCAATAGCACACAATATGCCTTAGACAACCAAGAGTGTGGCCCTTGTCCATAGTTCATACCAAGAGGAACTGTATTCCATGCTGGTCATGCTCACCACGAATCTAAAATGAATTCAGTATGACAGATTTGAAAAATTGCCATATGCCCATTTTTTTCTTTCAGTGCAAAAAAGAAAAAAGTAACAGCTAAAAAAGCAAAAATGTTGAGCAGGTTTTGTATCTGACACGTCCTTCTGCACTCTACAGAAAATTACCATAACCGTCTCCCATAATTACAGGCTAAATTTCTCACAAATGTATAAACCAACATGAATGTATCCCAATTTCCATGGCACCTGTCTTATTGTTAGTGCAAGAAATCTTCCTTATGGCTGCCAATAACCATAGAGAAACTCAATGGGTTACACAGTGATCATTTACTGAAGGAGTCAGTATGTGAAAGGTAAAACCTTGCTTTTTAATATGTATATATCTGAAGGATATAAAAGTCTTAGGGATTAATTTTTTGAGGGGCAATTTATATGAGCTTGCATACTGTACTGTAAATGCAATTACTATGCAAATGCACACAATAACAGTAGAAGGAATTTAGGGTATAGCGGATGGCATTATTCTTGGTTTGAGGTCATAAATATTATTTTGACTAATTGATCCCATGTTACTATGAGAAGCTAGAGAAAGGAATTGATGTGATCTCTTAACTTGGAGAGATTTTTAAACCACATGTAATAAAATGTATTTTCCAGTTCTGCTTTTTTTAGCTAAGCTGCACATATAAGTTTTGGGCACCAGATATGACTAACTAAGTCTGATCTCTGTAACCATGATCCCACATCGACGCAGATGGCAACCTGCATTAACCACCTAGATTGTTCTCTTTCATTCATCCTATTTTATACACTTCGCTTTTGTGACGAGAGACTAAGGAAATATTTGGTTGGAACCAGAGGAGAGCAGTGCTGATTGCATCCCATTCCCATCATATTGTGTGATACAGTTGCCAATTCAAAAGGGTGGGCAAGTTTCCTCTGCATCAGCCTTCTGTCCTTCTTTCTTTTTAAAAGGTCTTTTTCCTCGCTGCAATTAATCTCTCTGACCAGCAATACAGGCCTGATTCCAAAGCCTTTTGTGTTAGCAGTCATTCTAGTGGGTCAAATTTTCCTCTGAGATAAACCCAATTAACTCCAGAATAACTCCATTAACTTCAAAGCACCACGCAAGTGAGCACTAGGTTTATGGAAGGTGGAATCTGGTGTTCTGACTTCAGTGGTCTTACTGTCCCCAAAACACCCTTTTACGTGAACAGAGAGCAGAAGCCTCACTGTTCGTCACCGACTATTAATTTCAAGTGTCTTGAGTTTTCTTTCAGTCTAATCTTTGGCACAAGCTTGGCATAGACAAGAACAATGTGGCTTTTCATGTTTTTTGAAAGTTATATCATTTTTCAGTTTTGCAACTTTGTCATCATGACCTTTCTGCCCAGAAAAAGATTTATAGTACTAGGATAAATTGTTCTGCTCTTTTTCTCCTAAAAGTCAATTAGTTAGTTTCGTCATAGGCATCAGAAATCTCTGTCAGTCAGATTGGGTCTTTCTAAAGCAACAGCTTTGACACAAAACCACAGTTTGAAGCATTGTGCAAATACCAAAGTATAACAATAATGTTTTGTATTATTTATTGTTTTTAGAAAATAAAAAGAAAAGAAAACATTTAGGATAAAAAGATATTGGATTATTTCAAAGATTAGTTTTCCACTGATATTAATCCAGTGCACTTCTCTCATTTTGAATAAAGCTTCAATTATCTCAAGCTATTCATTCTTTATATATGAAGTCAAGTGTATTATAATTTGTTGTCAAGTGGCTACTTAGAGGAGCTCAAAGCATCAGAGAAAATTATGTCAGACTGCAAAAAAAGATTGTGTACATTTCCATCCCAAACCATAATAGTTTACAATAGTTAAAAGTTTCATAAAATTGGAATTTATTAATCATATTTTCAAGATGAAGTTGGTAGTGGGGGAAGTTTGAGGGGGAGGGTTCAGTAATATGTTGGGAAAGAACTGACTGGTGAATTAAAATTCCTGTACTGCAGAAGGATTTTTCCATAACTATAGATCCAAATTTATGCACCAAATCTTTTAACATGACATTTGAATGCAGAGAGCATGTAGTTTATGTTTCTGCCACAGAATGGAGCAGGCAGACTCATTTAACTGTTTCCGGTCTTTATTGCTTCCTAGGATTCATATGAATAACTCGGTTAATTCCCATCAGCTCTCTAGAATTACATCAATGGCTTGAGCATGTTGAGTTTTTCCTTTTTTACATGCATGCACGCGTACATATTTGGAATTAGCCTTTAAAAGTTTTTTCATTCTTCTTATCCTGGGGTTTGATACAACCTCCTGTCACTGTCTTCAGATTCATGTAGCATTTGTCATTCAGTGGTTTCAGGTAGTACAAGTATTAAAACATGAAAATGTATAATCACAGAATGGTTGAGATTGGAATATAATATATATACTATATACTATATACTATATTATTATTATTTAGTATAATATTCCTCTGAAATTTGTATAATCCTCTTCTGGCGGATGTGGAAAACATGGCACACAAAGGCTAAGCAACCTGTCCAGATCACACAGCTGGGAACCCCCATGTCCTGGCTCTCAATCTGGCAAGACTCTTTTCGCTCTTGCACATTTCAAAAAGAAAGCCTGCAGTGCTCAGAGATGCTTCTAAAAGGCTGTACTACAACACTCTGGTTATTTTTATCCCATGGGATTTTGGGTAGTGAGAAACCAGACAAAATACTGATATCGCCAGAAAGATGCAGTGATTTGCTTGAGGATGGAAAGGACGAGAGAGCCGAGGAGGCTGCCACCTCCGCTAGCGCTGGGGGCAGAGAGCCCCTCTGCCGCTCGCTGCGCGGGAGCAGGAGCCCCGCTGCGCCGCCTTCTCCCGGCCACCCCTCTCTTTGAAGCTGGATTTGGTCTGGTAGCGATACCGCTGTTTCAGCGGGGGATGCCGCGTGGGATCGCCCGGCCTCCTGAGTCCCTCATAAAGGAGCTCTTTGTAATTCAGCCCTCCTGAGTACCAGGGGTGGGGAGCAGAGCACTGCTATAAATTATTCAGCCGTATCATTAACTGTCTGGTCTCTGTAACTATTCTGATTCTTCCGTTGCCTGACTGCTATGCGCTTTCATGGGCCTCCTGCCCCTATAAATGTCTCTGCAGTACAAAGAGAATGAGGAGTCAGGAAAGAGCTGTTTAGTGTTGCCTCTGCTCTGGGTCAAATTCAGATGTGGTCACGTAGCACACAAAATTAGATTCTCCCGGAAATTAATTGCCACCATTTGACGAATATATCAGTTAGAGAATGCAGCATGCATACCTTAAGCAGCTAGTAAGAAGTATGTTTTTAAGTAGTGTTCACTTTCATACATTTTCTAGATCCTCAGAAATGTAAGGAAAACTAAAATTAAAGAAGTGAGATACATAACAATTCTGAACGTTGCCAAGTCTTTTAAATTTTCTTTTTCAAATTATTTGGTATCACTGGAAGTATTTTTTACCATTCATGCTCCGTCTCAGCTCTTTTTTTACCATTTGCCCTCTCCTACAGCCTCTTGATTGATTATAAGATCTTCAGATATATTTTCTTGCATAATACCTTGCACATTTGCATTTCCTTAGAGGTTGAATTTGAGGTCACCTACAAAACCTTGACCCAACTGAAGATGTTGTATATATTCACATTAGATAATTTAAGCTCACTATGAGATGCAAGTTCTGGCAGTGAGACCTAGGGGACTATTTAGCAAGAGTGAAACCACTCTGTACTTTTCCTGATATCATTGTAGAGCTTCCAAAACAGCCTAACTTTCTTGTCAAAGATCTGCCTTCAAAGGGAACCTAGAGTCCCACTACAGAGTTATGAAGCTGTATTATAACAACAGTATCCATGGAGCTTGGACTTCTCCATCTGAAGGAAACAGGCTGGGATTTTTCCCCTTCTAGGTTCCACAGAAAATGTAAAACTTCCTTAAAGGTGATGAAAATATGAAGTTGTGTAGCAACCAGAGTCATACAGAGGCAGAGATTTTAGCATTCCTCTCTATATTATTCTCTAAGCAATCTCTCAAAGGCACTCTGAAATCATTACTGTATAGTAGGGATGCACACATGCAGTTTGGGCAGGTGCCACTGGCAGTGACACCAAATATTGGCCCTATCTGTGCTGTGCCCAGGAGGACTCTCATTGACTCCCTCTCCTACCATATCCTCTCACTTTGGGGCATCAGCACCACTGCCCACCCTCCTGCCACCCCGATCTCAAACCCCATGTGTCTGCAGATAGGGTCAGCGTGCCCTCGACAGCAGCCTCGGTGGCTCAGATCGGTCAGGACACACAAGCAGGAATGGCCTGACCTGAGCCATGGGGCGAACGCCTGCATAGATACCTACCAGGAACTGTCTTGAACAGGCATTTCCGTGCAATCCAAATTAGCATCCATATGGAAAGGTGGAAACTGTCTCTCCGCAGCCTTGGAAGTGATTTGTGTAATGCCAGAGGTATTCATACCATCATTGGGGAACCACCGCTGATGTCACACTGCACCAAAACAGATCAAGGCAATATTACCTTTTTAGTCCACAGAACAAGATCTGCAATGAGTGAATTATTAAGTTCTGATGCACATTCCCTGAATATTCTTGCCCTATTTAAGAGCACACAAATGAAATAGCTGTTATGAAAGTTTTCTCATCATCTGTACATCAAACGTGTGTCAGACAGTTTGGGCAATAGGCTGAAATCTCAGCTATGAATCAGTTTGCATTTACTGCTCTTCCTTCTTTTTTAAAAAACTTTTTTATTGCTTCCTATATTTTTAAATGCTAAGAAATATGATACAATGACAAACATTAAAATTAAATCAGAAGCAGTATATCAAGAAGTATTTCTCCTCTGAATGTTGTATTCTGTAGGTAGGATATTGCTGCAGAGCAGCTAGCAGCTTGTCTTCTGAGGAATTTGGCAGAGGCAAGGACCAGAAGCAGCACTCTTTCTGATGCTTGACATCAGCTTTGAGAATGCTATGGCCTTTTCTGATGTGCATTGCCATTCTTACGTCTTTGCTATATAACAGAAAGAGGTGGGTCCAGTGCCCTTGGGACAAATTCAGGAGAGATGAAGGGGCTAGACTCCTTTGAACTCCTTAAATTAGTTATTCGGGGGTCTTTGGGAGTTCAGCCTCTGAGAACACAAGCAAACATGGGAGAAGGTGCGTATGAGAAGAGCTCTACATGGCTAATGCACATACCTCTTCTTTCTTAGAGCACATTGCTATGCTTGCTTAGACACTTTACATCTTAACAGAAGCAGTAGGTTGTTTTAATAATTAGTTTGGGTGGGGACTCTCAGGAAAGTTATGGATAATCAAGTGGTTAAGTTAACAGGCATAAGTTCAAGCATGTTAAATGTCTAGGACATGTGTTTCCACTCAGAATAAAGAGCCCGGAGTTTGCAGCAATTTAAACAGAATTAAGCTACAGCAAATGAAAGCCATTTTATTCCTGCATGAGAGCACCCATATGGCATTTATCAACCTGCAGTTTAAGCATACTTACTTTCCACCTTTATTTGATTAACTTTCCTGCATGCCTTCATAATCAGCATGGCTTACAATTTTTCAGTTAGTTTAGGGAGCCTAAAATATGCTACTTTGCTAATATGATTGCTTGTTTATAAACTACACTCTATCAGTGTCTCTTCAGTAATACATTGCTAACTAATTACATTAAAATTACTGTAATAGTTGCTTAATAAATACACAAGACTGAATACTTCTACTTTCAAACTAAAAAAATATAAGACATACTATATTAGGTCTAGTTCTTCAACAGAAATGAGCTTTCATTGGAACATAGATAAGTGATTTTTTTTTTTCAGTCAGTACTAACTCCACCAGGTACCTCTGCGCTGTCAAATAACTTTGCTGCCCGGTTCGTTTCCAGGTTCTGTCATCTAATAACCCATGTTAATCCTGTCTCACACTCTCTTTTGGCATGAACCTACTAGGTCTCTCCAAAACAAAATGTGGACATACTTCCAAGGATGCCTGGATGCAGGAACCCCCTGGGAAGGCAGTAGGGGTAAGGCTGGCTCCCTCTGCCTTGCACAGCCTATGTCTACTCTAGCAAGGAGTTCGGCATGTTAGGGTGCTATAGAGTGAGCTATTTGGAGCTGAAGGTGGGGCTCACACACACTACATGCATTGCAGGAGATTTTCTTTGGGCTAATTCTAGCTTTAATAATGCATTAGGTGTGCTCCTTTGTATCCCATCAAATACATGGCATATTTTAAATATTTTTTGATTTTTATTTAAAAATAGAGAGGATCTTCTAGTTTCATTTCATCTGATTGAAGGTACATCTACAGTCATGTTTCTGTCGAGAGCAAGAATGCACTGTTGAAGTGAATTTCCCAGTTTTCCTCATTTACCGCACTTTGACTCTCATTGGAGAAGGGTCTCTGAGCACAAAAACTGAACTCCTTTTGGATGAAACTACGCCAGAAGATGGTTTCCAGTAGCACAAATAATGCCCTCCAGCCACAGATGAGTTTGCAGCCCAGGGACCAGATCAGAGCTGCTCAGAGCTAAAGAAATCCTCAAATGCATACCCAAATGCCTGTGCCCAGTTCAGAAGTAAAACCTTGGGTTTGGTGCCATGTATTACACTTTTCAAAAGCTTTAATTTTCTGCTACTCTCAAGACATTTTATAGACGTGACCTGATATCAAGAAGAGCTGTGTGGCCCCAAGATACACATGGCAGTTGGATGTGGTCATGTTGACCCTGCTAACAAGTGCAGGAAGGACTGAAGTCCAAGAGCCTGCTTCAGGTACACCGGTTTGGAAGGGCAACAATGAAAAGGAAGCAAAAATTGCAGGCTTTGGAAATGAAGGCACAGAATTAAAAAATGAGGAAATAATAAAAGAGGGAAAGCAACTTCATCACCATCCCTTCTCTAGTGTATGTTCTGTATTCACCTAACATCCCCCTGCTTAGTAAAGCAGGTGCTGTGCCACGATATTAGTACTGCCTACGTTCTTTAGATAGTTGTTCCCAGTGGTTTCATTTAACTGAAATTAATGCGATATGTGTTTGCTATGCTTTGTCATTAAAGCTCATCTCCCCCCACACAAAGGAGCACTGAGGCACACTGGCAGGCGGGGAAACCCACTCACCCCATCGGAGACACAAGCACCATGGGTCCCCAGAAAGGCTCCCGGAGCAGCTCACAGAGCAAGGGTGGTCACTGCCTATGGAGAGATGGGGTGCATTAGGGGGGTGCAGAGAGGAGCAATTTGAGGCTGTACAAGACTTATTATGGGATGCTTAGGGGAGGTGTGGTAAAATAGAGGGATAAGGGGATAAAAGGGGCTGGTCATATGTAAACAGGGGCTTGGCAGTACCCTTGTCTGGCTGTACCCTGTCAGGGCCTGATCCCCACAGTCACTCTTGTCTTCTCATTAATCTTCATTTCTAACTATTTTACTGGGCATTTCTAACTATTTTCCTGGGTGAGGGGCTCTCTGTCCTGTGTGTGTGTGTGTTGAGGTCTCAGTGCTAGTAGCTAGGGCTGGACCTCGGGTCACCGGAGTCCATGGCGCCAGCAACTGGAGTGAATGAGGGTGCATGTGCCAGCATGCGATCGCCAGCGAATATCAAGCTGGACTAGCTGGTGAGTAGGATAAAGACGGGAGCCAAGCATTGGAGTGACCATGAGTCTGGACTGGATGCTGGAGAGACTGGAGGGTTTTTGAGTCGGCTACTGGAGGGACCAGGGGGTCTGAGGGTCAGCTACAGGTCAGGTCATAAGTCTGCACCAGCTACCAGAGAGACCCTTTGGCATGTGTGCATGTCTCTGAGTGTGGCAACTGGTAGACCAGGGGACCCAGGGACCAGCTATTGGGTAGACTGGGTGGCTAAGGTCCATTACTGGAGGGATCCACTGTGTGTGTGTGTGTGTGCGTGTCTGTGTGTCTGTGCGTGTGTGTGGGTCTAAGCAATGGCAGCTGGAGCGGAGCTGCGGACTGCAGGGTAAGGCCGGGTGTATGTGTCTATATGTGTTGCATATGTGCGTGTGTGCCTATTGGGAATACGTGTTCAGCCTCACTGCTGGCTGGACCCGGGGGCATGGGGCCACAGCAGGTCAGGCTAGGGGATTCGACAGCTCCTAACAGCATTCACTGCATTTCCACTATACACAAATGCAGTACCAACATCCCCTCCTTCTCACCATTTCTTGCTGCAGCAGCCTTTCCTCCGGCAGGGAAAGCAGGAGCTGTAATCTCCTCCAAGGCCAAAGTAATTGGTGCGGAGTAGACGGGCTGTCAAGGGGGCCTGGGGTAACCTGGCATCCTTCCCCCCAAGGACCAAATGTGTCGCCTCTGAGATTTTCCATCTGGCAGGCAAACAGCAGTCCCGAGGTAACTCCTGAACTCAATTCCCCTGTCCTGCATTACTCCATAAAATGAGCTTCCCAGTCAGAGATTGTGATGTTTTTTCCATTACATTTGCCTAGTTGCATTTAAAGACGGTTATATAGCATGTAGTTTAGGGATGGGAATTACCCCGTTGCTGATCCAACACTGTAATACAGAGATCATAGTAAATTTTCCAGAAATGAATGAGTGTTAAAAACATGCTAATCAAATATGATTAGAATGACCATTTATGAGGGTTTGAGTCTCTTCTGTGATTTTTCATAGTACAGATAATTGTAATTTTTTTCTTATGAAAGCATTCAGGTATTCATTTGAAAATTAAAAGGCAAATTATTGTTTTCAAAATTTCAATGGAAACTAAAATCATCATAAATTCTAATTAATCACAGGGATCTGTTTTCCACTGAAAGACTCAAATGCCTTGGAGGTTTTTTTCTTTTTAACAATTGTGTGTGAAATAGCTCTCAAATATTAAATGCCTTGTGTAGAGTTGATTTTTCAGTAGTTATCACACACACGCTTTTAAACAAATTTGAAAAAGTTCAAGGCAAATGGGAAGTTTTATCATGAACATTCATTCAGAACACAAATTTTCTGTCCGAATTTACTTTTAGTTTTCAAAATTATTAACTGACTTTAGCAATCCATCTATAAAATTCAAAACTTACAGTTTCAGAAGGCAAAACAGTCCAATCCAGAGCAATCCTTACAGACATGCACAGCACATGATCTTGTTTTGCAACCTCTGGATTAGATAAAAGTAGAAATTGATAAGCAAACATCGTGTGTCTCCATATACAGACTTTGAGAGGGATTCATCTTGCTTAGCTTTAACTGAACTCACTTTTAGACATCTAAGTCTGAGCTGGTCATGTTCAAAGCTCAGTTGAGAGAAGCAGGCATTTCTAGAGGATGATTTGTCTTAAAGATCTACCTTAGAGGAAGAGGAATTGTCCTCTGGAAATAACTGTTGCTTTCAACAGACTGTAAAAGGATCCCATAGTGAATAATTCAGACTCAGACATCTATTTTTTTCAGAAAATCTAAGCTTGGGCAGGAGTCCATGCTTTATTTGCGTAAACACACAAAAATGAACAGGATCTAATATGACAAAGCAACAAAAGTAATGCTGGACTTGTGTATGCTTGGAAAGAAGTTAAAAAAACAATGTACTGAGCTGCATACTTCTGATACCCGAAATCACCACAGTTACCCACAGAATAACTTGACAGCTTTCTCTCTTTGTAAGAAGTGTATCTTGTTTGAGAAGGTCACCCATATTCCCTTCATTCTTGGTTTATGGACTTACATCTTTAAATGCTGTAACTTGGCTGAAATAGGCTAGCAACCTTCCCCATATATTTTGAATGGGAACTAAAATATTATGCCGTCAGTCAACAGATAAGACATGTCCTCATGTACATGTATTCATGTATACACATTTTAACTTGAAGCTTTATTAAATCAAAGTTACTCCTGCATACCACATAATCTAAAGGAGTTAAGACAGATGTACAGGTTAACACATACCTAGTGGGTTGTTTTTTTTTCCTCCAGAGATCCAGCTATCTACACTTTCTATTCCAAGCACTTCAAGTACTGCATTTTTCTTGGAACTTCAAGTCTCATTCTCCTTACTCACAGCTGCATGTGACGTGTTACTCTTTTTTTTTTTTATAATATGCTTTGTAGCACCAGCTGATCTAATGAACCCATGCGCGTCTCTATAATGCATCTGGAAAATCCCAAAGACAGCTCAAGGCCAAGTGTGTTGCCATAGTATTTTTGTGGCAACCATCCTTTTTTTTCATTCCAGCAGTGCATAGGTAACGGTGCCAAAGCTCATTCCCAGCAGCGGGCTCAGTGCTCAAGCTTGAACACAAGAATGGGCTACATACTGGTCTGCTCTTAACTTTTTCTGGATGAAAGTTTTCTTTTGGGGCAAAAATTTCTTGGGTGAAACCATAGTAGGAATACGAGGCAAAATTCTCACTGACTTCAGAAGGAACAAGATTTTATCCTTAGGTATCCTTAGGATATTACTCTGCCAGACGTCAGGTTTTCAAAGAAGTCAAGAGTCTAAGAACCAGAGCCTGAAAACAGAGTTCTACTTTTTTCATTGTTCAAAAAACTGAGCCTGCTTACACCATCTGAAAATCTGATCTCTCAATTTCTTTTCAGTTTTGCGATATGCAGATGGAACTTCAGCTGAAATAAGCTTTGGGTTAAAAGTTATAGTAGTGTTTAGTCTTTCACGTTATGCTAACAAGGATGAGACACTATTTCAGAATTGCTAACAAGTGACAAAAATGTTCAAAATCTTGTTTTATGGGCAAAGAGGAAACACATCTTTTGTATAAAGCCAGAAATTTATTGCTAGCATAGTTGAAGTCTTAGCAGTCTAATCCAAGAATCATTATTAGTCCAGAACTATTTACTGCAGAAAGAGAAAGAATATGTCTATGCAGAAAAAGTTTCAAGAATAGTGATAGTAATGAGGCTGAAATTGTTACACGCATACTTCTTAGTTTCTGCTCCTTTTCCCGGTGCAATGCTCTGCCCTAGGGGCCTAAGGTCGGTGGTTTCAGTCTGGTGTTAGCAGCGGGAGTGTTATGGCCTGGCCTCAGCACCTGGCGTCCTTTGATGGGAGGAAAATGATGCTTGTGTTGATAGCTTCTTCTTCCTCACTCTAGGATCCACTTAGGGCCATTTTTAAAAGCTTCCTAACATGCTTTTATGCTTTGTTCTTTCTTCACTGGTCTGCAGCTCCACGTTACATCTAAATTCACTGTGTCCGGTGCCTTTTACACAGGCTGGATGTAGTTCTTTGCTCTCTTTGTTGCCCCTAAAACTAGTTTTGTTGAGCTCCGGGTCTGCGTTTCTTTAAGTGACCGCTGGTGAGTTGTTTATAGCTGCGGGGTCTCTGCTGCCCAGCCTGTGCCCCAGCTCCTCTCACCCCATGCCTGTATGTCCCTACGTCGCCTCCTGCGTCCCTGCTGCCGGAGGCCTCTGCTCTCCTCCCCGGGCTGCATTTCTCCACGCTGCATCACAATGTCAGAGTCACAAAACTACGGCGGAACCACACAGCGACAAGCAGAGTAAAACGAATTAGCCGCTGCCACCTGGTCAGAAGAAAAATTGCTGTTGCAGCTACAGCAAGTTGGAACAAGGCTGCAGGCAGGTCAATGAAAGTTCAGAGCAAGCGTGGCAAGCTGCAGTCCTGAGGCCTTGCGCACTCAGCACAAAGCCCACAGTCCACCACTAGCAACGGCAATGCTGTGTTGCAGGGCCACACGGTTACCTGGCATGAATCCTTCCATTGAAATAGGTTGACAGCTTGCTATAGAGAGTAGGTGAAAAGAAAATCTACAGAAGAAATGAATTTCCAATACATCTTGTAAATGAAATTTTTTAGCAATAAAGAAGGAGAGAGAAAGTTCTTTGGCGTCTTCTTAAATCTAGATAGGGGTGGGATGTGTATATCAAATTTATGGAAGGTGCAGAGGGTAGTCGCTTGAAGAATTTCATTTCTTTAAGAATAGAATTTATGTCTGAAATATCCCCTCTAATACTTGCTCACTAAACTTTCAATCTTTCCATGCAGAAAGCTTCTTCAAAGTACCTTTTTGCTTGATGCATCACAGTTATATTTATTTATTTTAGTTACTGTAGACACAGATGACCTGTTAAAAAGATATACCCCATATTTGTGTGGCTTTCCTTCTCTCAGGCTTCTTGGCTTGCACCTTCAGATTTGTTTGGTTAGTTGTGCTGCTCAGATCACCAAGAGTAAAGTAGCATTTTCACACAGACCTAAAACTAAATACTCCATATTCTGATTGGGGGGGGGGGGCGGGAGGGGGACACATGTTCATACTTTCTATGTATAGCTAACAGAGAGTTTTTAAGTCATTAAAAGTCTTCCTTCAAATTGTTTGAGGATGAAACTAATAGAAGCGACCTGACAGAGACTCCCTTCTTAGCAGGCCTCGATGCTGCAGTGGAGTCCCACAGATCGCTTAAATAATAAACGGAGAGAGGCAAGATGGCTAGAACTGCCTTATCCCAAGCAATCCAGCGGGCAGCAAAGCGGTCGTGCCAGAGGCGCCGCTCACAAGCAGCACACAGCTCTCGCAGGCGGACGCAGCGCGCCTGTCGGCCTGGGGCTCGTTTCCAGTCCCTAAATCCTTCCGTGGGTTTACTCTTGAAGCGTCGCAACTCAGTGCGCGTTATATGTGAAAGCCAGCCCCTGTGTTTGTTAAGCCCTCCCGGCTGAAAGGTGTGGCGCCTTAAATTAGAATATTTTGAAAAATTGTTGATATCAGAGTTCCCTGGGGAAATAGCTCATTCTTTAAAAATATCAGGAAACTTTTTTTTTTTGCACATTTTTGCTTTGAAATAATGGTAAATACTTATGTTCTCTCATTTTTGCCCCTCCTCCAGCTGGAAATGTGAATGAAAAGTAGAAATGCTGTCATAAGTAAAAGTAACATTTTTATCTTAAAATACGTTATTTTTCTGTAGCTAAACTAAAGAGTATGCTAAAAGAAACAAAATAACACAGCTAACTTTTTCCAGTGAGAAGTAAGGAACAGTATTCCTCCTCTTCTAAGTTTGATTTCTTTACTTATTCCAGTGACAGGGAGGGCAAACAGCTTGAGATGATGAAATAAATGAGAGAAAGCTTTTCTAAAATGAAACAATGACCGTAAATTTTTGTTAATTTTGAAGTTTTGTTTAAATCTAATGTATAGAATTTGAAATATTTTATTTTTTCAAACTATCAAGTTGTTCCAACTTCTTCAAAACAAACTGCTTGAAATTATGTTATGTATTTAAATGTTTACTTAAACAAACAAATATTTAAACAACATTTTTTTTTAGAAATGCTCAGATTTTCAGAGTATCCACATTACTCAGTGTTTCCAGAGGAAACAGTAGGTATTCTTGCACTTTCTGAATACTGAACCTGTTGAAAACTATCTCAGACTAAACACCCACAAAATTTGAATATTGAAAAATTTGTGTGTAACATCATATTAACTAAGCATGAAAGCAAGCATCCGAATACAAGAATGAATATTTGCATGTGTGTCCTAGGGGCAAAGCATATATGTTTTGTCATAGGCAGCAGAATGTTACACCCTTTCACAATTAAATAGTACATTACTGCAGGAACAGGCCTAAATGTCCATGTTTGGAAGACTTTTCCTTAAATTGTAATCACAAGGAGAAACTCATATGAATATCAAACCTCACTTGGTTTAAATGTTTGCCCCACTTCCCCCAGCTATATATTTTCTCTGTACCTGTCTCTTTTTCTTTTTGTTTCCATCATCCTTCTGCTCCTGCCCATCAGATACCAGGATATCAAGGATACTTTATGGGAAAGTAAAGTTATTGCTGGTTAGTACCAGGTACACTTGTACCTTATTTATTCATATTATGGTGAGAGTTACCCACATGGACAAGAATATATACTGATGTATATTCCTTCCTGTGGAAGGAAAAGCAGTCAAAGTAGTAGAGGTTTTTTCAATATGCTTCTGTTTGTTGGACAATATAATTTTTCACATACATTATTTACCTTCCTTTGGTGGATTTAGAGAGAAACCAGTTCTCATTAAATGTTTAGATGAATATTTTCTAACCTGTTGAGATGAACATTAAGCTTCCTGGCATCTTAAAAATAATGCACATTATTCATTATTTACCTAGCCAGCACATATTACAGTGTAGCACACTAACCACATATGCTTCATTTGCCCTTTTTATCTTTTACAGGTTACCTGAATAATTAAGCAGTTCACTGAAGTGAATACTGTGGAACAGAAAGGCCAAAAAGCTCATAATCAGAGCCACTCGGGTCACTCGGCTTAAGAGCTAACGAGGAACATAGTCTGAAAAAAAAATTATTCTACACAGTGATTTGGTTCTCGTGCAAATGTGTAATTACAAAAAATGACCCAGTTTGTTTATCCCAGAGAGCATCTGGTCTGATTTTCTGGAGTTGTTTAGTTTGGTAACTTTCTATCAAGAGTAATTGTAGCTGATATAATAAGCTGACCAGTCTGATAATTAAGCTAGGCATTTTGAATAAAGTCTTTTAATGCCTTATTTAAAAGTTTGTACCACATGTGTCTTGAATATTCCAACTTAAATATTCAGTTGTACAACTGGATTTTGAAAGAGAATAAGGAATGAATTCACAAATTTATTAGTAAGTTCTCCCTTTTTGGTTACCTTTTATGAACACTTCAACTCCCTGTATAATATCTGAATGGAGATCTGTAAATAAATACATATTTACCTTATTTTCAAGCTGTATTGCCACTTCTGCAGTTTGAGCATTTTGCTTCTGTCTTAGACTTCATAAAATGAAGCTCCCTCCTCTTGATTTCTTTGGTTTGGTTTATATAAATTCAGTCACTTGGAACAGGAAAAATTGGTATATCTGAGAAAGACCTGAATATTATTTTGACATATTATTGGTACTTTTCTTCCAAGTAAAATCATTCTCTACTCTCCTTGAGATATATAAAACAATAAACAAAAGTGCTTACAAAAGATGCTGCCATTTGACGCAGTCTTCACCTTAACTACACTAAAATATGATTGACTCTTACTAAAATAAGATCACATTTATTTATCCTACATTAAACAGCATGACCTTTACAGTACCACTTTGCATGTCTTGTATTTGCTAGGAAAGACTCCACAGTATGATTAATGAACCATTCATCCCACGGGTAATGAAATCCTCAAAGACAGTCTGTGGCCATCCTTTCCCAGACACCACCAAAAGAATCCAAAGAGAATTTGCTGCTGGTAAACCTTGGGATAATGCAATACAGTATTTCGATTTTATTAGCCTGAGATGCTCCCTTACCCAGTGTCTCCACATGAAGTTCACCTTAATATCCTGCCTCGGAGAAGGCAACCAGAGGAGTCAGGACCCTACAAAGCGACCTCTCCCCTTCACTGCTGCGAGCGCACCCAGCTGTACGGTTGATATCCACATGCACATCCACCACGGGGGCAAAAGAAGCTGTCAGCCACCCGCTCAATTAGGGAGGTCTCACATAGGATGGACTCTTCTGCACTGGGGGATATGATCGCAAATTGGCGACCGTGCAAATCCCAGCCGCTCAGATCTGGACTGCATCTGCTGCCGCTCAGCGCTCTCATGCAGTTTCAGGGATCCTGGAACAGCTATGGTCTTTCAACTGTAACATAAAGTCCAAGGGGAGGTTTTGGCTCAGTTAAAGCCAACGGCAAAACTACTGATTTCAAATAGAAGTGGAGTTTTACCTCAAGCCTTTACCTTTCCAAAGATCCCATGTCATTCTGCATAGACTGTTGTATTAAACTATTCTGTCATGGCCAGATTCCAGTTCTGAGATGTCCAGTTCTCATGAGGTAAATGTGCAAGGAACTTTGGGATTATTTGGGGATGAAAAGTTATGTTCTTTTTTCTACTGTTCAGTACATGCCTATATATTTTCACCCTTCCAAATGGATTCTCCATTGCCATATTGCAGGATGCTTTCATTGCTAGGTAATATGCGACGAATATGTGTTCTCTTATCCCCTTTTGCTACCTTCTATTTAAACTTGTATTTCATTTCCAAAGTGCAGCCACAAGCTGTCAGCTTCAAATAACAATCTTCTCTCCTTTCCATCTGAGTTAATTTGCACAATTTAATTTTGGTTAACCTCTCATCTCCAGAACTTGAAAGACGTGAATGTGTAACATCTGGCATAAATTCTTGCACGGAAGCACAGAACATGCAGTGATAGCAACTCAGTTGCAATAGGAATGAGCAGAGGTTATGGCCCGATCTGGAAAAACACTTTAACATACACTTGTTGTAAATCACAAGAAATATTCACGTATATAACTTTGAGCACATGCTTAACTGTACTGCTGGATTGCTGCCATTGTTTTAAGAATGGGCTGCATACTTTATATTCCGATACTTATTCATAATGTAAGACACTAATCCTTCATCTTACAGCATTTTTCTTTGTGTAACCCAAGAGGTAATTCAGAAGCTATTGGCACGCTTGCAATTTGTTTGCCTGTCGCTGCGTGCTATGCAGAAGGAATGCATTCTTTCAAACATCACACACAAACTGGTTTTCATTTCTTAAACATGCTTAGGTATACTGTCTCATAAGCAAAAATAATACTCAATTTTTTTAAGGAGCAAGAACTAACACTTTTAAGGAAGTTTCAGATACTAAATTGTTTAGATGTGGCCATGTACTAATTCTGTACACTCTTGCAAAAAAAAAAAAAAAAGAAAAGAAAAAAAAGATAATGACTAGCTTTCTACTTACCTATCCTGAAACTACAGCTTGACAATTTGCATTCTGAACTCAGGAAAATGTGAAAAACAAACTCCTTACTAAACATATTTTTCTCCTTTGATTAAACAAAAAAGCAAACTTCTGCAGTCTATAGCTTTTACATTCTAGTACAGAATGTTCTAGTCACCCACTCATTAAAAAAAGAGCACTCTAATAATGCAAAATGCATGCTGAAATAATGCAAAATAATTTTCCTTAAGAATATGCATGCCTTTCTTTGAAGTATGAAGGGAGAGCTGTGATGACCAGACAGAACTACATTTGCTTGATCAAATGGTTATCAGCAAGGTACAGAATGCTGCAAAGGAATCTGAAGGAAAGAATATTTAAAAACAGTGGGAAGATTCTGTGGTGATTTGCAAAAGATTAATAGGAGACATTTTTCAGTAATTTATTTGCGAATCCAAACACAGGGAGCATCTCTGATTCTTCAGCTGTACATGAGTAGTATTGTGCAAATGCATGTCACAGCTTATTCAGTGAATCTCTGGAGGCGGTATGACCTCTTATTAAGATGTCCATTATGAAACACTTAGCAAGTACAGCTCCAGCTATGGAAAACAAAGAAAACTGCAACTGAAGTGTTATAGCCGCTAACATAGCCCTTTAGGGTCCCATTCATCAAAAATATGTGCTGTGCATGCATTTGTTATTTATTTATTCAGTCAAAAACATTATATCCTGATTCTTCTATGTAAATACAATGAATATTATTTTGTTCAGTGCAGAAAATGCTGTTGGGTCTAATGGGATGTATTACCAGTATAATGTCTGCAAGCTACCAGGAAACCGAAGGATATGAACAAAATGACAGACATCCCTGATTCCACACAAGTACAGTTAGATCTCTCAGCAGGTATAACTTACAAAAAGATCCATTTGTGTAATTACTTATCATATAGCAAATTACATTACCAGACTATGCCAACATTTCTGCAATGTCTAGTATTTTCCCTTAACACTGTAAAATGCTATCTTTCAATTCCCCTGTCCTGCAATCTTACTGTATTTTAATAAAGACTCCAAAAGCCATTGACTGCATATAGGCTCTGGTTTCATGTGTGAATCAAGTTTGTAAGATCTCAGCTTGAGTTAACGTAATGGACAAGTAAGAAATTTAGTTAATTTCTTTATCAAGAGACCTTTTTCTGATGGACTACAATATTTTAGTACATAAAGACATAGAGGATGGACTTTATCTTGCCTACATTTAGCCAGCTAAAAACTGGGAGTCTAGATAAAGTTGGCCCCTTAGAGTCCTTCTGTAGCCAGTAGAGAAAGAAAGAGTCCTTCAGAGAACAACTCATCCTCTGGAAATAGTGTTATAAGGTAAATGAGGGAAATAGCCCTCTGAATGTTCCCTGATCGCAGAGAGGCTAGTGTGGACTAGGTGCCCAGCTGACATAGGCAGCCAGGCATAGAAAAGACAGATCCCATCTCAAAGGTAAAGGTTAACCTGCTCTGAGGCCAGAAGATGCTGCGACTTGAGCAGGTAAGTTCTCTTCAAAGCCTTGCAATAGTCGCTGATAACTGCGCACAGTAACAGCACAGTCAGATACAGAGGGAAGCTCGAGCCCCCTGTGACTGGAGGTTCTTGGCATAAGAGGCCATGTATGTTTGTATAATAAAATGCTGATCTTTGAGGTTTATTAACTGCAAGTAATTAAGAGCAACCACAATAATGCAGGAGTCAGTAAAAATGTAAAATTGAGTTTCTGGCTACTTCTGATCAGCACAGAACTCATGGCATTTTAAATAGCAAGGTAATTTGAAATACCGCACACTTCACATGCAACTCACAACGAGTGCAATTAAATTAAGTTTTCTGGCCTAATTTCAGTTTAAATACTTACTTCTGCCTAACAAAGTTTCCCTTGCAGTTCTAGCAGGGCATAATACTTTTTACCTCCTTGTTCTGGACAGATTATTGGCCTCCATTGCTCCTGTGCCTGTTGCAGCCCACAGTGGGGTGCAGAGGGAAGCCGCTCAGGGACTGGAGCTGCCCTCCACACGCAGGTGGACACTGCCTGGCCTGCTCTCACAGCAGGAGCAGACCAGCGCCGCTGATTTTTTTTTATTCCAGTGTGCTGTTGTTAAGATGCGCAAAGTCCTGCTAAAAAAGCATGGGTGAGACTTGATCCTAAACCTGCTGAAATCAATGGCAGCCTGGATCACAGTGATGGGAGCGCAAAGATCCGTTGCATTCAAGAGAAGGATTTCCCCTATTTAAATTCTCTTTCACATTTATGTATTTTTATAGGACTCCTCTCATTTGTTGGAATATGTCCATATAAATCCACTGTTCAGACAGATGAACTATGTACCCACTAGGGAAAAAAAGATCCACAGAAAAAGAAGACAATCCTGCTTAAGTTAGACTTTGATCAATACAGTCCTTTGAGTACTATTAGAGATGTATCTAAAGCTTTCCTTCAAACCATTGCCCAATCAAGGAATTTAACAAAGAAGAGGGTAAAGCCCCAGCAGTGACCTAGGAGTTCTTGACTAAGAGACTGAGAAGGAAATCTTCATTTAATGTGTCCCTGTTGTTTAACTGAGTCAGGGACCTGTGTGGAAAGTTATGACCATTTTTAAAAGCAACTTTACTTCAGAGCAGTGATCCACTACTGCAAAGCATTACATTATTTCTGAGTATGGAAAGCTGTGAGTAAGAATAAATGGCTTTCTCTGCATTCTCTCAAAGTAAGATTTTTAATGCTTTCTACAGAGAAAATGTTTCTAAAGAGTATATGAGTTCTCACAGATGTGATGAGAAGTGTGTGTTTATATCAAATTTCAAATTCAAATGCAACTAACCGCTGTGATGATGCATTACCTCTAGAAGTAGAGAAAAGGTGTATTTCTTCATAGGAGATAGCTTTGTTCATTACTCTTACAGGAGAAGCAAGCACATCCCATAGGGTCTGGGAGTACAGAACTCACAAGAGCCTCTCAGGTTGCCAGCTGTCAAGGGCACCCATAGCAGGGATTACCTCTCATTAACTGACCCACCTGCACTGGAAAATGAGATGGGTTTTAGAAGTGTTACATGGGGTGAGATGCTATGTTTTACTGAAATGTTTGTACTCATCTACAAAAATGCACTGTGCTCTCCTCAGTCCTGGATCTCAGCAACCTGCCAGGATGTACTGTCGTGCTCAGGTCTGACATATACAGGCATTAGTACAGAGCCTTGAGAGCATTTTTATGCTTTAAATACATCTGTGTACCTGGACCACTGTGTTTGTCTGACCAGCACTATATTTAATGGAGTTATTTCAGTTTTTCATCAATATTTTATAGGCAGTGTTATGTACAGCACTTATCCTCCTGAATAAATGTATCCTTTTCATGGAGTTGCCCCTCCTTCTTTACCCTTCCCTATCACCTTATTAAGATGCTTGCCAGGCTGTGGTTAAAATCAGTTTATAGGGACAGGGACTCTGTATATGCTCTATATTTGGAGTTTGTCTGCTAGCATAGCACTCAATTTATTATCAGAAATAAATCTACAATACACTTATGAGTGTAGTGTAGAAGGTGTGGATGTTTCTTCTGGGATTATTTAGCATAGATTTAGATGAGGATGGACCTAAGGTGACCACACAGAGGAGGAGCACCACATCTCAGTAATGAGCCTCCCCGAAAGCGCGCCAGCCTAGTAGTTTAGGTTACGACTTTGCAGAAACCACACCTCATGCTCAGCTCTGCAATGAGTTGTTTTTCCAAGCTGACAGAGCACATACATGTATTCGCCATAGCAAACTGATTTCTGAAAGGCTTCTTGTACCAACCAAACCATCCTTGTAGGTAACAAGTCACTTGGCCAATTCAGTATCACAGCTGGCACTGATCTGTGAAAGAGTAAGTGGATGGCGAGGGCACGGGTGAAACACAAGTTTGCCTCTTGCTTGAAAGAGGCTTATGTTGAAGACGGCAAAAGGAACCAAGTCCTACAGAGAGATTGTGGCATATAGAGTAATTCTGACAGCTAGTATTTTTGGTTTGAAATGTAGTTAAACAGCACTGGAGAAAAGTCAAGGCTATTTTGATGAGAATACTGATTAAGATGCTATTTTTTTAAATGCTATTTTTTCTTTAGGTGAGTCGTGGGTGTTGGGCATCTTTGGGTATTGCTTGTTGACTGTCATATTAGAGATGCAGGGTTTTTACATCCATTATTACAAAATAAATTCTAGTCAGATAGGCTGAAACTCATATGCTCATATACTTTGGTGTTACCATGAGGCAGAAAATAAAAATAGTTGAAAATAAAGTCAAATGAAGGCATGCACTTGCTAGAAACCAGTCATCATATTTACATAGCATGTGGTAGTGATGTACAGGCTTCTTGTTTCTTCAGATTTTTTTGAGAAAAGTACTCAGGTTCATGCTGATAACTTGATGAAATGAAAATTCCGATACACCACAGAGCACTAGAAATTGGTGCTTACATAAATATTGTGGGTTTTTTTTTTTAACTAAAATAATTCTTCCTCCACCCCCCCAAATGCGTGGATTGCTGCCTTTTGGAAGCAATAGCTGTTTGTAAAAACAGTATCTCCAAGGCCAAAATTCTGCCCTATATTGTAGAAAAGTTCATCCCATAGCTGAAATCTTGTTGAGTTAATGTAAGGTTATTTGACCGAATCAATAAAGTATCACTTGCAGCTGGAGACCTTTGGGAACAGGATTGCTATTTCTCTCTTTCCACCTTTCGTAACTTGTTGACTTCAGAGTCAGGGCCAGACAGGAGGAGAGCACAGATAAGGACATGTCTTGGAGAAGCTCTGTTGTGATGCCAATGGGTAGTGTAGGAAGCTCCTCATCTATGCCCGTCTGTTTGAGCATCAGCTCAGGTATCTGTCAGAATATGACCCTGCAAACTTCACACTTTCAGAGAGAAAAAGATGAGCTGAGGGTTAGGGCATGAGCTTCCATCATTGCTGTCTTAGGCTGCTTCTTATATGATCACGATATATATATAAAATGTGTTACCACTATCCCTATTAAAATGTCAAAAGAGCAACTGGCAAAAGCTAAGCCCAGACAAGATTCAGGTCATATTGGTCAGAAAGCAATATCTTAAAAGGCCAAAATTTTCTTTCCAGCTTTCATCAAAAGCATAGGGCACTCACTTGGCCATATGGTGCAAAATCTTGGGTTTCTGTCCGGTTCCCCACACAAGGTGGATGACCAGGGTGTATAAGGCTGCACAAATGCCCTCTTTAATCTTTTGTTTGATGGTAATCTTGACAAAGGCTTGGCCACAGCAACCTTTGCATTTATCTTCTCCATGCTGGCACAGAGTAACTCCTTGCAGCTGAAGCTGATGCATAGACTCCCCCCGGCTGGGTGCGCATCTTCTTCATGCCTGGGGTGCTACAAGCCCACCTGGCCTTGCTTCGGTACCAGTTGGCACCCGGCAATGAGCAGAGGCCTTGGCTTCATTTTCAAATCAGCGAATGTATCAAGCCCCAGTTACACCAGAACGTGTGATGGCAGCTAAGATCTGTGGGGATGGTGGGGATGAGAGAGCCTGAGATGAAATGCATGATGAGCCTCAGCCTTGTTGAAGGGCGTTTGCCACTGGAGCCGTTTCTCAGCGCTGAGACGCAAGTCTGATGTTAGGAAGCCATCCTCCAAGGGAAAGCCTTTGCTCCGGTTGTAGTGCTAACAGATATAATGCCCCATTTATTCCTCAGCTCCTTGCACTTCCCCAGGATAAAACAGAGCAGAAACATCCATCCAAGTAGCTTCCTCAGGCAGAGATCTGGCTTAAAAAAGCAGAAGAGAGTCCCTGAAGTCCACTAGGGAATTTGCTGCTGTTATTGATTTTGCATGAAGCACTTGCATATGTTATAGTGGTAAGTGACAGAAGAAAGCTCCGAGAGAGGAGAAATTAGCAGCTCTCTTTAAAAAACAGTAAAATGAAAATGACTGATTTACAGATACCTGAATACATGTAAGCTAAATAGGATTGATTTTCCTCAGTTCTGACAGATATGACTCACTTTTAATAGCCATAAGCACTAAGTGTTAACAGAAGAATCTTGAGGACTAATCCACTATATTACAAACACAAATCCACTTGACCTTCCTTGTACTGGGATATTATGCAACACTTGATGAAGTTGCTTAAGGTATTTTATGAAGTTCATTCAGAAAATGTACTGAGAAAATTGCACCCCTTTCCTAGAAATTTTTTTAGCTATCAGTTTCCTAGGTTGGAAATGGAAGGCAAATCTAAGAGGAATATTTCAGAAAGATTGTAGGTATATCTGCTACCTAACTACTGACACCGCATCATGTAACTGAGATCTGTAGCCAGGGTCAATACCTAAATAAATATTCAGAATTTCCTTTCATTCCACATTTCTCATTCTTCTTTTGCCAGATTCTTTGTTTCCTAGTTGGCCCATTTGATATTTCTGCCAATGAAAAATAACAATTCTCCTTGGAATGACAAGAGAAAGAAAAAAAGAGGTGAAGCTGAAGCTGTGATGCAAGGCAAAGGGTATCAAGCATTGCCAAAATGAACCCTACACTCAGCAATAACCTTATCCCATAGTACTGCCTGTTCCCTATCCAAAGGCCAAATTTCCCTGCATCAGGACAGGTATTTTACCATTTCACTAGTAAAAGAGCTTCTCAGTCAGGTAAAAATGGTCCATCAGCTCACTCCCCAGCACAGCCTACATTACCTTTGGGGTTCGTTCAGGGCCTTCAGTTTCTTAATGAAGAAGAGAGCTGGAAGAAAATAACAATAGTCTTGTTCTTGCTCGTACTTTGATCCCATATTTTTAACCATTCTGACTAATTTGCCACCACACCAATAGATTTTTATTTTCTATTAACAGTGACTTAAAGTAACAAGGGTCTGCTTGTACAGAGGGCTTCCTTGGTCTTATGATGATAATTTGGTGATAAAAGCACCCACAGTGCAGCCAGGGCAAAAGTAAATTGGAGCTGCAAACTTCAAAGGGTGTCATTTTATGACATTTCCCTCATTCCCTTACTGTACCAATAGCAAAATTTCCCTCTTATATAAGTGGTTCTGATGGCGTCAGACCAACTGGAGCACAACCCTCCCCTTTTCATCTAATCTGGCTAAATAGGACCTCTGCTGCGCTCTGCCAGGGGAGGGGGAGAATGAACTGTCATGCCGTGTGCCATCAGGACATTTGTCTGTCCTCATCTCAAACTCCTGCTAGAGTTGGCAGCCCTTACTAAACCCTTTGGAAGGACACTTGAAGGTGGTCTGACAGAGAAATGTGGATAGCAGAGAAACTTATGCAACTCCTAAGTGTTCTTAGAAAAAATATTACTTCTTTCTGTCAGTTGGAATTCACCAAATACACCTGAAGTCTACATATCTTTGGAAGAAAAGACTATTCAGAATCCCATGCATCATCTGGAGGAATCTGAGAATTTTTTTTTTTTAATGCTATCTATAGTAAGTGATAATATTACCAATATTGTTTTATCTTCTTAGCAAACAACTCTCATTGGTTTCAGTTGCTTGCTAGGTTTAATTCATTCTACTTGTCATATCACTACATTTTTTTGCTGTTTGTTAGTATTGTGGTAATATATGTAATACCAACTGATTTGTATATCAGAGGTTAATGTTCTTGTGGCAGTTTAATTTGCATTACACAGGTATATTCAAGGAAGCCAGTTTGCTTGTCTTGATAGAGAAAATCAGTGATAGAAATGATAACAAATTGTCAGACTATGGTTCTGAGTATTATGAATCAGAAGTAAAAGATATGTAAAAAGCAACAAGGTGGTAGTTTCAAAGAGTAGAGTGCCACCTTCTAAAACTGCATTTTTTCTACATATACCAGCCAAAGAATTTCTGTGGGTTCATTCTAGCTCTACAGGATGTCCAAGGTGTAATAATAGTTTTATTCTTTAAATTTTCTAAACTGCCATTGCACTGCTTTTTAAAGTGCACTTCAAATAGGGAGGAATTCACTAATCATTCAGCAGATATGAGATGCAGATTCATAAAAGCCTGATTAAAACATAAGAAAAAACCATCACTTGCTGGAAGCTTGTTTCACATTACTGAATGAAACACCTAGAAAACTAATGGTGTTGGTTTTAGTATTTATGCATTATGTCACAATATGATTTTCTCCATATCATGAAGGAGGAAACATCATGATTGTTTTATTTGTCTTTCCTTCAAGAACATTGCATATTGTCACAGTTACATCATCATATTCTGTGTGGTAATTACTTCACTGAGGTTGCAATGTTGCTCTACATAATGCAGACGGACATAGTGGTACCAAAAAGGGCAAAATATTAAACGAAGCCCACATTTTTCTTCAGTGTGGCTATCAATATATTGAGTATGTTAAATTCTACAGCTCAGATAGTTGGTGCATTCCTGAATCTGAACTTCTGCATCTTTACATAACAGTGTATAGGTATTTACTCTCTCACACAGAGTCATGATAAGCATCACATAAATGCCTGCATTTCATAACAGTGACATAACTTGTCTTTATATGCCACATACGGATGTCAATAAACACCATGCACATAAATGACTACATTGTTTCCATGGAAACTAATGTACTTCAGGCAGGAAAAGTCAAATGAGATTTATAAAATTTATAAAAAAGAAAAAGGTTTGAAAAATAAGGAAAACCCCAAACCTCACTTCTTCCTCAAACCTTCTCAATTCTTCCTCAAAACCCACCAGCCTTGCTCAGAAAACCTCAAAAGATTTCCCCTCCAGCCTTTTATAAGATATCATTTAACTCTTCTAATTGAGTGGTGGCAATGACACTGTCCTGGAAAACTAGATTGCTAGTTTGTACATTTTGCTCTGTAGTTCTGTCTCTAATATGCAATCTAGGTGACGTTCTGCTTCCTGACATCTTTACAGAAGATATTCAACATAGTACAGAGGTCCCTGTGTTAAGCCTGAACACCATGTCAGGTCCCTTTGAAGATGTATGGGATGCATGTTCAGGGCCTGGCACAGTTCCCTCCCTTTCCTTCGAGAGAAGAGCAGAACCAGTTCAGGAATAGGTGTTGCTGCACCCTTTTCTCCATGAATCTTACAGGAAAAAAAAAAAAAAAAGGAAGAAAGAGAGCAGTCACAACCTCTTCAAATTCTTCATTTCAATAACCATTGAACCAATGTTGAGAATGTTGAGCACTTCTAACTGAGCTCTGCCAAATCCAGAGCTATAAATGTAACATTTCTATGGTGTGTTGGCTGCGGCACTTAAAGCCTATGCCATCTCCTGCCCATGCTCACTGGCCAGTGTTTAAGCACTGGCTTTGATGCTAGCCTCAGGTTTGGAATATTTTCTGTGACAGCGGAGTGACTTCCCCCATTTCAGCATCAGGCTGTCTGTTCCTTGGCAACTACTTGCTGCCTGTTTCAGCTCCAGGTTCGGCTGAATCAGCACTACTCAAATTGCTGGTTCTCTCCTCTGTAAGACCTGCAAAAACACAGAGGCAAGGCTGAAAGGGTTACTATGGCAGAACACAAGAAAGAGTGAGAAACGTTTCATGTATTTATTTTCTATGAGGGCTTGGGAACACTTCATTCTCTCCCGGCATGTCATCAAAACAGGTTTCCCAGCTCTGCCTCAAGTCTGATACAGACACAAGACAAATGTTGCTATACATTTTTCAGTAATTTTCCTATCCAAGTCTCTTGGTCTTCTCTCCGTGACTCCTGCATAATTCAGGTTGCTTACAGTGGTTTGACGTCTCTCTTTGAAATTCTCCTTGTTTGCTTGCCCTCCTCTTTGCCAGTGAGTAAAATCATAATACTCTACCGCCAATCTGGGGAATTTATGCCCACACATCAGCAGCAAATACCCAGAGCTCTTCTGTAATTTGAACTCTGAAGAGGAAGCTCTTACTCCTCTGGGTCTTCAAGGAGCAGTGCAGGACTCCCAAAATGACAGCTTTGACAGCAAAAACTGAAGAAAGGTCTCAATGTACTGTTATTAGTAACAGTTTCTTTCTAGGCTATAAGCCATTAAGAGTAGGTGCTTTGCAACATTTAAAAAGTGATACCACCTCTCAGAAGTTTATATCTGAGCTGTTTCAGGAAGGGAAAAATAACTAAATACATAGTTATGAGGTGACTGAATATCTCAGAGGATGAAGTGGTGGATGACAGAAACTTTTATGAGTTAGTCATATGTTCAAAAATGGCTCAGGTTCACTACAAGCAAAAACAGTTTCTACCTGTCCACTGGTCGGTGGCTTATATGAAATAGCTGGCAAGTGCAGCTCAGTTCCTAGCACAGGGCAATCTACAAAAAAATCACATCTGCCACCCTCTCTTGGTGGGCTTAGCAGTGAAAGACTTGGCATGAAGACTGAATTACTGCCTTGTTTTAGTAATGGTCATGTCAGGTGAAGGCCGAAACACCCAGATGAATTTGTAGCAAGCAGGGAACAGACAGTTACATTAGGTCTGAATCCATACATAAAGGACAGAGGCACTTAAGCACCTAAATTTGGAAACTCTGGTGTCTCCAGTGTCTTCTGGACTCTCTTTTAGGTGCCAAGACTCTCACTCAGCACTTTAGCCTGAGCCCCCAGACGTGCTCAGCTCTGCCTTGCACAGTGCAGGGAACAACAGTGCCGCAAGTGGGATTCCTGCTTTCAAGCTAAGGGTATTTCATTCTCCAAGTGGGTCTGCCCATTGGCCCAAACTGCCCTAACTCTACATGATCAATCTCCATTTAGAGAGAACAACCTCCGGAACAGCATCTCCAGCTGCACTTTCCTACTGCACAGGCAGTGATAGGATATGCCTGACCAACACCAGTTATCTCCTAGTCTGTCTCATCAGCAGCCCTCGTGGGGCCTGATCTAGCAAAACATTTGAGTCCATATTAACTTTAAGTATGTAGTAGTCCCCCATGGCTTCAAAGGCATTATTTGTATACTTGCTGGTAGGCCCAAGCTTCAGCACTTTGTTAGACTACAGCTAAAATGATGAGATCTTTTAAAAGAAAGTAAAGTAAGAAATGCCTGCTGCAGCCTCTATAGCAGTGCGAGCCAGAAAATGCTCAAAGAATAGGTAAGATATATTAATAAGGTGAAATACATAGCTCAGACTGGCAAAAGAGGGGTTAGTTTTTGGATTCTTCTGCTTTTTGGTAACCATTTAGAACATCTTGCTTAAGTCTGGAGTGCCAGAAAGTGAAAGCCAATGACTCTTAGGAAATCAGATTGCTTCAAAGCACTCAAATGGAGCATCTTTAATTTCCAGACAATTCTGAAAACTGCTGCATATCTTCTCCTTGAAGAGTGTTGCAGATAGCAATGACAGCGATTCTATATAACCTGTCTGTGTTACCCCCTGAAATTGTATTAAACTTGCACTCGAATAAAAGTTCCTGTGTTTGTCTTTGTCATAGATTGCTAACTGTTTGTGCCAGAGGCTCTATTGCCATACACGTACAGGAAGGGTCCAGAATACAATGTGTGCTATCATCTATACTAAAAAATATCCTAACAGCCACTGTCACAAAATCCCCATATCAACATTAAACATACGCATATAGAAAAATAGAAGAAAAGTGGCATTATTAAAGGCTAGGGAGAAACAAAAATTCTTTAGGAAGAGCATCCGTACCCATTAAAGTTCCACATCTCAGATCTCTGCTGACAAGATAAAATGCTTGCACTATATCTAATTACATCTCACAGTTCCTAATAAACACATAAAAATAGAGAATAATGTGTTTCAGTGGTGAAGCTTACAATTTTATTAAAATGTACTATTATTCCAGCAGGAGCAGGAGAGTGGCTTATATTATCCATAGGTAGAAGCTGACCGTTAAATTGGCAGATTGGTCACTACCAGTTGACAAATGAAGTCTACCTCCACTACTTCACTAACTTACACTGGATATTTAGAAATTCTCAGTTATATTCTGCCATACTGTAGAGGCTTCAGAGCTAATGAATGTTGAGAAGTTTCAAACATTTTTCTGCTGGTTTTGCAAAAGATTTTGATGGCCATGTGCATGCTGAGTAGTATCATAGAGCTGCATATGGTCTCAGCAAGGATAATATGCCAGCTCAGAGAATAAGGTATTGTGCCTTGACCTCTTTTTGTGACAGAAAGAGTGTTTTCCACAGAGGATAACGAACCTGCTTCCACAAACAACTGTAGATGTCTGTTGGTGATTCACATTATAAAAACTCATTTTTCTGTTGCTAAAGTCTTAATCCTCGCTCCCTGCTTGTGTGCAGTTATGTTATAATTATGTATCTTCTCTGCAGTCTATGAACTTGTTACAGCTGTCTAAATCCTTGAATTTTGTTGAGTTCCCTTTCTGTGACTTCCCCATAAGCATCCATTTTTCTCTGGTCTTTTGGCTGCTTTACTCATGTCCATCTGCCAACATGGCAGGGTGCTGCTTCCAGGTTGGACCCTTGCTCCAGCAGAGGTCTTGGAGAAAGTCAGGATTAGACAAGTAACCTGTTTAACAGTGTCTCACAAGTGAAAAGGTCTTTCCTTGTGCCAGTTCCAAAGAATTTGCAACCTGTCTCTCTTCACGCTTTTTTCATATTGCAAACACATTGGTCTGTGCCTCTAACAGCCAGGGGTGTCTGGACCAGATGGCTCTCTTTGTTTTCTAGCTGGAAAGGATCCAAGATGATTCTTATAAATGGCTTAAAGAACCCAAATCCAGGTATTAGCTATACAGGAGTTAAAGTATTTCCTGTGGCCAGTGTGTACAGAGCCCTTGCTTCCACATTTCTACGCCTGCTGCAGACGTCAGAAGAATGGCCTTTGTGGTGGTGGTGTTGTTTATTGCTTAGAAAACATTGTATTTTAGTTGATAAGCTGTTAATTTGTCTTAATAACTTCCAAGGTAATGATCTGAAAGAGACTTGTATTAGCAGATTTTTCCAGGAAGGTGACTTTTCCTACATAAAAATTAGGCAGCTCATAACCAGAAGAATAGAAAAGAACACAAAAATGAATGAGGCCAGAAGACCTTCTGGTGACTAATACCTTGTTACTCGCTGGACCATAAAAATCACTTGACCTGGATGAGAGTTTGCATTCCTTCTGTGTAAATATCATGCTGGGGATGTCTGGTAATGCTTCGGGACAAAGCTAAACAGTAGAACCAGAAGTGCCTGTTTACTCTGAGAAAACAAACATCTTAAGTTGTACAGCGTGCCTCAAAACTAGCAATGTGTTACAGTGGTCACTCTCATGAAACTAAAGAGAAACATTCACACGTGTAGTTCTTCATTAAAATTACTCGTAAAAGTATAAAGCATAGTCTAAACAAGAATGTTAGTGCACAGAAAGGTGATAACATATTAGGGCATCTGGTAGGATGTACAAGCTCTAGAAGATACTAATTTATCCACCAAAAAGGCAAAGACAGAAGCAACAACTCTTTATAGTTGCCAAAGGGCCAATTGTCCTAGCTAAAATTCATTGACATAGAAACTGTAATAAATGGCCCTGTCTGCCACATGAGAAGCTAATTCAAATGTTTGATTATGCCCTCTTTATTTATTTATTAACAACAAGCAAACTGAAAGAGGTACTAGATTGTGAGAGACTATCTTAGTGTACACTTAGATGTTAGAAGGAAGCAGGAGGAAAGAAACTCCATGTAGGAAAGAAACTGGAGTGTTGCTACCCGTATTTCTTTAATAAAGCTCCCCTATATGGCTGCACAGAAACTCCCTCTCATTTCTCTGTTCAGAGTATGAAGAACTACCAGAAATCTCTCCCCAAAACAATATAACGTGCTGCATGAACTTTGTGAAGTGATAACATCCAGGAAAGGTTGGCTAGCCTTCCTGGATTACAATGGAAAGGAGCAGGATGACATGACACCATGGTGCCATGCATGCATGCAAGATCTTTTGGTCCCTTAGGGCTTATCTGTGTATTTTCACTATACTCTTTTTATTGGTTGGCATCCAAAAATGGCTATTTGGGCAACTTCTTGCACTTTGAATGATCTTAAATGCGAGCAGAACACACCAGTTATTTCCAGGTTGAGATTTTAGCCTGGTTAATGAGATTGTTATAGACTGATGAAATAAGTGTGTTTGTATATGTATTCACATATGTATCTGTCAGTCTGTCCCCAAACAGTTTTTGTTGACCAGTTTTAATCAAACTTAACAGAAGTGCTACATATTAAATTCCTATGTGCTATTGGATAGAGGACAGATAACTTTCTGCAGAACAGAAAGCAGCAGCACAGGCCAGGTACTCAGATGTCAGAGGTGCCTGGTGGATCCCAACTTGGAGAGAGAAATTCTTATGAAAGCAGCTTCACTGATTGCACTGCTAATGAGCAACTCTTTTCTTTCATTGTATCACAGCACTAATTGCTTGCTTGGTTGGTTTTTCTGGGGGAAGGGGTTGATTTTCACATTTGATTTTGGGAAGCATATAGCCTATACCATGCAGCAGAGGTGTGTTTAGAGCCCCTGAAGTTTATCTATATTACATAGAGTTGAACAGAGGAATTAGCTCTGTCCTCAAGATAGCCACATTAGTGCAGTGCTGTGCTTAAGGCTCATTTAACTTGTGGGTAGCACTAGGCTAACACTGTTGTGTTCCTTCTGGAGTTTGTTCAGTCAGTATTAGCCACGCTCAGCATTAGCTATGTTAACTGCACTCTGATACACAGTGCAATTATGTCTTGAGAGAAATAAATCAATCCCAAGGAAAAGCCAGTGCTGTCACTGCTGTGGCAAATTTTCACTATTGCTGCTTCTGAAGGTGGCCACATTGAGAAGTGTTTGATGGGAGGAAAGTGGAGTCACACCCTGCCTAAGGAAGTGAGAAGTAGCAGAGGAATGGAGCTAGGAACAGAGGACATGGGCACAGACAGTGGGAAGAGGGGAACAGGCTGGTGTAAATGTTTAGGCAAGTTACCTTCCTCAGGAATGCCTGGAATCTTTATTGCTGGTGAATAAATTGCATCAGAACTGACAGCTGCAGGGAAGCTTGAAGAGTTGTCTAAGATATGAAATGAGGCAATAAAAATGAGAGTTGTCCAAATTGTCATCTCTGTGCTGCTGCCTTATCATCAGTTTTGACAAAAATATCTTTGAAGAAAGATTTATGGTGTGGACTCGTTTTAGTTCTTTGGATAATTGGATGCTAAATACATACAGAGCTCATCTTCCAGATATTTGAAGTCCTTCCAAATTAGGTAGCAGCTCTGTGGAACTAATGATATCAGTAGCCTGCCCATACATGAATTCTTTCTCCCTTCAAGGTGGACCTCAAATACTTTAGCCTTGGTACACCTTTGAACTATTACTGGGCAAGTTACAGGTGTTCATTTGATTTTGTGAAGTAGTTTATTATCATTTTTTACATTCAGGCTTAAAATGAAGATGAAAGTGTAACCACATCATAAAAATTATTAGCATCCATTACATATAGCCAATTGCTTTGGTCAAAACCTGTCAAGCCAAGGTTGCAATCAGCCACAAAATCAACAGCAGCAATTACCCTGCCCTTGCCGATATCATATTGGACTAGACAGAGCTTTGGTCTATAATGAGCTTTCTCTCACTAAGGAATCTAAATTTGGACTCCAAAGAAGTGTGAGTCCTTCTGTACCAAGGTGTGCTCCCCTGCATGGGGGTAAATAGCATCGTGGCTAACTGTGAAAGGGACAGAGTGAAGCACACAGTAGGATTAAAAGAATAGGGAAGAAGAGAGAAAGAGAGAATGGGAAAAGATGAAGAACAAGACTTTGTCAGCAAGCCTGCTTATTTTTGTTGTTTATAAGGCAATAGTATTCAGAGACCCTAAATGAGATCACACTGCATTTTGCTTGGGAGCAAACAAGGAGAATGGCAGAGCGAGCCAGGGAACTGCTGTGAGTGGAAATACAGAGCAGAACTATTGGTGCCATTTGAAAATGTCAGCAGAAAGACTTGCGAAGCACATGACTTTAAGAGCTCGGTCCAAAGTGCCACTGTGCTCCAGATTCAGTCTTTCATGGCGCCATTCCCTCAGTGCTCCCCTTTGCTGAGCTGTGCCAGCAAAAAAACTGCAAAGTGCATTGTAGTGACTCAGCTATGTTTGACCAGTAAAGGAGAGCTGGCTGACCTGGCTCCAAGGGGAGAGTTTGAGGAGCTCAGCAGATAAGGGCACAGTCTGATCACCTGACCAGCTCTCGGCCAAACAAGAATCTCCAGGCTGGGAAGATGCTATTGCAGGCAGATGTCTTATCCAAATCACAGCTCCTTAGATCAGGTGGTCCCGTTTTCTCCGTGGAGAAATCATGATGACTTTGACAAAATATGGATTCATAGAGGAGATAGAAAACAACCACCATAACCTTGTTATCTGTGATCTTTCTTTCATCTTTTTCTCCATTTACTTATTCAATTATTTCAAACACAGCCTTCTTTCTTTGCCCCTGGGCTTTCCTTTTCTGTCTGCAAATCATCTTTCAGGCATTTAAAAGATTTTTCTCCTCCTCTCCTATTTTATCATCATTTAGATTTTTTTTCTCTGAGAAATCTGAGGATGAGAGCCCCAGCAGGAGTCAGTTGGCACAGCTTTATTGGTGGCACTGGAGCTCTGCTGATTTCTTCTAGACAAGGATCTGGCTCAAAGATTTCAGAAGTGTTTGCCTTGCTGTTGCTGTCACTTTTCAAGGCCCTTGCTGTGCAAATTGTTATGTTCAGAGGCCTCTTCAGATGCCAGTTCATATAGGAGGTACTGATAAATCAAAAAGGGCAATGCAAGAGGTTTTTTAACTCCACAAGGTGTAGGTGTTTGCATACAGGTTGCCAGTCAAGTTGAAGGAGGAGAGTGAATTCTCTATATCTCACTCTGCTGAGTCTTAATCTATTTCAAACAGTCCTCCTGTGTGTGTGAGGGGTTTGCCTTCTGCCTGCAGCTACAAACTTGTGTACAGTCGCGTTGCACTCATTGCTGTACAGTGGGTGAAAATTCTTGACCCACATATTAACCATCTGAGTCAATATGTGAAGTCATTGTCAGAGGCAAGCAAATAATCTACAAGAAACAATGTAAATCTATGGAAAAAATTCTGTCAGCTTTCCTGTTTGCTTGTTGTCTTCTAGTATCTCCTTCTAGTCCTCTAGGAGATGGGAGAATTCTCAAATGTATTCATTTCACCAATTTCTTTGTTTGGAGATCAACTAGAGAAATATCTTGGGGAATATTCACAATTTGTTATTCATAAGTCATGCTCTGTTGCTTAGTCATGTAGCTGCTTCTCTGTTCCCTGGCTGGAAGTATTATGTAACATCTGTGCTTTACATAAGGGCAGTAGCAGGACAGGCTTTATATATACATATAAATAAATATGTATACATATATACATATTCATGTATGTGTGTTTGCATGTCTAAATTTTCACATATTTATACAGATAAAATGTTCTGAGCTGTGCAGTCTCTGCTTCCAGCAGTACATTTCTCAAATCTATGGGGAAACTTTATCACACACAGAAAAGCTCGGGTATCCAAGCCTGCACAAGTCAGAGCAGAAGAAAAGTCCTTACGTTAGTAGTCCAAACATCCTGGCATTATTCTTATTCTGTAGGCAGAATAAGCAAAGAAACGGGTTTGCAGAGCCCAGCCTTGAGAAGCAGCACGTGCTGGAGAAGACATCTCACTTCTGCCTTGCAGCCATCTTGTGGTGTGGTCTGCTGTCCAGCCCACAGCTCCAGCCGGGGTAACCTTAGGGCCTCCACAACCCATCATGGCTGGCTAGAGTCAGGTGAGACAGAAAGTTTACCTAGAAATCTTAAATAACTGCAATTTTAAGTGAGGCATGGCAGCAATCTGCAAGGGGCAAGTCTACAGAGCCAGCAAGAATAAAGTATCTAGCTACAGCTCACAGGCCAAACTGTAGAGTGATTTTCCACTTTAAGATAAGGGAAACATCACTGCCCACATGTTCTTATATGCCAACCATGTCCCGACCACGTTGCTTACCCACATAACTAAGTCAGAACACGGTTCATTAAGAAAGAAAGCAGAAGTGCTTCCCTTTTCTATGGCAGAGTGCATATACCCAAGTGAAAACACCACCATTTCTTGTGTAAAAGGTGAAAAATAAATACACATGAGAAAAGAAACTAAGAATAGAAATAAATAAGCGGGAAAATAGGGCTTCTGCTCTGTAAGTCAGATCCAAAGGCTTTTACCTCCCATGTTCACATGCGTGCAGTTACACAGTGCCCCCTAACACCTCAGCACAGAATTATCTCAGGATTCACTCTGTACTAGTGACACCCACCAGAGCAACACCATCATTTGGCAGCACATCTGTTTTTTCCCCAGAGGTTTCAGATCCAAAAGCTGAGATCTGACAAGTTCGTCATGGTATGACTGCAGACAGGTAAATTGGAGGCAGCCAATTTCATTTCACTCACGAGCTTAACAAATGTAAATCTGGGGCTCTGAAATATTCTAATTATTTCTCCACTGATGGATCTCTGTGGCTTGAATAACACTAAAATTGCATGACATTCCACCCCCAGAAAATACATAATTCATATCTGCAATCCAGCATCTGTACAAGCTCTGTTCAACTTCAGGGAGAACATTAATTTCAGAATGAGGGAATCCCTTATTTCTTTATAGGGGAAAAAATGTAAATTTTAGTGCTGACTGCAATTTCCATGTTATTCATCCACAAAGAAGCAAGGACTGTGTTGATAGTGTGTGCTGCACTGAGCCTGTGGTTCGTGTGCACTGTAGGAAATATGTTCTGCTTGATTAACTTCATGTTGACGTCTTCAGACTGACTGTGGTGAAGCCTTCACTGTCCCCCAAAATGACATGGTGGCACTGAGACAGGAGACTGCAGCGAGGAGGCAGCTCACTAAGTGTCTACTGAGCAGATAACTTGGGCACCGGTATGAATGGAGAGCAGCGATGGGATTTGTACTGGTTAGCGGAGAATAAGAAGACACCCCCTTTTGCCATGTTTTGAGCAGTGCAAACTCAAAGATCTCTCTGAATTGCTTTGGTCTCATAAAGATTGGCTCCCAGGTTAGAAGCAGAGGTAGCTCTGGGGCCAGTGACAGAGTATTGCAATTCCTGGCAGACCAAAATCTGGAGTTTGTCATGAGTGCGCAAAAGGAGCGGGGAATTAAAGAAAGCATTCTAATGACGGGTTGTGAAATGTGCACGAGATGAAGATGTGATTAAAAAGCGTTTGTTCATATCACTTCTGTAAAGCATCCTCACTTTAACTTTTTATTTATTGTATTCCTTTGAAATGTAGCTGCTTTGTAAGTATAATTACAAATGGGTGCTCTGCACTTTGCAAACATGGGGATGCTGCCATGGCAACAGCAGAGCAACTCAGAGAAGCTTTCTCTGATTAATGTAATTACACAGCAAGCATGTATAATGCCTTTAAATACAGTTTACTTTTGCATGAAGGAGGCATAAAATGGATATTATAAGTTCTATGTGTGTTAAGGTTCCAGAAATGCTCTTTGTACATGTTGCAATATCACCATTTGTAGCAGATTACTCACGTCAGGAGGGACCTACTCTTGCATGTCAATTAGGTCTGTAGCGAGGGATTAGGGTTTTTGACTTCTCTCATGCTCAAAGCAAAATTTTTCTCTACTGTGTTTCTTCCGGTTACATTTTGGGATTATATTTCAAAGTAAGATTTTCTTAATGAAGTTGATTTCACTGCTTTAGGGTTAGAAGCTTCAAATCCTTACACATGACCAACTTTATTGAAGTTTGGAGGCCTATTCAGGTAAAATGAGAATTGCCAGGTGAGTAAAATTCCCCATATACCTAAGTACTGGTTGTGTCAAGCCTCAGGAAAATTGGTGTGCCCATGCAGTTCCCCTGAGTAACTAATTGCCACAAGCATTAATCCCAGCCCTGCACTCCTCAAACATTAACCCTCGATTCCCTCTGATTTCCAGTCAGGCATTTTCAGGCTGAAGGAAGCAAAGACTGAAACCTCCGAGAGAATAATAAAGCCCAAGGATGTTACTCGATCAGGTGGGGTGGTAATGAGCCTTTAAAATCACTGTGTTCAAATGGATGCTATAGTACCATGTGGGCCACTTCAGTCAGAAGCTTTGAATAAAGGAATGGAAAGGGAGTTTTGAGCAAAGGAAAAGCTTCCTTTTTCCTTCTAGGGCATCCCTTGGACTTGAAAATATGTCTGAAACAGTGAGGATTGTAGGGAAGCTCTGGGGGCAAGCATCCTTCGTGAGCCAAGGAGGCAGGAAAGTCTAAGAAAGCAAGCCGGTCTGCTCTCCTCAGGTCATCAGCCCACCTCAGGAGAGATACTAGCTCCCCTCCTAGCCTGAGATCATCAGGCTAGTGACTACTGTAACACAGTGCTCATATATTACAGTACGGATCCTTTGGAAACTGCATAGCAGCTTACAAACCATAGTTAGTACTTTCAGAAATAAAAAGAGAGGCATCTGTCTAGAAATGGAAATCTTAGGATCCAGGGGACTGTCCTCAGTGGATTACAAAAATTATACCAAGTTAGGGGTGCAATAGCTCAGCAATGGTAATGCCCCGTGAAACGTGTAATGTATTGCAAAAGGCTATTGCATTTGCAGGTACCATACAGTTTTATCATAGCACCAAAACACTGAAAAACAGTATTTTATGGTAACTACATGTATTCTTGCTTGGAGTATTGTCAGTTAAAAGCCTATCAATAAAAACTATTGGTATTACATTTTTAGACTACTTTTCCTAAAACTTAAGAGCCAGACCTTTTGCAAGCATGAATCAAAATAAACCAGCCGAGCCAGGAAGACTTCGATTAGTTGAAGATCTTATCCTGGATGTTTTTATCCATAAGATGTTTTTCTACTGGACTACAGGCAAAGGTGCTCATTCTTGAATCTAGCTAATCTGTATTAGGTACAGCCTCCAAAGGGAGGCACAAAGCTCAAGGACGCTTCAGACCATGCTCTCTAGCTTGTGTCTTTCATCATTCCTGCATTTTTCTATGTTAGAGACTGCAAGAATTGATCACAGGAGTTCATGTTAGAAGCCAGCTATGGGGTGCCAGCTTTTGGCTATAGAAGTTTCTGTCAGCCTGAGGGAATCAGAGGGAGGGGAGAAAAACGTGTGAGAGACCCTTTTTTTTTGTTCCTGCTGGAAAGATAATGCTGCAGTGGGGCCAAGGATGTTACTAAGTCTCTTCATATTCGCCCAAGAAATAAAAGTATTTTTTTCTTTGAAAGGATGCACAAGGGTTACAAACATGCCAAAGTCTCCCCCCAGTTCCTTGTCTGGCTCTGACTATCTGCAATTACATAGGTTGTCACCACTTGTCTAAGTGCTCCAGATATCACTGTTTAATCAGCAGAACCTGACCCTACATCTTCTGGATTGTGGAGACTAGTTAGAGCTGGCTGATTTTGCCAAAACAATGAATTTGTTGAAAAACTGGGTTTTGACAATATGTTTTGCTGGAAAGGGTGTCATTTTTTTGCTAATGAAGACTCTCACTATTACAATTTGAAAAAAATACTTCATGTCTTTCATTTTGATTTGTGACAAAATTCTCATACCTTAAATTTTTATCACTTTGTTTCACACTGGAGAAAAAGAGCATAAAAATAAATTAAATTGGCAAAGAAAAAATAATTTCCCCTCACAGTCCCAGATATTTCACTGAGAGAATAAATAAAATATAAACTATTAAACATGGTTTTGATATTTTGATCAACTTTGAATGAAATGGAAACTTTTTAATCAAAAAAAATTCACATAACAGGCTTTCCTTTTATTAATGCTGCTGTTTGCCTACATATTTTTCTTTTGTTTATTATAATTTCTCTTAAATGGACAGTTCATTGTAGCCTTCCATTAAGAACGCTTCTGCATGAACAGATCTGCCAACAAAAGCCAAGGAATAAACAGGAGCTGACTTCTTTGAAAGCTCAGCAACGTGCTAAATTGACTCGTACTAGAGCATCTAATGTCTGGGAACAGAGGACTTTCCTAAAAATTGAACAGAAAGCTGACTTACGAGCTTGCTTCTCTCATAATGACTCAGAGCCAGACTCCTGACTAAGAGAATTTCATTGTTCATACCACAGAATATTGTCAAATTACAAATTAGAAAAAGTGCTAGCCTGCACTCTCAGGCTGACATATGAATATGCATTATTCATTGCGCTCTCATTATTTCCTTTTCCTTCATAAAACAGGAAATGAAAGACTAAAGAATTTAGTGTGAGGTGAGCTGAAACTATTGATGCAATCAATTTTGGCCATATGTTCATTTTTTATGTATTTGACTCTCCCTTTTCCCTTTTTTATTCTCCCTCTCTCCATTGCTTACCTTTTCATCTGTTTTATCTATGTTTACAGCCCTCCAGTGCACACACACTCTGTGGAGCACACACTATTGCTTTGCTTGCTTGCTTTACAGTGGGGTGTTTAGAGCAGTGGAAGACAACTTGTATAGCAGCCTCCACTTAATACAGGAATATAAGGATTAAGAACTTCTTAATTTGTATAAGCAAGGATGCTATCACCCCAGTCCACCCATAAATCAGATTTTAATGCTTGTAACTCAAATCATATATCCTTTTTTTTTTTGACCTTTTCAATAAAGTGTCCAGTTACAAGGTTTGTATTGCATTTTTGTGATTCTTAATATTTGCATGCAAACAAGAATTAATTCATTGGATTTTGCCCCTTGCCACTCCTCCTGGTGAAGGAACTCTTCAGTTATTAATTCACTGTATCACAGGAACTTTCTGAATTTACATTTTGAATTTCTTAGTAACTGAAGAGTGAAACAAGTGGAAGGTGTGTATAAATATATTAGATTCTGCCAGAGATTTTTAGATACTTTCTTACCTTCTCAAAAGCCACAAAAGAATGAGTGACTGAATGTGCACCAAATACCTACCATTTACCTGGTGATACAGATCAGGTGATTTGGATCATAGCTAAATGAAAGCATATATTTTGCTTTGAAGACTATACACAGTTATAATTTTTCATGACACACTATGGGAAGTGTTTGAGCTGCAAATGTCAAAGGAATGAAAATTAAAAGAAAACTGTATTTTTTTCTCTTTGGAAGTCCTTTTTAATCTGGTTTGTTTGCATACTGAATTAAAAATTGAGCTCAGAACTATGTAATACAGTTATAAACTCACTCTCTGCAGGCTGCTTTTATGACTCGTTCTGTAGCAACTCTAAAAAAGAAGAATTTGACTAGGGATAAACCTCTCTGTGCTTAAATTTAAAGAACCCATACAATCAAAAGGAAACCAAAGTAGAGAAGGGGTGCTTAACGCACATGTTGATAATGGGCTCATATTCTTCAGAACTGGTTAAAGCAAGCGGTGACAGAAGTGGGGATAGGTTGTGTTTAAACTGCTGGGCTTTAGTGCCCCACATCCAGGTTACCCTCCTCACCCACCTTGCTTCAGAGGGAAACCAGCACAAGGGGCAGGCTGGGATGGTGCACATGCATTTCGGTCCGGGTGCATTCAGGTTACAGCCACCTGTAATCTGAAGCCCAGAAGTATAAAAATTTTGAAGCCCAGAAATACAGAAGCAGGCTGTGAGACCCTTCACCACAGGATGAGATTTTTCCCATAATAACTGAACTCTTCATCCTATGATTGGTGTAGTTGAAAAGCATATTTTACAGGTTATTGTGCTTTCTGAGCATCAGGCAAAGTCTGATGCTGCTGTATTGAAACTGATAGGAGCTTTAGCACTGACTTAAGCGGGAGAAGGTCGAGCTCCTGCCTCCCATTCTCTTGTCTTGATATTGGCTTGAATGAAATCTCTAAATCAAGGCTTTGGTTAATGCATAAACCATCTGTATGGCTGGATCTGCCAGATGGGTAGCTGTCATTACACAAATAAGCTAAGAAACGTCCACCGCTCCGTGGAAGATACAATGGAGATACATCATTATGTCTTCATGACTTTGCAGTATAAAGGAGTGCATGCCCACATTTTGAAGTTTCCTTATTGGTCCTGTTCATCTATTTTTCAAGTGCTCATAGACTAGAAATTGGATTGCCTATGCTTTGTTAGCACTAACTTGACAAAAACACAGTATTTCAGGATATGTGGGAAATGTTCCAGCATGCTCCACTGGGCAGAATAAATACCAGCCCTTCCTGAAACCATGCTATATCATATATTCAATGTCTTCAGCATATTTGTAATCAGAAATAGCAATCACATGGAGAATAGCATTCCTCCACAAAGCAAATGAACTGTTGGATAAAGGGGTTAATACTGGCAAGTCTGTTACTGCTAGAACTGCCTAATTTATTAATTTGAAACAAATGACCTCATGGGCATGTCATTGAAGAGATGTGTTCATGTGCAGTCTTAGATTTGTATGAATTTATTTTCCATGTGAAACTGATTAGCCTATGTGAACCAGTTTGAGGATATTTGCTCTCATCTGTTCACTTCAATGGGTTTTTTTTCTAATTTATAGAAGGAAAACCTTTAATTGGTAGTTTTATAAACAAAAAAAAATATTTTCTTTTCCATATACTTTAAATTCATAGTTTGGAACTTCAGGTCAGTGAAACAGATGGGACTGGGGAAGGATGGGTCCGATGAGTTTATTTTTCTTGTGGCCTGTCTCAGCTTGCCCTTAGACCTGTTGTTATCACCTTACCCTGCTCTGAGGTAGTCAAGGATAGGAGTTTAGGATAGTACTTGATTGCAGAATGCCATGTCACATGGAGACACCTGAGTTAACACTACAGAAATATCTGGAATTCAAGCTAACACTCTTACACCAAGCTGGAAAGCATTATATGCTGCGGGCACAGTCTGGCAGTGTGGGCAGATATAAGCATGTTTAGGAGATACCCAAGTATCTGCTAAGAAGATTATCTGCTACAGTATGCCCATTTCCTTCGAACAAACAAAGCAAGGTCAAGAAACAACTATGCTGGAAAAAACTATTTCTACTGCATCTTCAAAGTGTTTTGTAAGCACTGTCCCACAAAGTGTAAGGGACGGCCATCCAAAGCAGAGGTATGTTTGCCTGATGGGCGTTAATTAATATTGGTGTCAGGGGACTGTCCCCTCAACCTCCACCCTTTGTGTTATGCTTCACTTGCATAAATCAGAAAAGCTTCATTGCACCAAGTCCATTATGGTAAAAAATTTGCATCTGGTTGGAGTTCTGTGCAATTGGTGGTTTTTTTTAAGTTTTTCCTCTAAATACACCCCTTTGTCTGGAATGCCAATGATAGATGTTGGAGTGGATTTGTCTAATCTGCTGTCAAATCAGTGTTTATTCACAAAAATATCTTTTGTTGGTTTGTCACAGAAAGTTACATAGCATAGTTCGCTGTAGAGATTTAGCTAATCTGTTTTAGCATGAAGCGCTTGCTGGATTTGCAAGCAATGGGACTTCTTGTTAGACAGTGGGTTCCAAGACCTTGTTTTACTTTTGGGGGAGCTTAGACTCTTAACAGGATAAGGAATTTGTCTCCTCCTGCATCCAGCCTATTGCCTTCTATGGAAAAAATGGCAAGGACTTAATCTCTATTTTTTTTTAGAACATCCAAAGCTAAAATTTACTTAGGAAATGAACTTAAGGGATGATGTGGATGACAGTTCCAACAATTTAGTTCTGGCGTCAGTAAACACAAGCTAATGAAGACAGTCTATCTCCTCTGCTCAAAAAATTCTCACAGAAAATCAGTAAGAGTCTTCCTATTTCTTTAATAGAAGTTAGAACAGGACACACTGACAGCAGCATGAAGAAAGGGAATTCCCTATTTTGATTTGAAACTTATTTATTAGCTTTACTGAACAGCATGTGTGAGACAGATGGAAGAAGGTAGCTGTATACCAAAATAAATAAAAGGTATTACAGCGGTATATTTATGCATGTGCACTAAGCTTTGACCCTTTGTTCTGACACTCAGCATTTAGCAAAACCCCCAGTGTGTATTTAAGTGGAAATACAAAATAGGTGTCTTTGTAACAAAAGCTTTGATGTTGGCATTTTTGACGATAGGTAGTAACTAGAGATGTCTTTGCATGGATTTCCCCAGTTCTAACTGATACTGCGCTTGCCCTACCTTAATGAGAAGTTATTAATCCCTTTTGTATAAAACCTTTAATTAGATTCTTTCATGTGGACCTATAATGAAGTTGGAGCCTGGTACATGACAACTTTTTAATGTGTTACCCAGCTGCCTTTCTTCAGGAAAGAGCATGTTGTACTTTTCCAGACTGCTCAGGCTGAAAGCAAGTTTGTCTTATGAATTATTTGTTTTACAGTAGCAGTTACAGGCTCATACCAAGTTCAGAGCCTCATTTGTGCTGGGAGCTGGACAGACACTTAAGGGAAGATGTCTTTTGTCTCAGAGAGCTGTCATGCCTCACTAAATACCCAGGACAGGGTACAGAAGGGGGGGGAGAAGGGAGGAATTGCATATCAGCAACATGACGTGTTTCACCCTCCATCAGAGCTGCTAAGCCACAGAGGGACACCCCACACCATGGACCTGGAGCTCTGCGTGCCAGGGCTAAACCTTTCCCACCTCTGGCCTAGCACTGCTACCTGCCTACCAACCAGCGAGCTGGAGAAACTCTCTGAATGCTATGGTGAGGCAGCTGCAACCTAATGGTCGTTGAGCCAAGGTCTGCCTTTACATATGTGCATGCCGCCTTTAAGTGCTTGCTGTCCATTAGTAAAAACTGTAATTCTTTTCCACAGGTGTGCAGTCATTAGTCATCTACTCTATCATCTTTTGGTCAGTTTTCTTTGAAGGTTGCAGCTAATAATTAGTGAATATGCAAAATCCATCTGGTTACAGCCTTAGATTTTGTTAGAGCAGTACATAAGGAGGCTTAGCAGTGATTAGACACTTTGCTTTTAACTTCAGTATCCCAGTATGTCTTACACTTTTTAAATATGTTTTTTCATTTATTTATGATCCTGTTTTCATATTTCAGACTTGATTTATGGTGGAATTAAGTCATTTGGTCCGTCAAATTTTGTTCTCGTGTTGTGCCTAGACTACTCTCAGGACAGTGATATTTCTGATCATCTTCGGATGAATCCCAAATCTAAACACCCTCATGGGGCTCTGTGTTAGTGGAAATTCTCCAGGAATATATGGAGGAACTTGGCCTTCAAATTTTGAGGTTAAACTGTTTGGATTATATTTACTCCTAGTTAAGATTGTATGGTGTGTTTGACTTTAAAGTGCACCGCATCAGGTATCCTTTGAGAGAACTGTTATGCAAACAGTCAGTTCTACTTTTTACCATCTATAATTGTCCCCAGACAAAAGTTTTTAATGAAGTTGCTTATCTTTTCCATCTTCATAACAGCCAAAATTCATTTTGTTTTTCTACTTGTTCATTTACCTTCTAAGTTGTGTGGGAGGAGAAGGAGAACGTATCTCTCCTCCTAATGTCAAGGGGGCTTTTGAGAATAAAAAAGAGAAAGAACAAAACATCTGAATGCAGTAATGCAGAAACATCTAATAATTCAGCTAATAGAAGGAAGTCAGGATCGATGGAGAGGAAAAACATGGATTGCCATTTTGGTATTAATATAATCATGGCTGTCAAATGTGCACTCCTGGATACGAAAAAATCCTCATATGCTCAAAGGCTGATAAAACGAAAATAAATTATGCTTCCACCAAAACATTTCTTGTAATCTTTTTGTTTCCTTGCTATCCCCTTTGATGTTGTCTGTATTTTAATAGTAATTTGCCTAGGGTTTTGGTTTATTTTCTGAGTTAAATCCAAATCCTGTTCAGTGCGCTTAAAGAATATCACCATTCTGCAGCCAGTTGTATCTGATCCAGAGCCTGAAATGGTTATTCATGCTTTTGTTACCTCAAGATTAGACTATTCAAACTCCTTGCTGGTTGGCTTCCCTGATAATGCCTTCTATGAACTCCCACTGTTACAAAATGTGTTTGCTGAAGTGATGCACTGCTTGCAAAGTTACTGCAGTAGCTATTGATTAACTGCTGCATTTATTAAATTAGAATAATTCCATGAACCTATAAAAAGCATGATAGCCTCAATATAACATGTCCCTAAAAATTTTAATTTGTCATCAGTGAGCATACTGGAACAGATTTGTTAGCATGCTTTGCATTATCTTCATCTAAGAATTGTCTCTGTGGTCTTCAGTGGGACACTGTAGACTAAGGCTAGTAACATGAAACATGGCAGAACTGGCCTCTAACGCAGTAAATCTGTCAGATGTCACAGAGGTAACTGTCATGAATTATATAAAGCACTAATTTTAATAGTGTTTTATACTCTTTCCAGCTGTTGGAAGCCTGCAGGTTGCCTTTTAAACACTTTTTATTATACAATAGTATGCATTCTTCTTTCAGCATTTAGTGTAGTTTCCATTAGTTGCTTTATACAAACAGAAGAACGTAGCAAAACAGTAAAAATCTCAACACAGAAGCTGTTCTAGTTTAATAACAACATATAGAGGAGTCTGGAAAAAAAGACTCAAATTCACAGAGCTTCAAGCTCTGCATGAAAGTACATACGTGTGTTTATGAGAGGCAGAGAGAGAGAGAAAACAACCCAAAAAGTTAAGTGTCATCCAGAATTAAGCCTGTTAGAAATACAAATCTACGGTCTGATCCAGTCTCATCTCTAGTGAATTGGATGCTGCAGATATGATTAGACAAAAATCCCGTTTGCTTTTATTTAACTTCTTCTGTTATCATAACAGGATGTTCTGACACCATCTGACTTCAAACCATCGACCTGCCGTGGTATCATAACCACCGTTCTCACCCTGACCCCTGCGCCATAAAGCAAATGATACTGTGTACTGATAGATTGCACCTGTAGCTCCACCTTTTGTGGGCTGAAATCTGCTCTCTCTACTTGTTGTATGAGGATCTGCAAGGTGCCTCTTGATCTGTCACCCAAGCACATACAGTTGCATGAGTAGCCTGTTTTTTTAAGGCATCACAACAGACAGGGGGAGAAGAAAATATTTGGACAGGTCTTTTGTGCAGCACACATGAAGCTATGCTTTTCCTGGTTACTATCATCAGAGAGAACCTCTTTTAATATAGACTGAAATGAAGGAAAGCATTTCCTGCAGCAAAAATTAGCAATGCCGTCCAATATATTAATGAGGTGCTTTTTAAATTCTGTGTCTGGTTGTACTTCTCTCAGTTGTGCAAATGGGGATAAAATCAAAGCCATTTTCACCTTTAACATCCTCAGAATTTATTTGCATAGTATTGCCAGTGTATAAAATGTTTTCATGCAGTGAGCTTTATGCACGTGTATGAAAAGTTAAAGAAGGCTGAATAGCTTCATCAAAACCAGAGTCCACTGCTTTCTCCACAGTGAATGCTCCAAAGCAAGAGCATAAATGAGTAGCTGAGATTTACAATGTGCCCTGAAGGTCAAAAGACTCTGGCTTGCAAAGAACAATGAAGGCATTAAATACCAGCAGAGGGTGGTTCTGAGCCCTTCTGGCCCCTGGTCTTCCTTGCCCTACAATGCTTGGGATTATTCACAAAAATACCTCAGCCTATTTCAACTGTTCAGCTGTATTACAGAGGAAGAAGCAGTCTGCAAGACAGTTGGGACCTCAAACACAGGGGACTGCACTCGCTAAATCAAGACCTCCAGTTTCACTCAGAAATAGGTGGGCAGCAAAAGTCTCTGAAAAGTAGTCTCTATATTCTCCTCATTATTCCCACCAATCAAAAAAATAAGAAGAAAAGAGAGAGCAAGTGGATGGATTTTACTCTAAAGGGTCCATTTGCATGTCAGAGGTGACTCTCATGAGAAGAAGAGAATTAGGATGCCATAAATAACTGTGCTGGGGAATTATTACCAAGCATGGGAAACAAGCATAGCTGTAAAAGGTGCTTCTCACTGACAGTGCCAAGTGGCTTGCCTGGAAGAACTGGGGACCCAAAACTTGGCCCAGACTGGGCATCTCCTTGGCCAAGGCTGTCCATTATCCCATTTCCTCTTGACATGCCATTTCTGTCATGACTGAAATATATCTCAGCGCAGTCGATCACATCATACACCTGCCCTCCTGCCAAGGCCTAAATGTATGGTAAAATAAATAAAAATGTCAAAAATAGGCTCACCAGAAATTATAAAACCAGGAAATTTGAAAATCTATGGGAATCATTTATATAAATAAATGGCCAGCTTCAAAGGTCCTGGTCCTAACTTTCTGACTGAAGGAAAAAAGCAGATACCAAACATATCTTTGGGTATCTTTGGGAACAAATGGTTAGAATTGGGAGCATTTTAGAAGGTCTCATTTGAGATCCAACCTTAACTAGGGAAAGAAGGAAAAGGAATATTCTCTCTTCTGTGCATTGATAAAATAGGGTAATAGTCCCAACAACTTTATAGTAGTCTGGACATTTACTGTCTTAAGTGAGGCCTTAGATTACTGTGCAACAATGCCACAATGCCATCTTGCATGGCTGAGTGACCTTATCCACTCCAACCAGGACAATAAAATCTCATTTCTTATTCAGTAGTATCAAAAGGCTGCTTAAAAAAAAAAATCAGCTTTTCATACTTATCCATTCCCATTATCTCAAGAGGCTTTGTTTGAAGCTGTCCAAAGTAACAGAAGCCAGCTAAAGTTGCTTGGATTGTTTTGTTAATCAGACAAAGTTAAAGATGCAAAGATTAAAGCAGGCAAACAAAGAAGGATAACTGATGCAGTCCAAACACTGTGTTGAACTGATAAATACAAAAATTGTGAGATCAATGCAGAAAAATTAATGTGTGGTAAACTAGGTTTAATTAGCACACAAAGTAACAAGAAGATAGGTCTTGTCCAAATCCTGTTCCTGTGACTTGCCAAAAAAGGGCTATTAAGTCTCAATGTTTAGCAATAGCTGATCTTGTAGAAGCATGCACATCATTCAAACAGCGCCACAATAACCCTTCATGGGGATTTGATATTTGACTCTTGCTCAACTATATCACTTTTGTGTAAGTTAACACAGAGGTGATTATAACCTGAAGCTATCAGCTGCTTGCTAGGTGGTTAGTCTGCTTAACTTTGTTTTGCTTAGTAACCAGAGTAGTGGTTACTTTCTTGTCTAAGCAAATCAGCCAAAAGGATGGTGACATCAAGGCATTCTAGATTCCCAAGAAAAACAGCCAACCTCAAGTTAACATCACCTGCAAATGTATCTTCCCCCTTAGCAACTGATCAAAAAAATATTGGTGTTGAAAAAATGGAAGTGTGATGCAGTGTGGCTGTCAAAACAAAAGGAAAACACACTGTGAATATTCCATTAACTCAGATAAAACTCCCCATCCCATTGTAGAGTTTTCTGTCAATAGCACTAACGTCCCAGCGAGGATGTTGGACGTTGGACCCCGACAGTGCTTGGTGAGTGCACTGCATGAAAGGCCTGATGGAAGACAATAAGAAGTATTGTGAACAACTTATTAAATCTCGCCAATCTTTTCAAAAAAAGTTGGCTCAAGGCAAAGGTCTGGCTGATGGCTGAACATACGAGTCAAAAGCCTGACTGGGTATCTTGGACTTTGTCATGGGGTACATTACAGATTCACTGAGAGAAACTTAGTCTCCTCTAGCAAAACCTCTGTCTTTTTTTTACCCACCATAGCCTCACTCATGTCTGTTTAAAATCTGGTGGGGTCATATTCTGTGGCTGTAGATTGAAATATCCTAAATATATTTGGAACTTAACACTTACTTCTACTACTTATTTGCTGTGTAAATACAGATCTTGGAAACATGATTATATCCAGATTTTAAAATAGCTTTTATATTCAGTTAATGTAGTCACAAACCTAACAAGAGATGGAATGGAGTATGCAAAATGCATTTGGAGCAAACATGTATTAGATCATTTCTTTGAGAACTGTTTGGGATACCCTGAAATTTTCTCACACTTTGGCTGACACATAGCCTACTGGACTGACACTAAGAACAAGCAAAGAAAAGACTCACTCTAGACCTCTTGGGAAAAAAAAAAGTGATAGAATTAAGAAATTTATAAAAAGGCCAGCACATTGATCAAGGAGGGATTTTAAATTATCTATGTATTGACTAAGTGACCTGTAATATTGAATATATGAGGAAAGAATGTTGACAAGAGTAGCCTAGGCACTTTCTGAACTACAATTTTGAACTGCCAACACAGTCAGGACACATATATTAGAAATCAAGTCAGTGAAATCATATTGAAAATGAGTAAGTGAGAGAGAAGACTGAGTTATTGAGGCAAGTTACTGAGTTACCAATCTTGAGTTAAGGCCATTATATAATACCACCCTCAGTTTTCTCTGATGATATGCGCTGGGTAAGTAACAAAGTAAGCATGTTAGAAAATGCCGTTAGCTGTGCAGAAAATAGAATGTACTGGTGTTGAATCAGTGCCCCATTTTTACATATAGAAGTGCTCTACTGTTGCACGTGACCTCTTCAAAGAGGTTTTCAAACACAGCAGCAGCAAAAGGAAGGCTAGGGAAATGTGGTCCTGCTGCTAAACAGGACAGGGGCCCTGGTGACAAAGGACACAGAAAAGGCACAAAAAATGCTTTCTTCACCAGCAAGACCAGCCTTCAGGAATCCCAGGCCCCTTAGAGCAGAGGGGAAGTCCGGAGCAAGGAAAACTTACCCTTGGTGGAGGAGGATCAGGTCAGGGAACACTTGAGCAAATTGGACATGCACAAGTCCATGGGCCCTGACAGGATGCACCCGTGAGGTCTGAGGGAGCTGGCCCATGTCATGGTGAGGCTGCTCTCAATTCTTTTTGGAAGGTCATCACATTGGGAGAGGTGCTTGAGGACTGGAAGAGAACAAATGTCACTCATTTTTGAAAAGGGGAAGAAAGAGGATCAGGGAAACTACAGGCCAGCCTCACCTCCATCCCTGGAAAGGTGATGGAGCAACTAATCCTGGAAACCATTTCCAGACATGTAAAGGACAGAAATGTTACTGGGCATAGTCAGCATGGATTTATGAAGGGGAAATCATGCTTAACCAGCTTGATAGCCCTCTATCATGAGATAACTGGCTTGGGGCATCAGCAATAGATGTTGTTTACATTGATTTTAGTAAGGCTTTTGACATCGTCTTCCATAACATCCTCACAGATAAACTGGGGAAGTGCGGGCTAGATAAGTGGTCGGTGGGGTGGACTGAGAACTGGCTGAACTGCCAGGCTTTGAGGCTTGTGGTCAGCAGCACAAAGTCCAACTGGAGGCCAGTCACTAGTGGTGTCCCCCCTGGGGGTCAGTACTGGGGCCTATATTTTTTAACATCTTCCTCAGTGACCTGCACAATGGGACTAAATGCACCCCCAGCAAGTTTGCTGATGACACAAAACTGGGAGGAGTGACTGATACACCAGAGGGCTGTGCTGCCATTCAGAGGGACCTGGACAGGCTGCAGAGATGGCCAGATGGGAACCTCATGAAGTTCAACAAAGGCAAGTGCAGAGTCCTGCCACTGGGCAGGAATAACCCGAAGCACCAGCACAGGCTGGGGGCTAGTCAGCTGGAGAGCAGCTCTGCGGAGAAGGACCTGGGAGTACTGGTGAACAACAAGTTGACCACGAGCCATCAATGCACCCTTGTGGCCAAGAAGGCCAATGGTATCCTGGGGTGCATCAGGAAGAGTGTTGCCAGCAGGTGGAGGGAGGTGATCCTCCCCCCTCTACTCAGCCCTGGTGAGGCCACAGCTGGAGTACTGCGTCCAGTTCTGGGCTCCCCAATACAAGAGAGACATGGAGTTACTGGAGCCAGTTGAGCAGAGGGCCAGTAAGATGATTCAGGGACTGGACCATTTCTCATACGAGGAGAGGCTGCAAGAGCTGGAGCTGGAGCTCCAGGTTCAGCCTGGAGAAGAGAAGTCTGAGGGGGAGGATGTTATCAATGTTTATAAGTATCTGAATGGAGGGTGTAAAGAGGATGGAGCCAGACTCTTTTCAGTGGTGCCCAGTGACAGGCACTGAGAGGCAATGGACACAAACTGAAACACAGAAAATTCTGTCTGAACATAAGAAACAGATTGCCCAGAGAGACCGTGGAGTCTCCATCCTTGGAGATGTTCAAAACATGACTGGTCACAGTCCTGGGTAACTTGCTATAGGTGACCCTGCTTGAGCAAGGGGTTGGACTGGAATCTCCAGAGCTGCCTTCTAGCCTCAATGATTCTGTAATTCCGTGAAACACATTCTGATTCTTGCACTATTTCCTATTATTATTCTCTGCTATTCTCTAATAATGATATAAAATTTATGATATGCTATTTTTGCTGGTCAAATGGATTTTTGAGACTACAGATATTTCAGAAAAGGTAGGGGAAACTGTGGGATCTGCTCTTAATCCAAAGTATTAGCATTTGGCAAAGATGAGTCTGCTTTTCTTGGCAGCAAACGTAGCACCAGTTTTGAGGAAATTGGAAACAATTTACTAGCGAACACTATGAAAACATCTTTGCTTAAACTTCATGGTAATATAAAAGGGAAGTCAAACTGACTTTAATAAACTTCCTGAAAAGGCTATTTTTTAAGCCCTAATTCACAGGGAAGAGAAATCTTGGCACAAGTGCAAAGCCACACTTAAAGGAGACAGAAACCTTAAAAAAATGCAAGAACATCTTCAGTACTAGAATATACTAAAATTTTTTCTATGGTAATATCTGGAGACACATTGTGAGGTTCATCTCCCTCGATCACCCACATTTTATATAAAATTGGAGGGCTCCAGGGCCTGTCCAGTTTTCATTTCTGTGGAAACCAAGGTGCAGTGAAGCAGAATTGGGGTGCCTGGGGTGAAAAGAGGGTTGGCACATTCCTTCTTGGTTGCTTGTACAGAGCTGGAGCATGCACTCTGACCTGGGAATTCAGAAGGACTCATGGTCGCCCAAGTCAAGTCAAAACTAAACCACAGTTGTTAGAAAGAATACCACGAACTCTCATAAAACTGCCTCCAGAAATTCTCCCTTTTGTATTTTCTGTCCATACAGTGGAGAGAGTCTCTTTTGGCTAAGAAGGAGCCCTGAAGGCTGCTGTCCTGTCCGTGGAGCTTCAATGCCAGTTAGTAACAGAAGGAAGAATCTTAAAAAGGCCACGTGACTGACAGATATGTTAAGTGGCATTTTTCTGAACTGATAAGAAGATTTCCAGGACACAGCACCTTTATGAACAGCTGAAGATCTGTGCTATTTGGAGAGGTGTATTTATTCAGGTCATGGAAAGCCTGGGTTTGCCGGCTTACAGCAACCGTGCATGTGGAGAACAAACAAACCTGAGGCTGCATTTGGTAACTTCTGTCAAACATCATTGACTACAACAGCAGTGTTGTAGTATAGACAAAGCCCATGTGTGCCTCATTTCCCCATCAGTGAAATAATACTTTATGTGATGTTTAATTTAGACTATAAACTATACAAGTCAGGGGCTGTCTCATTTTGTAGCTCTTACCTGCTCTATGAAGGGGAGCATTCAGATATACCATGGACTTTCTCCCGCAAGTCATTAGTTTTTCTTGTTTGTGACATGACAGCTACTTGTGACTCAGAGCATTGCACTAAAATGGCATGACTCTAATGCCTAGGACCTCAGCAAAGGGAATATTTTTGATAGATTGCTGCAGGTTTTGCTTCTTTGCTTCATTGATCTACAGTCAGCTCCAGTTTTGAAGATTTTTGACTCATGCTGCATGCTGGGCAGTACAGAACAACAAAGTAACATGGAAAATTAGCCACCACCAGGAAGAATATGATGCAAGAAAGGTGTATGTTTGGGTTTGGTTATTGTTTTGTTTTTTTTTGGGGGGGGGAATCACTTCAGTGGCAGTATAAAAGCAATTTAAAGTAGTCCATATTCACAGAAGAAAGATCACTGGTGATGAAACCTATTGACTGCTTGCTATGTTGGAAGAATTTGCTAATGTGCTATTTAATTTTTAAGCTAAATTTGGATCAGGCTGTAGGGGACATAATGACATTTAGATCAATATAGTAGCAGCATTGGCATTGGCATTGGCATTGGCATTGGCATTAGAACAAAACAAACATTTTGTTTTAGTAAAGCAGCATCTTGCTTTGCTTGATCTTCTGCAATAAACTACTGCTCGGTGCTGCAGCCTTTGAAGTCAATGGGAAAACACCCGCTAGCCTCTGCAGAAACAAGACTGCATCATCTATTTCTAGTATGCAAACCATATTAAGGTGTTTCTGAGACTAAGCATGAATCAAGCCACTCTGAAGGTTTTATTGAGTTATATGAAAAATAAGCTGCCTTTCTTTCCCCTCAGCCTTCCACTTTAACACAGTCACTTGCCCACACAAACTGTAGACAAATGATTATGACTGAAACAGTGCAAAGAATGTCTTTTCACCTAATTGTATATGCTTCTTGATTTTAACTTTGCTGTTGAATTTTGTAAATCTTTTTTTTGTTTCTGTATTTTTGTTAAAAATATTGTAACCTTGGTTTTTGGAGGACTTCTGTTTTTTTTTTTAACTTCTGTTAGTTTTTGCCAAGCTTATTGTCACTATTCTAAAGATTTCAGAGCCAAATCTCCCCAAAACATTTTAGAGAGACTTCAATATTGAACCTTTCAGCGTCTCAGTTCGGAGAGCGAGGACAGCCTGGTCCAAGATCCACATTCAGGCCTTAACTTTGCTACAGACACATTATGCAGGTTTGAGCCTATCAAAGTCACTTGATTTTTTCTCTATTAGCAGAGAAAATAAAAAGTTCCTTTGTCAATCCTACTGAACTCTCTCAGTCAAAGGCCATTACTTGCCGGGTATTTATACAACACGTAGCACAGCAAGGCCTCTGCTTTATTTGGAATTTAGTAAACAACAGAGCATTAACATCTGAATCTGAAAAAAAGCTATTTTTGGTGCTTTCATTGTTGTGCGTCTTGCATAATTGTCTTCTTCCTAGAAAGCATTAAATGGCTCATCCAGCATTTCCAGGAGAAGCTTCACAGCATAATAGCTGCTGACATCGGCTTAAATATGGTAATAATTTGCTCCTTATATAACAAAATATAGGGCATAAAAGGTATTGTATGTGTTAGACAAGAAAGTGCAGCTTTTTCCAGGATGCATACAGGAAAGACTAACTTTTTATCCCATTCTGACACTCGGGAGAAATAAGAATCACAGAATCACAGAATGGTTGAGGTTGGAAGGGACCTCTGGAGATCATCTAGTCCAAACTCCCTGCTCAAGCTGTTCTCCAGGACCCTGCCCAGAGAGCTTTTGAATATCTCCAAGGATGGAGACTCCACAACCTCTCTGGGCAACCTGTTCCAGTGCTCTGTCACCCTCACAGTGAAGAAGTTTTTCCTCCTATTCAGATGGAACTGTCTGTGTTTCAGTTTGTGCCCGTTGTCTCTTGTGCTGTCTCTGGGCAGCACTGAGAAGAGTCTGGCTCCATCCTCTTGACACCCTCCCTTTAGATATTTGTATACATTGATAAGATCCCCCCTCAGTCTTCTCTTCTCCGGGCTGAACAGGCCCTGCTCTCTCAGCCTTTTCTCATATGAGAGATGCTCCAGTCCCCTCATCATCTTTGTAGCCCTCCACTGGACTCTCTCCAGTAGCTCCATGTCTCTCTTGTATTGAGGAGCCCAGAACTGGACGCAGTACTCCAGCTGTGGCCTCACCAGGGCTGAGTAGAGGGGGAGGATCACCTCCCTCGACCTGCTGGCAACACTCTTCCTAATGCACCCAGGATACCATTGGCCTTCCTGGGCACAAGGGCGCATTGATGGCTCGTGGTCAACTTGGTGTCCAGCGGCACTCCCAGGTCCTTCTCCGCAAAGCTGCTTTCCAGCAAGTCAGCCCCCAACCTGTACTGGTGCATGGGGTTATTCCTCCCTAGGTGCAGGACCCTGCACTTGCCTTTGTTGAACTTCATGAGGTTCCTCTGTGCCCAACTCTGCAGCCTGTCAAGGTCCTTCTGAATGGCAGCACAGCCCTCTGCTGTATCGTCCACTCCTCCCAGTTTTGTATCATCAACAAACTTGCTGAGGGTGCACTCTGTCCCTTCATCCAGGTCATTGATGAAGAAGTTGAACAAGACTGGACCCAGTACTGACCCCCAGGGGGGACACCACTAGCTACAGGCCTCCAACTAGACCCTGTGCCGCTGATCACAACCCTCTGAGCTCTGCCACTCAGCCAGTTCTCAATCCACCTCACTGTCCACTCATCTAGCCCACACTTCCTGAGCTTGTCTATGAGGATGTTATGGGAGACAGTGTGAAAAGCCTTGCTGAAGTCAGGGGAGACAACATCCACTGCTCTCCCCTCATCTACCCAGACAGTCATTCCATCACAGAAGGCTATCAGGTTGGCTAAGCATGTTTTCTCCTTCGTGAATTCATGCTGACTACTCCTGATCACCTTCTTGTCCTCCACATGCTTGGAGATGGCCTCCAGGATGAGCTGCTCCATCACCTTTCCAGGGATGCAGGTGAGGCTGAGTGGCCTGTAGTTCCCTGGGTCCTCCTTCTTGCCCTTTTTGAAGACTGGGGTGACACTGGCTTTCTTCCAGTCCTCAGGCACCTCACCTGTTCTCCAGGACCTTTCAAAGATGATGGAGAGTAGCTTAGCAATAATGTCCGCCAGCTCCCTCAGCACTTGTGGGTGCATCCCAACAGGACCCATGGATTTGTGGGTGTCAAGTTTGCTTAAATGATCTCTAACCCGATCCTCCTCGACCAAGGGAAAGTCTTCCTTTCTCCAGACTTTCTCTCTTGCCTCCAGGGTCTGGGGTTCCTGAGGGCTGGCCTGGGCAGTAAAGACTGAAGCAAAGGTGGCATTCAGTAACTCTGCCTTCTCTTCATCCTTCGTCACCAGGGCACTCATCCCATTCAGCAACAGGCCCACATTTTCCCTAGTCTTCCTCTTGCTACTGATGTATTTGAAGAAGCCCTTCTTGTTGTCCTTGATATCCCCTGACAAATTAAACTCCAAATGGGCCTTGGCCTTCCTCGTCGCATCCCTCCATACTCGGATGATGTCCCTATATTTCCCCCAAGTGACCTGTCCCTGCTTCCACTTTCTGTAGACTTCCTTCTTCTGTTTGAGTTTTGCCATGAGCTCCTTGTTCATCCATGGAGGTCTCCTGCCCCCTTTTCTCGACTTCTTGCTCATTGGGATGCACCGTTCTTGAGCTTGAAGAAGATGAACCAGGGCTTGGTGATAAAACACTACAGGGCTCTGCACATCAGAGATAGCTAAAACAATTTATTGCCTTTTTTTCCATGGAGTCATTGCCTTCATTGAAGATTTTCATATGCTACTATGGTTTAATGATTCATAATATCATTTGCACTAACACCTAGAAGCACTATGTAGCTTTACTCTCATTATACCTTTGGCTTCCTTTAAATACCCCAAAATACCTGACGAGGGTGGTTCCTGATGAGTTCACATAATGGGTGATCTAGAGTACTTTCCAGGTCTATCTCACCACTTTTATCTGGCAAAGTGGTACACATGTACAGACATCTGAAATAACTGTTGTTATATTCAGCTCAGTAAACTTCAGATATGTTTTCATGTATTTATTCCAGTGTCTCTAAAGCTTCATGACCAGCAAATTACTTTCAATACTCAAATTGTCTTGCAGACTTCCAGATACACAGAACCAAATAGGTAAATTTTATAATCCACCTTGGGTAGTATGGCCTTACAAAATATCACTGATCTACAGACCTAAACTCTAAAACCACTGGTTTAAAGCAAGGATTTAATTCCCCATTAAACCAACCCTCCCTGTCCCCTGCTCCTTCCCCCTTTCCCTTTCTCCTTCTCTTTCCCTTCCCCTTCCCCTTCCTTTTTTTTGCTTTGCTTTTCTGGAGAAAGTGGATGGGGATCTGACCTTTGCAGCTGAGTCTATCTCTATGCTGAAGAAAATGTGTGGATCCATAGGAATAGGTAAAGCATCATGACTGGTAATTTCTTTGGTCAAGTGGACACAGCTTGTATCGCAAATTATACATATAAATACTTATGTGCATCATAGAGATATACACATATATTTTCACCTTGCAATTTTGCAGAATCTCTTTTAATTCATTTTTTTTCCTGGTGTGGTCTGTTTATCATGTTTTCCTCTTCTGTATCCAAGAACCGGTTAAGTAATCTTTATCAAAGTAAGGTACAAGCTCTGTGAATACGTTTGTACAGATGGATGGGATTCAAAACAGCACCACCGATAGGCAATCACAGACATTGTTTTGTCTCAGTTTTAACAAAGAGAGAAAAAAGTAACCACCAGTAATTCCAAAAGCCACAGAAATCAGTGGGAGTTTTTCCACTAACTTCAGGTGTTGGATCAAAGCCTATATATATTAGTCACCACAAAAACCACTATCTAGAATTCAAACTGTCCTAAAATATCAGTCAGTGTTAGCTGTGATACTTTCTATTGATGGTATGGTGGCCAAAAGATATTTTGGAAAGGAAAACTGTTTTTATTGTCTTTGTTAATTAAAATGTAAAAGGTAATTTGAAAATAAATTATTGTAAATATATATTGAAATGGTAGGTTTTTTAGCTAAGTTTTGCACTCTAATCTCCTACTTACAATGTTGATCAGTATATGTTTGTTTATTTATTTTTTTCTTAATTTTTTAACCAAAGAAGCCCAGGGCTAAGCACCTAAATATTTCCTCTAATTTTTCCCATTGGGGTGTTAAGACATTGGCTAGGACTACAGAAGAAGTTGTTTCATGGCTCCTCACCCAGTCAATATACAGCTTATTAATAAGCATATTGCTGAGTGAGACCCAATTATATTCAGAGTGGCGCTCTCATTTTTTTCCAAATATGAGCATATGTAACAAACTGATTTTCTTTACAGGATTTATTTCTTTAGTTAGTGTTAATTAAACTGGGGTCTTCTGGACAAAACATACCTAGATGTAGAACCCCTTAGCCAAAAACCCCTGCTATTGTTGAATATATTTACTAACAAGGTATGTTTTCTGCTGTGTTTGCTACAATTGATGCTATTTGTATGTACAAACAGCTCTTTTTCTGGTGTGGCTCAGCTGAGAAGATTTTAGTTTGATACTTCAATGCACCAAGTCTGGGAATTTGTTTAAATAAAGATAAGGACAACATGAAGTGTGCCTGGCATACCAATCCTTTAAAAGCTGGTCTGCAGAGAAAAATGCCTTTGAATATTCAAGATATACTTTCAAAAAGTGATTGCTTGAAAGTTATGCATTAAGTTCTAGCTTTAAAATAACGTTACTCTCCCTCTAGTGCTCTACTTGTTATTCAGGAAGCCTGGAAGGGAATTCAGGTTTGGGAACCTGGCTGGTAGACCTGTCCCAGTCCCATTTGGTTTGCAATATGTACCTACCACTTCATTCAGTATTGGGCCTATTTACACATGACTTTTGTTTAATAATTGAAATTTGTCTGTAGTTTTAATTATCCTCACATAAATTATTTACACAGAGCCTTTTCTTGACTTCTCTGAAGTACAAATATTTTAAAGATGCAGAGAGAATAAGCCATTTTACATCTCTGTGGTCATTAGAAGGGAGGTTAGAGCATTTCTCATGCACAAACACTGCTGATAAATTTGATGATGGATGAAGATTTTTGCTTTGTCCACTCCAACCTTACAAATCATAATAATTGAGCTCAGAATGCCTGGAAAAGAGTTTCTTAAAAGATTTTTTGAAGTTCTTGCCTGCTTCCAGTTTGATCAAGAAAAAAAATTATAGTTTGAACTAGTTTGTTTACTTAAAGAAAAAGAAAGTCACACCAGCAACTTTGAAAAATAACGCTACAGGCTCTATCAAAGAAAAGAATATTCTTCTCAACTTCAAACTACTTGAGAGAGATTATTAGCCTCTTGTAGCACCAATGTGCTGTTGTTAGAAGCCCAAAAGGCCCCATATATCCTTTATGAAAAGGAGGAAAAGAAGATTTTATAAAGGAATGAGGCACTCAGCTCCTCAACATGATGCTTGTCATGACAGGAGCACTTTGGGGAGATGAGCAGTTTGGGCTGCAATGGGGATGTAGGCAATGGGTCCACAAAATATGTTCATCTTGGCAATGGCTATGCACAAAACATTACTCAAATCACTTTAGCTTAGGTTTTGCAGGATGATCCAGAAACTTGCTAATGATAATTAACCAGATTTGCAAGTGCATATTTCTAAGGAGCAAGCAGTTCTGAAAACAAACCATTGATTACTGTCACTACATAACCAGACTGCCCAGGCTGTGACTGGCTAGAGATAGAAAGATAGATAGACTTATATATATATATATATATATATATATATATATGCATCTATATATCCACTTACTGCTCTCTACCCAGGCCAGTTTCAGAAACAAAACATTATTCAGTGCCCTCAACGTACAGGAAGCAGAAGCCTGTGGTACAGCAAGACATGTACTTAGTGATGTAGTTGCAAAGTTCCCATCCCTTGTCATAATTAATTTGTCTGAAGATTTCGATCCCACTGAGCCTTCTGAGACCTGTGAAGTTGAAGGTAGGTTGTTGTTCAGCCTGCCTTAGCTCCTTTCTCTTTTGCATATATTTTTAAATTGTTCAGATTGTTTTATTTCAGGTACAATTTAATCATTACTTTTAGTTCTTTGTATCACAACAGCATTTGGCTATTTCTAAGAACAAGAAACTCCATGTCAAAAGACTGCTCTTTACGTTTGCCTTTTATTGCTACTTTCCCCTGCTTTTGTGGAGAGTTTCTTAAAGATTTTGCATTCAAAACCTCAATCATTTATTTGCATTAGGCACCTAAACCAGCTACTCTTCAAGAGGACCTCTGGCATCTTAGAAATGTTACAGAGGCTTTGGCCAACTGACAGCACTGTTCAACATATATTGCCCTTCCCAAGAATGTCAGCTATTCTTAACATGTTTCATGTTGCATGACTCTGCCATGAAATTTAAATAATTTTTTTTATTTGGAGAAGTGAAGAAAGATTTTTGGCAAGTCATAAAACTTTGATATTGAATATCTTTCTTAATGATGGAATTAATACTTTTTTCCTCCAGGAAAATCAAGAACTTTTAATAAAAGATTCATATATTAAGTTTTCTAAGCCCATCAGGAACTATAGCAATACGTCATTATTATTAATTTGTATTGTAGCAGTGCCTAGGAGTTATTTGACAGTTCTGAATTACTAGAGGATATACTTATTTGGGGGTAAACAATACTAAATATAATTGTTTTCAAACTTACTAGTATTCACCATTGTATGCAACAGCTCTCTAGATAAGCATGAGACTTCATACAGACTGGACATATTATCCCCAATCATAATCTCATAATGTCAATTAGACTCTGCAAGAATAATTATTTTTGAACACACAGAATGTGTTAGGTACTTCAAAAAATATTTTAAATCACCAATGTTCATTTGCAGCAATCTTGGACTTGGGGCACAGCAAGGGTCTCAGAGGGTGGATATTTTGGCAGATGGGTAGTGGAAGCTTAGTCTTTCTGTGGAGCCCAGGTGGTTTTGCAAGTCGGGATGAATTCTTCCTGTGTTTTGAACTCAGGAGTAAAAGAGATCATCTGTGCCCTGAAGTGCCATCAGTCACACTTCTCAACTCCCTTCTAACTTGATCAAATTTTCTCTGAAAAGCAGTCAAGTTTTAGCACTGTAGGTTCAAGGCTATACCAGAACAGGAGAGCTACAGCCCTCTAATTTCCAGACAGACTTTATTCACCCCTCTTCCACTGTTACTTTAAGCTGTTGTTTTCTCTCCCTGGTGTGTTTATGAATATTCCCTCTCATCCTTCATTTTGCTGGGTGAAATACACACATGCCTTTAAACTCTTCTTGCAGGATAGGCTCTCCAAAGAAGAGATATGTTCACTCTGCTGGCTTTCCGTGACACCTCTTCATTCAAGAGTGTTTTCACACAGCAGAGAGTGTATTATTTACACGTGAGATTTTCCTATTTCTTTAGCATCTATTTGTGAAAATGTGAAAGACGGATGTCCATGTGATATAGTGCTGTTCATTTGCATTAGGGTAAGGAATCTGTTCCATTATCCTTTTGATCTCTACACAGTCTGTTTCAAACATAACTTGCCGCGTGTCTTCCATCTTCTGGTGCAGAGCTAGCAAGATACACCATGGCCTTTGTTAGAAACCATGAGAATGTGTCCAAACAATACAAATGAACTAGAAGATCTTCTCTATTTAAGTGCTTTAATAGTGTTCACAAGGTAGGGGAAGATGACCTGTGAAATTTTTTTCTTTCTGATTGCTTTTCCTTCCAATGTAGTTGTTGCTTGACCTTCTAAATTAAGCCTCCTTCCTTTAGGAGAAAGAAAAGCAAAACAGAATAATGGCCTTTCTCTTCATTTTGTGCACAAAGTCATACCTCTATGACTAGCAGAAATTCTTGATGCAATCTATACAAGCAGCCCAAGGACAAGGAGACAACTAAAGGTGTTTTTTTTCCATATTTGGATATGCTAACAGCTGTCTTCAGCTACAGTTTATTTCTAATATCAAAGAGAGGAGTAAATCAAATTGAACATTCACATTTATAACACACTTTTTCCTATGGGGTTCTGTGCATGCTTCCTTTGAAGTATTTTCCACTCTTCTGATAGATTTTTCAGTACATTTTGATGTGACAGGGGAGCTGACAGGATACTGAGAGTTTAAGGGTTTAAAACCTGACCAAAAGCCCACAGAGGTCTGTAGGAGTCTTTCCATTGCCTTCCATAGGGTCTAAATCTGTTCCTTAATAAACTTACCTTATGAAACCTGGGATTTGCTTACCCCCCGGTGGTAGGTACATTTGGTTCTTTTTCCTTTCATTTCCCTTTTACATTTTGTCAGCTAGACTTTCTGTCAGCCACTTCCACATTTTTTCTTATTTTACGATGTGAAAGAGCTCCTGTGTTGGAAAACCAAATCTCTCAAGTCTATACAAAAAAAATCAACCCACTGTTGCTTCTGAAGCAGAAACATACAAACAGAAATGAAGGTGCCTTTGAAAAGCAAGGGGTAAAAGTTGCTGCAGCAGGAAGGACATGCAGAACCAGAAAAGTAAATAGACTCATGCTAGCTTACTGCAGTTATGCATTTGATCCAACAGGTTTAATAGTCAAGCCAAAAAACATGGCAGAAAAATCTTAAATGTAGCCCACTTGGTCAGGAGTAGATTATAAGCAGCTTTCCAGGGTAGGCAAATATGCTGAGGTCTGTACAGCAAACACCTCATCTCGTAGATGCACACCTGGCTTGCCTTCAGGAGACCTCCCTCCTTGGGTATGACCCTTCGTTCTCCAAATTTCTGACTCAGCCCTGTCCTGGTTGCCCAGGCTGCCTTCCTAGAGGAGCAGCAGCTTCACCGCAAGGCCAGCCAAGCGCCCCGAGGGCTCCTGAGCAGCCCGGCACACAAAGAAGTGACAGGAGAATAATCTGGGAGCAAATTTTAGACTCAGTATCTGGGGGGAAACCAAGCAAAAACAACTTATTTCCATTTCAAACTGCAATGAGTCTGGTGTAGTTGTTTGTGTGTGTGTGTGTGTGTGTGTGTGTGTGTAGGTGTGTATTTATGTGGACAGATATACTTTTCTTTCTTTCTCATGAAAGGTTCTGGATATGTAATTTTCTTTCCATTGTTCTTCAGAAATGAAAACAAACAAAAATGTGATGAAGGTGTTCCTCTTTCTTCCTACCAATAGCACAGATTAAACATTGTGAGGAAATTGTAAAATAAAAAGGTGATTTTAATTTCAGTTCAAAATATCTCAAGCCATCAAGTCAAAAGAAAAGTGCTGTGGAAGAGATATCTAAACAAGATACAGGAAGGACCTTTTATAGGAAAGACCTTCAGTAGTCTTAACAAATTCACAGTCTTGATTTGAGGATGGAATCTGTCCTCCCTCAAAGGTTATCTGAAATTTCCATAACATTTATTCTTATGGTTAGCATATAGGCAGGAGAAAATAAAGGAAGGTTCCTATATTTTTAATGGTATGTGCAATATTTCACTTTTAGGTTTTTTTGACCTCCAGTTACTGAAGTCTATGGAAAAGCAATTTTTGTTCTTTTATAGAAGATGATTCTGAAAATTATTAGTGCTCTTCTCAGGCTTTGTACATTTGGACTCATGGTAAGTAATCCAGATAAGAAATGAGATATGAGAAATATCATCAGTAAAATATTCTAAAAATACACAATATTTCCAGGTTTACAGTGTACTGTTAAATTCTGATTATTTAATATCATGGTAGTACAGGACTTACAGGTATTTATTTAAGATGGCCTATTTACAGCTTTCTACTTTTGTTAACTTGCTGTCCTAAACTCATTCATGTAACACTTTCATGTCACCTTTATGTATCATTTTATCACTCATACATTAGTTATGATGATAAATGAGTGAAACGTCACCGGTCCTGACAGGAGGAAGACGCATTCAGGATAAAAGTATGAAGCAGTTCAGCTTGTTTTTGAAGGTGGATAGTGGAAATAACAGGAGCTACCAGCAAGATACACATGACATCAACACCTGTACAGAAATTAAACCCTATGAAAGGGGGAACTGTACTGAGTATTGTTTTATTAGGGAGGTGCATACTCAGCAGAAAAAGGCAGAGAGCCAAAATCTAAAGGAAAAGCAGCTTAACAGACAGTTAGCAAAAAGGCCCCAAGTACCCCTCTCAGAGAGGGTATTAGAGATAAGCTTTTCTGTATTTCACTAGGAGTGCTACCAAAACCCACCTCAGTAGCTCTGAACGACTGGGAAGATCCTTCTTCAGCCGCAGTACAGCAAAATGTGGGTCTGGGAACAAGAGAGCCTGTCTCTCATGTCCGCCTCCATCAGTTACTTCCCCCACATCCTTGAAACTCTTGTAACATGTTTGTCCTCCACTTTCTCCACCTGCAATGAGTGCTAGTTGCCTTGGGAAATGCTTTAAAAGCCATGGCTGAACAATACTACTATTACTATACTTGTTATTACTCATACGGTGTATGTGACGGCTGTCCTAGGCAAATTGGTAGAGCCTGCAATAAAGAAGAGAATTAGAGAACACATGGAAAAAGACATTCTTTAAGGAAGAAGAGTCCATATGGGTTTGTGGAGGGAAGTCATGTTGCACAAACCTGTCAAAGCTCTGTGGAGGAATCAGCTACTGCAAAGAGAGATATAATCTTGTCAAGATACAACCTTGTATTTTTAAAAAGCTTTCAGCAAGGCTCCTCACCAAAGGTTCTTAAGACACTAATTTATCAATTTGATTTTCTAACTTGATTAGCAAATCAAATAGCTAATTAGGACTAGTGGCTAGGTCTTACAGTGGTCAGTGTCACTGGTGGGATGCTGCAGTGATCTGTAGTGAGATCAGTGCTTTGCAACATATTCCCAGAAGATCTGGGAGCATGGGCAGCTGGTGAGGTGACAAATGTTTGCTAGTGTTATAAAACTACTCAGGTTAATAAAAACAAAAGCTGGCTGTGAAGAATTAAAACAAGACCTCTTCGGCGAGCAAAAAAGCAGTTAGTAAAATTCTGTGTCAATAAACGCTAAGTGATGCACCTCAGAAAAAATAACTTCATATACACAATTATGCACTATAAATGAGCAAGTACCACTCCAGAGAGAGAGGGGAATCACTGCGGTCAGTTCTATGAAACATCAGCTTGGTAGTCTACAGGGTTCTGAAAGGGAAATAGAATTGTAGAAAAAAGGAATTGGGGAAAAAAGCCAGAAACTACCGTGATGTCCCTGAGTATCTCCAATGGCACCAACATCTTCAAAGCCATGTGCAATTTACCTCCTGCTAGCACAAAACAGATACAGAAATGGTGTTCCCATTTTATCTGAAGTAGGTAATGACTTGTTGATCCCTCCATGGCAAAGATGTCATCCTGTGGATTTACTACACTGAAACGTTTTCCTAAAGGAGTTGAAAGTCAGATGTGATGAGAGGCAAGAAAAGACTCTTCCTTTTAGAAGAGAGGACTGTATAAGGAGGAGGTGAGAAGGCCTGTAACAGCTATATGCTATGGTGTATCTCTGTGAATGACATGGAGAACGTGAAAAGGGAATGATTATCAAGTATTTCTCATAGTGAAATTATCAAGCCACAGGTTTAAAACAAATCAAAGCAATTCCCTCCCTCCCAAAGTGCCTAATTAAACTGTAGAAACTTATTCCCACAGGATCTTGCAGTGGCCAAAATGGAGAATATCCATTGTGGGATATTAAGTGCACTGGTTTGGATACATCTTCTCCTACTGAAATCCTGAAGACACTGATTACAAGAACCTGGATCACTCTCTACATTCCCATTCTCATCAACTTTCCCCACATATCAGCTTATCAGCCTCTGTCAGTAGCTAAACCTTTGGCCAAAGCTATTGCAGTTTGTGTTGTGTTGTGTGTACAAAACCTTGACGGATAGCCCTATGATGTGTTTTTCTAGACTGACCAGAGGCTGTACCCAGATTACTACAAGACTGTTTTCCAAGTTCTTGCACAGCAGACTTTTTCTCTGTAGATAATATATTGGCAATACATCCTGAGCAAAAATGAACTTGCTTTGCCTTATGCTCCAAGCTATCCAAAAGACCACGCGGCATCATGGCACTGATGCCCAGTCAGTGCATCCAGTTGAAAGACAGAAGAGCTGTTGAAGAGCAAACGAGCTTAGATGCAGGGCTGTTTTAATGCAATAGCATAGCATGCCCCAGGGAGCACTGCCTGAGTTTGAGGGCTTCACAGGGTTACAGAACTGGGACCTCCAGTGAACTCATTCCCCCAGATAGATTTTTTTTCACTGTTGTGTTTCAGGAAAGCAGCCAGATTTTGCCTATTAGGAGACATGTTGGTTAACAATTTTAAAGATAAGTACAATATTATAACTATTTCAAAAGTAAACCTGCTACAGGGAGTAGCATGAGAATGGAAAATGTCTTTGATTAGAGCAACTGCAATAAAATCAGAAACTAGGCAGATAAATTGTTCTTTTTAATGGGACTAGGTTTACATTTTGCCTCTACATTAGCCAAATCATTGAGAAATAAACTATGCACTAATAGGTACTTCATGGATGAATTTCACCATAAATTTAAATTCCCAAAGATGAATTTTTCCACCTTTCGCCTATCTACTGAGGGACATTCTGAGTGCAGGAACAATCTGCAGTCAACACTGTATTCAGAAAATTTCATTATCCATTTCCTCACCTTCTCCCAGACTCTAACTTTTAGTAACTTTTGCCGAATTGAGTGATGCAGAAGGCTTGTAAGCTATTCTAAGCTTAGGGATTGTTCATGGACTGTGGCTACACTACTTGTATTAGATTTTTTTATTATTCTGTATGATTGATCATCTTGAACAGGTCAGACTGCTTGTGTAATAACAAGAGCACAGCTGAGTTATTGGTGCCTGATTTTTCTCAGAGATAGGAAGCTGAGTTTGTGGAGCTGGAGAAGTGCTGCTATTCAGACGGACCTTGACAGGCTGGACAAATGGGCAGAGAGGAACCTCATGAGGTTCAGCAACGGGAAATGTCAAGTTCTGCAGCTGGGCAGGAACAAACCCTTGCACCAGCACAGGCTGGGGGCTGACCATCTGGAGAGCAGCTTTGCAGGAAAGGACCTGGTGTCCTGGTGGACACCAATTTGAGGGAGGGGATCATTTCCTTCTACTCAGCACTGGTGAGGCCAGTGCTCTGGGGTGCTCTGTCTAGATCTGGGCTCCTCAGGCCGAGAGAGACAGGGACATACTGAAGCACATCCAGCAAATGGCCACGAAGATGACTGAAACATCTCTCATATGAGGAGCAGCTGAGAGAGCTGGGACTTTTTATCCTGAAAAGAGAAGGCTCAGGGGGGATCTGATCAATGTGCATAAATACCTGATGTGAAGAAGACAGAGCCAGACTCCTCTCAGTGGTGCCCAGCAACAGGACTAGAGGTAATGGGCGCAAATGGAAATACAGGATATTCTGTCTGAACATAAGAAAAATACTTATTCACTGTGAGGGTGATCAAGCACTGGAACAGATTGCCCAGAGAGGCTGTGAAGTCTCTATTTTTGGAGATACTCAAAACCTGATGGGACATGGTTTTGGGCAACCTGCCCTAGCTGATCCTGCCTGAGTCAGGGGGTTAGACCAGATGATCTCCAGAGGTGCCTTCCAACCTCAACTTTTCTGTGAGTCTGTAAAGTGGAGCCCTGGATTTTATGGACTATTTAAAAGCTTTGCTTTTGTAGTAAAGCCTTTTACAGAACACCATAATTAGAAAAAGAAAAAAAGTAGCTATTGTTTTAGTACAGGCTGGGGTTACATTAAAATTTAATTGTTGTCATCTCACATTCCCCCAAGGTAATTGTGAATCACATGTGCACACAAAATACTAGCGTTGTGAAGAGCTGCGTTGAGACACTACTGATTCCTGCAGGGAAAAAGTTCCAGGCAAAATGGTCAATGTAAGATAAAAAACACTAACCTTTTCCAAGGAAAAGGAATCAAAAATCCAAAAATTGAATAAGGTCAGAATAACTGATGTGAGGAAGAAGAGGAAAGGGACTGCCCTTGAGCCAAAAGGGTCAGAAGGGTTAAAATGACATGATGATCTTGCCTGTTGTAAGGCTTTCCCCATCCCATATAAATCACACATAAGGTATCCACAACACCTGTGTGTTGTAGGACAACTCAGTCTTTCTACCTAAAGTGACTGGTCAATGTACTTTTAGTAGTATCTGCAATTGGCTGAGGTATCTCTCATTAAACTCTTCCAGGCAAAACATAAGACCCAGGCCCTCTACCATTAGGATATGTGGTAATGACTCATCTCCCTTTTTAACTTCCCTTTTTAACCTTCAAAGCAGGCAGATTGAGGCTGAGACCTTTTACCCACTAGTCCCACCTGGCAGCCCTCCCTCATATCACCCTTTACTCTGAACCAAAACGTAGTACAATCAACTACTGCACACAGTAAAAACCCCCTTGGCACACACACCAGTCAAGCCCACATATTGTCAGAATAAAGGTTCCCCGCCATGAAACATTCAGTAAAAAGAAATGATTAGTGCATAATACTGAAATGGGTCCTCAGTGTAAAATACAAATGGCATCATGAGCAAAAACCTAGCTTTGGAGATGTGACATGGAGTAATGGCACTGACTTCAGTGAAAGAAGGACTTCTCTGTGTTTTCATGAGGCACATGTGTGTATTTGGGCTGAGATTTTTGTAGCTAAGATTTTCAGAAAATGAACAACATTGTTGAACAAATAGTTTCTGGGTACCCAACTTGAGACACCAAAGACAGGTCTGATTTTGAGAACAGGAATGCTTTTAGGCATCTTTCCTATTGACTCTCTTTCCCTTCTCCCACAAGTATCAAATAACAAGTACCTCCCCGCAAATATTCCCACAGCTAACTAGTTATCACTAGTTATTTTTTAACAACCTCACAGCATATAAATGAAATCCCAAAGCCTCCATATTAAAATCCAAAAATTCCATATTAATCATCCGGGCTCTCCATCACTTACTTCATTTCATGTGTGTCCTTTGAAATAAAAATATTTTAGGAAGATAAAAATAATCTGATATTGAATAATATGAGAGGTACCACAATCTAAATTTGTCACTTCAGCCTGACAAACAAAGGCACTTTCTATCACTCAGATATACAAAATTTTTCTTTGTGGCAGAACAGCGTGGTGCCTTCCAAACTGAGGAGTTTCCCTTTGGTCTCAGCGAGGATGGCTCATCCCATTGGATACAGATTCTTGACATGCGACACTCTCCTTGCAGAAACAGGGACAGGACTGTGCAGAGCAGGGCCCAGAAGAATGAACACAGCCCCTAATTCAGAATGGGGAAGGCATAAATTGGGCGTTTCTTTTCTGTGTCTGGATTACAGATTTACTCAAGAAAAATTTAAAGCTACCTTGTATTCTAAAATCTCATTTTAATAAACCTCCTACTTTGTGGAAATAATCTGGATTGGGGATATTTAAAGGGGATTTGGATATTCTTATGGTAGGCTCCTAGGTATCTTCAAGTCACCAAATGGTAACAACATGAGTTTTCCAATACCCAATCTATATAACCATATCTTTGTTTTCTGACTTTAACAGTAGCTGACAAATTCTGAATTTCTTAATCATTTTATTATCCTTGGTCATAAAAAGACAAGCAAGTGCAAAGCTATTAAGATATTTATTCCTTTGCTCCCTTTTGCTTGAAATGCCTTTTCACTTTCTATTTAATTCCTGGGGAATGCTGACTCTTTGGTGCAGCAGGACTGTAGTTTTGGTCACAGTACTCTATTCGCACTTGAAAAGGCATTTGCACAGCAAAATTTTCTGGGTGAGGCTAAGGCCTTCAGGATTTAAAAACCACCCTTGCAAATTTAGTTTAAATTAAATTAATAGATGTGAAGGATTTTTCCCCTCATACTTTCATGATCTGCTAGCAGTTCAGGGCAGAAGCTAGTTATAGTGAAATCTATTCTTAAAAGAGCCACAGACAAAGTGTTTCCACCTTCTTGACCTGCCTTTCCCCCTGCTTGGAAGAAGTTCTGCCTCTTTCCTCTCCCCACAGCCAGGATTGACCCAGCCCGGCATCCACAGCAGCATCTCAGTGACTGTGAAAGGCTCAGCCTCCTAAGCCAAATGCAGGGGTTTGCTACCCCACTGCTGCCTCCGTCGCCTTTGCCTAGACGTGACCTTCTCCCCAGTGGGCCTCCTAACATTTAATATTCTGTTGTCAGAGCCCTGCCAGCCCCTGATGTCTTCTCAGTTCATATCGGTGTGTAAAGATACCTGCTTCCAATTTTAATATGTGGTTTGTAGAATAGATCACTCAGAACACTACGGTCACATTTGGCTGCTTCCTCACAAAACAGTCTGTTTTATCATCTGTATTATTTTTGTACTATTTCATCTATATTATTTTTCATACTATTCCATTACTATTTCATTTATTCTTTTTTTTCTTTTTTCTTGAAGTGCATTTGGATGAAAAGATGCTGCAAACGAAAAGATTTGCTTTGTGTTGTTGGAGGGATAGCTGCCCTAATAATTAAATTATTTAAGAAAAAATGTGGTCTGGAATCTGGGCAAATAAGCCTGGTGGAAAATATTGATAGGACCTGGCCTAACTATGAAGATTGGTCATAAGAAGGGAAAAAAACAATCCATATTTGTGGAGATACTTCTACAGAAGTCTAAAATAAATTAGCAGAGGCTATAGACTTGGGAAATGCTGGGTTCAGCCTTTTAACTCTTTGAAAGTGGCAAAATTTTACTAGTTTTCTTTACATTAAAAAGAAATGAGAGGTTTAAGATGCCTGCAAAATACTGAGAGGTGATACATGTTGTCTTGATATTTTCTCAGAAATATGATCTTTTATTAAAAATAAATAAATGATGCTTTTAATCCTCATATTAGCAAAGCATAGCTTCTGAACAAAGCCAAGTGCAGTTCTCTTTTCCTATATCCCAGATAAAAGTCAATCAAAATATAAATTTGAACGTGGAGATTCATTGTACCAACATGCATTTCCGCTGGAACATACTCTTGCCAATTACTTTTTACAGTATCTCACAACTGTTTTAGTAGACTTTTCCAGGACAGGCTGGGCTTTGGTAGTGAACATGCACCCTATCCTAACCTATATCTGATTGCAATCAGAAAGGGAACAGAAATGCAGAAGTATTACAATTTATCTCCTCTTTTTCTCCCAGTGTTTCCTCTGTTACAGTTTATCATTCCTATTAAATCATCATTCCTATTATTATTTCTATTAAAAAACATGTACTTTAGTATCACTAGAGCAATATGTTCCCATTTGTCGTCCATGGACCAATGATAGTCTATACAACAGGAAAATAAACCAAACAGACGTACATTCCTGTACAATTGGCTATTATTTGCAAGCAGATGAAAAGCGACCTCATTTTCTGCTGTCAGCATTTTCAATTATATCAGTGAGTATATTACATTTTGGTGCCCTTTCACCAAACAACCATGGATTTCTCCTAGAAAGGAAGCCCTTCAATCAGAAAGGTTGAGAAACAGCAGCCTAGTGGCAAATCAGACTTTACCTCCCAAGGTGGTAGATGACTTACAAATAAAATAATAAACGGTAGCCACTAATTTAAAAAGTTTATCAACCAAATTTAAGCACCTATTTCCCCACCACTCAACATCCTCCAACACAACAAAGTATCCATAATTCCTTTTCTCTCCCAGTTACAGCTGATAAATTGTTTTATTGCTCCACCTTTTCTAGAGATCTTTAAGAAAATCAAAGCAAAAGCTTTGCAATTCATCAAAACCCTAACAGAGTAGTTACAGTGGAAGGGGCGAGCACGAGAATCAAGATGCTTTTTACTTGTGCAAGCATTTTAACATACTGTGAAAATAAGCTTGTTAGAAGATTTTATGATGCCATTCTTACCCATGTACTGTAACTGCAGAATGAAAACCGAGAGCAGTCCAAGCTCTAAATTGTAGAGCACAGCACCATTAAACATTTAGCTACTACTGCAACTAACTTACCTTTCCATTACACAAAAGGTGGGTTGAGTCGCAATATAATTGAATGAAGCATGACTATTCTAGTAGTGATAATGTCTAACGCCTGCCCACCCACCTCAACACTGGGCTTAAAGTCTTAATTTGTTTAATGAGACCCTGCATAAGCTTTGCCTGAGATCAAACTTGTTTCCTTCAAAAGCCCTAAAAGCTATATATTCAAGTAGCACTCAATTAAGGGAATTTGTACTTGCCTTTATGTTAAAAAGCAGCCTCTCTTGCTTTGATTCTACGTCCTGTGACTCCTGTTCCTGTGAAGCTGTATAAATGTATATTAAAATGAGAATACTAAAACATGTTATACACACTCCCTCAGTGGAAGAAATCTTCTCTGATTCCCATCTCAGCCAAGAAGATGTAATTTGCAGTCTTCAAGAGAAACCCAGAAGCCACTCAGCCACTTATTAGCAGAGACAGTCCCTAACCCCATGACATGTGCCTTGTTTCAGAAACACTTGGCCAGATGATCTTCTGAACTCAGTCCCCGGATGTGCAAGGAATCATTAACAGTTCATCTAGGCATGAAAGAAATGTGGCTTATCAGGGCCTTAACGTGCCAGTCCCAGGTATCTCACAAAAGGCTCCAAGACCACTACCTTTGCCACAGAGCTGTACCCAGTGGCCATTATTACCTCTTTTGATAGCATTTACACTGAAACAACAGGACTAAAAACATGGGCAAATATCTAAGTCACTTGGATACATAAATCTCACTTTCTAGTGACACATAGGCACATTCATGCCTGAATGTCTTTGAAAGTCCGAGATCACCTCCCAGATTCCCATTGAAAATGAGAGACTGAGAGGATCCTAAATCTGGGGTACCTTTGAAAATTTAATCTTAAGGCTCCCAAGTGCCTCTGAGAGGCAATATAAATGAAAAGCTAACCTTGTTGCACTAAGATGGCCAGGTAAGAGGCATACAGAGTCACTTGGAGAAGTGATGTGGCACAGAGAGAACAAGAAGGCTTTTGCAGGACAGCTTATAGCACCGTGGCCTTGTTTGCTCTACTTCTGCCCAAGACCATGGTGCCATCAGCCAGCAAAGCAGTAAAAGTCCTGATAACTAGCACAAGGCACTTCAGGAGTCCCCAGCCCTGCTGTGGAAAAGTTACCAATCACTGCCAACTAATATGAGTATTGCTAACAGTTTCCACAGGTGAAGTGAATCACAGCATAACTCAAAACAAGCCCAAAACCCAAGCCTGTAACCAGCATGAATGACTTGACCAGTTTGGTGGGTTTATGTAGAAGAATAAGTTACACATTTTACTCACATAAAATAGGGCTTATCTTGCCAGTGGGGTACCTCTGGGTGAGGGAAAGGAAAGCACTAGTGAGTGCCACATACACCAGTCAGGGCTCTCACTGAGGAATGGAAAAATGCCTGGGAGAAATCGATACCTGTACCTCCAAACCGAGGAAAGTCACTGAATAACGTGTTTAAATTAAACTTGCTACCATCATTTCCTTTTCATGTTTTCACTGCTCCCTTAAACATAATTCTCATCCCCAGGACACAGGAGTAGTTTGGTGTTACAGTCCTTAATGCTCTCAGACTGCTTTAATGCTCGTTTCTTCCAAAAGTGCTGCCTTTCTAATCTGTCAGTGCTGCCGTAGAAGGTTACTGAGAGTGGGGGGAAAATGAAGTCTAAAAGGGAAATTTTGTTTTAACTTCTTATTTACAAGGTAGTGACTGCTGCTGCAATAAGGTAAATCATTAAAAGTACTAACAAAATGAAATTCCCAGGTTCTGAAGTGTTTTTTTGAGTTTTCGTGTGTCTGTGTGTAAATGACTTATTTTATTCTCAGTCACTTGAACAGTATGTTTTTAAAGGCACAAAGAGTGTATGGATACAAGCTAGGGGAAATGGATTAACTGTTTCCAGATTGGGTATTTGAAACTGTGTTTATTTAGTTTGGATGCTGTAACAAGTAATTAGTTACTGCTAAGATGGGGTACAGTCTCCAATACAAAAGCATTTAAGAGATTTCTGTTGGATAAACCCTTTAAAATGCACTTGAAGATACCTTAATGAAGTCAGAACACTCAAATATTTGCTTGAGGATTTTTTTGCCTTGTTTATTTTTTGCAAATGAGGCAAAGGCAAACCACCAGATATTAACTGTTACCTGTGCAAGGTTTCAGTAAAAGTATTTGCTTGTGCTAAGTGTTTTCTCATCCGCAAATATTAGGCTAATGAGCAGCTTTCATTATGGCACAATGAAATCATTGGAAGGATTAGTTTTGCACTTGCTCCACTTTCCAGTTAAATTAGGTTTGAGCTGGAGAAGAAGTAACACTGAAATTCATGAAACATATTGTAGCTACAAGAAAGGCTTGAGCAGCAGTTGCAGGAACCTATCTCTCCAAGAGAGTCATCAGCTGGAAAATTTTAAGTCTTGGCAGCTCAGGAGAGTTCCCTTTTTGAAGGCTGCAGCCTTAAACAGTGCAGTGTTGGGCACCATCACTTTAAAAATGAGTCACCTTTCTCAGTTTGGCACACTTCTATGGGAACTGCATGGGGTCTGTGCCCAAAGTAGCAGCAACATTGACAAAAAATGCTAAGTACTGCTTTTAAAACTTGCCTTTTATTAAGAAAAAGGGCATTTGACTTTAAACACATGCTGTTAACAAAATGCCAGTACAAAGAAAGTTTGTGTTGAACCAACCTATAGTAATCTTGCTGGATCATGTTAGGAACTAGCGCAACTTGTAGGCAGGGAAGGAGGAATCTGAAACCAATTTTGACTTCAGAAGTTGTTTATTTCAGGAGAAAAAATGGAGACACTTCACAGGCTTTTACAGTCAGTGCTGGATTTTCTAGGTAATTACTTTTGCTGAGAAGCATGTACAGCAACAGGAAGGAAACAATCACTCTGGTGACGGCCAGAAGAGCTTTGGTTGTCTTAACTAAAATCCTCCAGAAAAAGAGAGATGTCTTTGAGAGGCTGCATCCACATCAGCTTGCAGCTGTGTCCTGGTAATGATAATGGTATTTTTATAGTAATGTGCTGTACACAGCTTGCAGTCACACGGTGATTTCCACTTCTGGACACCATGCTTGGAAACCTGCTGATGTTCTGGGCATTTTTGCTAGCAGAGGTCTATAGCTACTATGGCAGTAGCTATAGTAGTCAAATAGCAGCCCACTTCAATGGTTAGTCAGTATGACCAAGTACTTGTTCTTTAGTCCGCCATGCACTGTATATTGCCATATGCATATAAAAGCAGCAAATTCATTGCTTTCTTATAGAGATACTTTCTGCCTTTGGGATATTTTACTAGATGAAATAAAACTTTTCCATAGTAAAGAGAGTATGTATCATTCCTTTAATGAAAACATTCTCTGAATGGACTTCCCCTACGTGTTTTGCCTTCTATTTTGATAGCTGTATTAAGTCACTGCCTGAACAGGGTTTTCCTTGGCATTTTTTAGTTCACAAGCACTTATTGTGTGGTTAAGACTGACTTATTACTATTAAGTAAAAAGCAAAATACTCAACATCACTTGAACTGGAAATCACAAAACACACACAATGACTTTATTTCTGTGACTGTCCATGAAGATTCCCATATGGTGCACCCTTGCTGCCGGATGCGCCTGCAGCTGGCACACTGGAGGGTCGACTGCTCTTGCTCTCTCATTTCTGGCCTCTGTTCACAGCAGTGAGATTCACCACAGGGCTGAGGAGTGAAATACTGCGACTGATGCGGATGCTGCAGTAAATTTCTTGATCTCCTGCCTCAATGTTGCATTTGGTTAAAATCAGTCATGAAAAACTGCAACCTGCAAAATCATAGAAAAGTCTCAACTTTCAGTGTGTAAAAACCCACAAGCAATAAGATTAATATAGTAGGCTACAGGTTATAATAGCTAGATGTCAGAGGATTTACCACCACACTAAAGTCTCGACATAGTTAATGGAAACGTATATCCATTGTAGCTTTCCATGGTATAGGAAATGAGAAACTTCTTCTAAGCCCAAAGTGTTCTAGGCAAAGCAGATGTGGAGATTACATAGTTCATAATTTGCAACTTTAAGCAAGTGATAATTTACACTACTAGCCAAATTTTAACTGTTATGAGAGACAGAAGTGTATTTAAAAAAGCCCAAAATAATGACTTTTCAAAGTCAGCAAGTTATGAAATGAAAATAAACTGGTCATATACTACGTACTTCTGCCATAAAGGCAACTGAAGTGACTGTGCTGACAACCCTGCTATCAAAAATCTCCACTTAACACTTCTGGTCAATGGGGTAAAACTCTCTGAGGGAGAAAACATCTGTTGGATGACCAAGGTAGGTTTTGAGATAGGCTTTGGGTCTCTAGCTATACAGGTGTTGGGTCCCTGCTCTCTGAAGCATTTATCCACGGGCTATCTAACTTCTGTATATCCACCTTTTCCCTAGATGTAGGAGTGTACTGACCCCAAGAGAGCAGGACCAGAAAACAGGGGCCACAGCAGCGATGGGATGAAGGCTGCTTCCCTAAGCAGCGAAGACCCTGAAAGTTCATCTGCTAGAACAGAGAAGATTCTGATCCCTTCCATGATCTTTACTGGAATATATGAATTGAGATTTGATCTATCCCATGTCAACTTATGCAACTCACTTCATTTGACCAAGGAACGGTGCTGTGCATCTCTCATTCAAATTAGTAATGAAATCAAGATAAAATACTGCAGGTTCAGACAGAAAGCATCATGGAGCATTAGAAGCTGGCTACATGCAGAGCACAGAGAAATGAGCCTTTAGCCACATTTCTGATAATTTCCGTGTTTTCAGCACTGGACTATAAACAGACCTCATTAAACCAGTATACCACATGGTATAAGTATTCCAAAAAAAAGTGCTCACCATTCCAGCCCTCCCTAAGTGCAGCTGTAACAATTACTCAAAGATATGATACACTGTGGCATTCATCTGGTGTTTTTAAGTACACATTAGAGATAAAGTTATTGGCAAGTAAATTAGGTTTGCACACATCAAGCCAAAAACTATCCTTTAAAAAGGAATAGCTTAATGACTCTAGAGTAATGAAGTAAACTGATAAATATTGTAAAAATAAGGTACATTCTTATTCAGCTTATTACTTGCATAACAGTGTAGGGAAACATAATAAGCAAACTCTGTAACATTTGACTTGTTTTCCTTCCCTAGTGCCCACTCCTATCCCTTTAACTGATCTCAGCAGCACCTTCCCCTGTGAGGGTTTTATTTTCAGCTCTGTCTGAAAAGTCAATAGCAGTTGTATAGACATGGTATAAATCACAACCATCACGGCAAGTCCCCAAACAATATCAATTTCTTGCCAACTGAATGCCATCCTGTCAATTTGTAGCTGGCTCTTTAGGACAGCCTGCCAGGATGTGCCATTAGAGCCACCGCTGGCAGGCTTATCACAGCATCGCTACTAATCCCACGATCACTTGTTACATAGCAGCATTCCTTCGTAAAGCTATTTTCTGATTTTTATTTATTTATTTAATTTTATCCAAGGGATGAGCCCATATGAAGAAAGCCAACAAATTTGTGCAGGAAGTCATGCCTGGGTTCAGGTAGGAGTATCTGTGGCAGCTGACCAAAATGGCAAGCATTTAACCAAGCAAGCAGTTGTTCTTCTGCCTTCCTCAGCAGCCATGACTCACTACTAACCACTAAAGCTGATAAAACTGCATATTTCTAAGCAATTTGTGGAAATCATCATGCCATGATATCTCTGCAAAGGCCACTGAAATGACTGCAGGTGAGTGATACAAGCGTGCACATCTTTCAAACATCCTCCAGCACTGTATGCCTTGTTTCCAGTGTATTTGGCAGCCATTGTTTGCACGACATCCTATTCAAACAGGCGAACACTGAAAATTCATCCTTGGAAGTGGCATCATCATTACGGTTGAGGTCTAGCGTTGCTGGGATTGAGAGCCAGGCTGATGCATGGGCCTCCTGGACCAACCAAATGGGGCAGCTGCTGTAGCATGTTACCCAACTGCACCTGTAGGACAGTGTCACCAGTACAATGCTCGCCCTTGAGCAAAACAGTTTTGCCCTGTGGGATACCAACAGCTACCTCTTCCCACGCCTCCACCAACCAACCAGTAGGTAAGTCATTGCAAGTAACAGCTATACAGTTTTTCAGCAATTGCACCTTGCTTTGATCCCATTTCATTTCTACAGCCAAGGATGCATTCCAAGATATAAGGATTTGTGTTTTTGTAGGATATATAGTAGGGTTTTTTTCATAAATATTTAAATATTTTTGTTTTCAGAAAGTCATAGGTAGTTGCTGAATTTACAAGTCCTCATTAAAGAGTCATTTTCCTTGCAAACTACAAGTTTATTTTAATACCCTTTCCTATATTCAGCATAAGATTCGAGGCAAGATACAAGATTCTAAAAGCGGATGTCTAAAATTATGCTGTTTATTCCCTGCTAGGCACTCAAATAAGTGCTTTAATTTTCTAAAGTACTAAACACCTATCAGCTCGAATGAAGCAAATAACATCAGCTTGGTACCTAAAATGGCACTGTCTTGAAAAGTAGATCTCTTTGGAAGTGTCTGACTATAGGCTTTGGAGTCTATCTATCTCCAAATACAGATATTTTTCATCTCAGCCAGTCTGTACTACTGTAATGGAGACAATTCTGGATGTGTTAGATGAATACGCAGTTAATTGAGATGACTGTATGCTTAGCAAAAAAAATCTTAAACTCTTAAACTAGCACATGCCAGCTATTATATGAGCCAATTGACTGAATTAGGCAGTTACTAACTCCAATAAAATTACAGGGACTCTAGTATACCAACAAACCAATTATCTGATAGAAATACCCATTTTCTTCCTAGAGACTTCCTTAGCAATTATGGTTTTAAACAACCTCCTTCTCCTCAATGGTTGAAAAGCATCACTAACTGTACAAAACATACCTTCTAGCTATAATTATTTGAACACTGAACCAATCTCATCCTTGACTCACCCAGTAATTTCTGTCCCTTGGAAATGCAATAACAGTATATACACGGGGCATATCCCTAACTGTCTCCAGAGCAAAGGCTGGGACTTCAACAGACCAACAGGGTCTTTATGCTGAGGCTAGATTGTAAGGCCTTATGAATCTCAAGTGAATAATTTTATTGTAATGCAAATAGGGATTAGAGTTAAAGTTGCTATGGAAACACCAGCTCTGATTTTTCTGTGTTTGGAAGGATTAAAGTGAAGGCACCTGAAAACATGGGGGGAAGGTGTACACAAATTCATTGGCCAAAAGCAGAAAAAACATTTGGCGACAAGATGTAACTCTAGTAGTTTTGGGGCGATCATTTAAAGTGGTTAGCCAGTTGAGTGGAACTAGTGGGTTGAATAAATCTCACTGCATTTGGCTGGTGCACAAGTATGAATGTGATGCTACAGTGCTCCCTTATTGCTGTGGAAGACTGTCCATGCTGTGACAGCCCCCCCAGGGAAATCTGGGTCCTACCGAACTGCTGCCATGGAATAAAGGCCATTGCCAAGGAGCAACACAGCCAAAGTACAGACAAACCCTCCTCCAACCTAGTCCCTTTCCTCTTCTGTAAATGAAAACAGGTTTCTCTGTGTCAGGTGGAACCAAAGCAGACACATTCCTGAAGGAGTCACACCTCTGGAGTGGCTTCTCTAGTGTCTGATAGGGACTAAAGGCTCCAGGGGCTCCTTCTTGTATTGCTGCTCTGCTATGGTCTTCTTCATGTGCAGATTGTTCAGTATGTAAGGGCCTGAGACATAAGTAGGTAAAGGACCACAATCTTTCCTTCAGAAGGGACACTACTTCCTCCCCCATACAGATACCTATCGTCATTAGTAAATTCTGGGAACTTGTCATCTTTGCCATGTCAGATTTATGTGAAGCCAATCAGTGCATTCAATCTGAGGAAGAGCAGTACATGTGGGAGCATGTGTGCACACAAACACACAAGGAGATCATATGGGATCATAAATCTCCTTTCCTTAAGCAACTAGAGTTAAACATCAGTCAGCCAAACCTGGGTCTCCTTTCTCCCTTCCCTGGCAGTTCAGAGAAACTGATGTGGAGGGATGCCCTGCTGAAAACTAGTGCCTGCAGCTTTCCACCACATGCTTAACCAGCTCAGACACTGATGAGAAGAGCCATATGAAGGTAGGTGGTGTTCATACATCCTCTGTACATTCATCAGCAGGGCAACTTGAGAATTAGATAAAAACACTCTGACTCAGGGTTGCTTTCTGATCAGTAATCCAAAAGGGAGAGATCTATCTGGCATGTTTCCATATCAAATCTGTGGGAGCCAAAGGTTAGATACAGATGACACTAGGATATTTATTTAGGATTGGGATCTTTTCTTTCATCTATTTATAGGCAATTCTTCTTAACTTTGCTTTGATTTTTTCAGTATGATTCCCCCTCCTTCCCTCTGATACCTTCTTTCTGTGGAACATATATATTTTTCTATTTTACAAGTGTTATTTTCTTTTCCCTTCTAGCATCCATCTGCAGTAGCCTGCAAAACATCATATATAATTTGCAAAAGTCCTTTCTCCACCTTAACTGCAGTTCTAAAAGTTGAATGTCTGTTTTCATTTTAAAATATTGCTTCTAGTCTGCATGTGTGCAATGTTCAGCTTTCCCTTTCCAGCTGTCCTGGCACTTCCATCTCCGTCTGCTTGGTTTGCAGCTCCACAGCAGAGCTGAGAGCCCTTTCAGATGATGACAATCAGCCTATGTGTAAGAAGTCATCACCTCTGGAGGCCATTCATCACTTGGGTTTTGAGACAGACAATAAAATGTGTTTTATTGACCAAAAGTCTCATTCTGCCCAGTCAAAAGAAAATAAAAGCCAAGAAATTATCATGAACATAATCATATATAAGGTCATATTTAGGCAAGGTGCATCCATCCAAACCTTTAAGTAAAGTGTGTGACAGCCCTTGTAACATCAGTGTCTTCTTGAAGCCACAGTTCCTGGTGGGCCCTGGTCTACAGGACTCTCACTTTTTTAAGTAGGTTTCTAGTTCACAGGTTTGTGGAGAAAAGCTTACAGCCATAACCCAAGTGAACTGTGCAACCTCAGACAACAAATACACCTCATTTTCTTTTCATTCTGATTTTGAGTGTACAATGGCCTCACAGTATGAATCCCAGTTTCAACTATCACCAGTCAACCCAGCTGCAGGTGAGTAGATGAATAAATGAATAAATCTTTTATTCAAACTGAGGGGCCAAAGGCAGCCAAGCAGGGATGCCATCTACATCCCCCTGTGCTGCTAGTTTTACAGCCCTGACAGACAGACTGTGAGCTGAGGAGACACTGGGTGATCTGACACTCACTTGCCCAACACGTGAGGCGGGAGCAATGACTATCATAAAAAACACTGCAGTGCCATGGACAATGCAGTTCTTTCAAAATGATTCGTATTCAAACATTTTACAATTGCAGCATTGTTTGAATTAGATAAGGTCAGAATTTATTTTCTCTATTACTTTTAGCCACACAATTTACCTAACCTCTTCTGGTGGAATTTTTCTGTGAGTGATATAAACCAGGAGGAAAATTGTTTTGTGAAGGCTTACACAAATTCCTGTCAGGCATGAGGAATTCTGCAACACTATATATTTTTCTCTTTAGAGAAAAATAAGAATTTTAAAGGGACAGTGTATCAAAATATCTCATCTCTTTCCCATGTGAAACTTTAAAATACACTTTTCCTCAGTTAACAGCAGGCCTTTCATTCATGGTCTCCACTGTGAAAATAAGAACAACAGCTTACTTGCATGGCTGAGGACCTTGGTGTGCTTGCACTTGATCATAAACATTACCAGTTTCAAAAAGAGTGTGGGTGTGGGTGTGTAATTCTGCTTGTTTCCATATATAGGAATTTGTATGCAGAAACATATTCTCCATCAAAACTGTTGTATGTGCATGACTCTCCACGTGAAGAAGGAAGCCTTTCACTTCGGACCTCATAATTTTGGTAAAGGAAACCTCCTGAGCCAAGCAATTCTGCATTTTCTGGTGCTGTTATTTGTTCTTTAGAATAAAGGAATAAAGTCACAACATAACAACTTACCATTAGGTTTAGAACCATCATATCATTCCACCTTCTCTGTCACACTGGGCACCACATCCGTGCCCCATTCCCACCCCTTCCCTCTGTCTTGCCCAGCACTGACAGCTGTTTCACCTGCTCCCCACATGCTTGCTGACTTTTGGGCACCCGCGTGCCACCCACTCACATGCTCCTCCTGTGTTGGAGGTTTTCTTAGGAAATAGCAACTTCACCTTCCTCCTCCCTCTCCACACATACAACCTGTCTGTGTCTGGCAAAGGTCAGGCTGCAGCTGTGGGACCACTTTCTACCATGCCAACTTATGCTGGTGTTCTCCTTCCCTGTGCACCAGCATGTCCCCATCTGACCCCACTTAACGCCTCTTATTTCAGCCGAGACTGAACCCCCCCTAGGGCAACAGCTGCATTTCTGTTCAGCCAGCCACTGCAGTGCTGACATCTCAAAAGACAACTCCAAAAGCTGCAGGAATGCAAGTAATAGTGATTTATTTTCATTCTATTAAGAAAATGTTTTTCATTTGTGATGCTGTTCTCCATGGTCATATAGGACTGTAATGTTTCTTATGGAGAATGTGACTTATCCTGCCAGGAAGGTCCTGGGCCTGTCATCCGGGCCATGTGCCCAAGGAAAGTTGTAATTACTGCTGGAATTACTAAGACTTTATGTAGGCAAAGGAGCAGTGATTTGTAAATTCAGCTGGAGCCTTTTTGCTGATGTCTCACAGTAGAAATTCGTATCTGATTAGCTGACCATTAACTTTAACTTCTCCTTTGTCATTATTGTTGCCAAACATAGGTCTCTCCTTGCACTGAATATCCTTGTTTGTGATTACTTTTGCTCAGATACATTAGCATTCCTGTTACAAAGCTGAATTTCATTTTGTTGCATTCTGAAAGTACCATCTAATCTCTCTGACCTCACTACTTCAGCATTTTGATACCATGGCAGTCCTTTGCAGCAAGTTTTGACTTACTGCCTTCTGAGAATTTAATTACCACAGTATTTACCACTATCCTTACTTGAGATGACTGGAAAAATCAAAACACACGGAATAGCTGAATGTTCTTGTTTGCTTATCTTTCTGTCCGTGGAGGATTTCATAAGGCTGTGCGTTACGTTCAGTAGTGGCCATTGCACAAAGGGAAATGGTCACGGGGGTGGCTGGGTGGGAACAGTGTCACAGTGACCCATCTACTGCCATGCGCTGCAGCTGCTAAAGCTCTTGGGAGAGAGAAAACCTTGGGGAATCAGTAGGTGGCTTGCTCTGCCTCAGGTCAAGTTGTCTTTCTCCTCATCCACATTATCTTAGATTGCATTGCTTAACTGTGCGCCTTGTGGAAGGTATTCAGCCCTTCAAAACATTTATTTATTGGAAAAGTACCAACAAAGAATATGGCTTGTGTAAGGGTTATCTGATTCTTGTTTAAATGTTCAACAAGAATAATGGGAAAAACAGTTTATTTGGATTATTTACCAGAGCAGGTACTGCAGGACATGACCTTAATACTTTTTGTTTCTGTCATTTTCTGATGGACTTTACATACAGTATACATATCCCGTAATGGTCAATGCACTGTAACATATCCTGTAATATTGCATATCTTGTAATAGTCAGCACTCAGAAATGAAGATGAAAAGCACACATCTGGGAGAAGTTTGGGAATGGAGCTTTTAAAAGAGCAATGAATTTTTGTACTGAAAAACAAAATAGAAAAAAGAAGATCAGGGCTTCAAGGCAAAAGAGAACTACTGTGTTTATGACCTAGTTACAACATGGTACCTTTCTGTTCTGCTAAGTGCATTATCTCCTGGTCACACTGTTATAACATAAATAGGGCTGCTGAAGACAAACCATTCCTGCTCTCAGTTACAAGCAAGTTTGCACAAAATCAAGAAGAAGAAAGAAAATGCAATTCACATCTAGGCGATCTGTAAGTTTGTTTGTCCGAGTTTTCCCCTCACACCCTCTCCTAAAAGAAACTCATGTAAATTTAACAGCATATGCAGACCCAAAATTCAGGGCAGTATTTTTCATGGATTGCAGGTTTCTTTTATGCAGCCAAATCCATTTCTTTAAAAGCATGTAAACATGGGCGCCCTGCTATTCCTTATGTCCGGAAGGCAAAGGGTTTTTAGCTGTTGTTGACACTTTCATATACAAAATAATAACCTGCAGAAAGATGGCTTTTCCATGAAATGCAGCTTTATCAGAACAGACAGCTGTCAGCTCCTTCCCCGTGGCACACGTGAGGAGCCATGCCCCAGTCCCACCGCTCTGTCCTGGGGATCCTTCCTGGGACCGCCTCAGGCAGAGCACATGGATGAAGTGGGGTCATTCAGCACCAGCCCCTCTGGCAGAGAGGCCCACAGGGAGAAGGGCCAGGCAGTGGCCACCGCGCTGGCCAGGTGGCCGCTAGCCCAAGCCCCTTCCCTCTCCAGCGCTGTGCAGATGTTTGGGGTCCATAGTGGGGCCACAGATGGCACCTCGCCCCCAGCACAGAGCCTGAGCCTCAGTAGTGCCATGGACCCGGGGGGGTTTCAGTACAGCATTTGCCTTCGAGGGATCAGGGACTAGGCCATATCATGGCAATATCACGACATCAAAATGCTTTGTGGCAAAATAGACTGCCATGGCCAAGGGTGTAGGGTGAACCCTAAAAATGAAACCCTGCCTAGGTAGAAGTTGGGCTTCCATGGCCGTAATTCACCCCACACATCTTCTGTTTTTTTCCTTTCTGCACTAAAGGAACCTGAATTTTGGACATGTTTATTTTCTCTCTCTCTCTCTCTCTCTCTCTTTTTTTCCCCTACCTACAGCCTTCCTTGTCCCTCAGTGATCCCACTATGGTGTGACTGAATTATTAATAAACTGTTTTTCAAAGTATAGCCTGAAAGCGGCCAGGCTTTAGACAAAGCAGGCTTCCTCCAGAACTGCCTGTTCTGTCTGCTTGTCATCTCCCACGGATTCAGGGAGCAGCGAGGAGAAGGGGCTCTCCTGTTGCTCAGGATCCACTGGCACGATTCAAGCATCACAGCTGTAAGCTGCACCAGGCACGGGCTTGTTAAAACAAGAGAGAGCCATGAGACAGCAATTTTGCTTCCTCTGGGCTCTGCTGCATCTTCTGCACATGATATTTAAAGAGCATTATGGGATTCGATGCACTTAATAACAGCTCCCTCGGAAGGATTTGGTAGCTGAATACAAATAAGTAGCTATGAGATTAGGTTTCACACATTTTGGTACATTTTATTACATTTTCCATTACCTTAAAAAAAAAAAAAAAGCAGAATCCAAGCAGGGAGGAAATGCTTTCTCTGCCAACCTCATATCTTGCAAACTCCCAGGGTAATGCTTCTGCCTCAAGACATGCGGCTGCTTTTTAAATTGCAAAGAGTTGTATTTCATAAGTGTTGGGATATTTGAGAAAGCCGGCCACCATCACCTCCAGTTATCTCAGGCTGAAAAGTCAGATGCCTGAGTGGATACTGGTTACTCAGAGGTCGGTAGAGTTTAATTTCTGCTTAAAGTTGGGAGGAGAAAGCTGATGCTCTTCACATTCCTGTTCAGTTCCCTACCTGGCAACCTCCCTCCCATCCACACCGCCAGCCCCCACTTCTTGTCTCTCTACCCAAGCTCCTATGCACACTCCTTTTCCAAAGCCACTTTTGCTCCATCACTCACATTGAGGTTTTTCTTACCTTGCCCTCATCATGTCTTTCTCCATCTCACTCTGTTCCCAGCAGGCTTGATCTCATGTCCTGCTTTGTTACCTTGCTCCAGCTCTGCCCAGCTCTCTTCTGACCCTCTGCCACCCTCCTGTCCTTGCTCAGTTTTCTCCTTCCTAACTCACCCTTGCATTCCTGCCCCAGCTGCCCTCCTCCTATGCTCTTCCTCACCTCACCGCCCTCCTCTTCTCCTCTGACTTGCCCATGCTTTGAGGAAAATATCACCATGGCAGTGTGATTGCCTGGGAAGCAAACATACTTTTCTGCTGCAGAGGATCTGCCTGTGTAGCACACATACTACATCTCAGGCGTGGGTGCTTCATCTCCATCAGTACATCTGCAGTCTGAAATTAGAAATCTAAAATCTTAATTGTATGCTCAGAAATGGGGCCAAAATGTTGCCATGGTGAAATTACAGGAGGAAGGATCAATGATAAGATGTTGCAAAATGAGATTTCACCAGGATAAAATGTCCCATATGAAATAAAAGCTCAGACTATCCCTCTTATTTTGAGCTGAATAAAGGAGCTTTTGTTTCCATGTCATCATATTAGCATCAGCATTTGGGACTTGCATGGTCCAAAATAGGAGCATCTACAGTGTTTTACGCTGATCTCCAGAGTTTTGTGTCCCTACGATGATATGTTTTATAACTATCCCATGTTCAGCACCTCTTCTGACAACATGCCTATGAAACACACAACACGGAAAGCTACTGTAGGGCCTGGCAGCTGTATCCAGTCCAGATTGCTCTTCATGGCTATTGGCACTGTGATACAAAGTAGGGGGCTAAAATCACAGAAAGAAAGGTTTGGGTTATTCATTAGGAAAAACTCTACACTGGAATGAATGAAGCAAAGCAGTTGATTTCCTGAGGATCCCAAAGAGGGAGGATTTGAGGCCATCACAGAGGGATTTTGAGAGCAGTTTAGAAAAACATCTACCAGCACATGTCTTGGTAGGAGATACTGCCTTGGGACAGTAGGATGCACCATACAACTCCAGGGCTCTCTAGACCCAGCTACTGGGATTGCTTAATGGCCTTCTCGCTGCCATGGCTGTGTGAAAGGTCATGAAGGAGTTTCTTTCAGCTTATATTTGACTAACTCTCTACCCCCTTTAAAAGCATGCGTGATATAATGTGACTATGCATGTTTTCAGAAGTGCTTCTTTTTAATTTCTAAATGTTTATTTAAAACTGTTAAAGCTCTCTTGGTTTAATTTCTGGATTATTTCTATCTTATACCTAGCCAAGAAGCTGGACATTTTCTGTCATCCCTCCCACAAACCTGGATTTTGTATGGAATCTCAGAAATGCATTAATTTCACTGCAGCTTCCTTAAATTTTTAATGTTCTAGTCAGCCTATCTGCCTGATAGCTTAATCACTTCTCCACTCTCACCAATAGTCTGTAACAGAGTGCAGCTTCTGAGTATTTCCTGACCTTTCCTTTTTCTAATTCATCCCACTTAAACTGGGATGTTTGTTCTCAAATTTTGCAACACATGCAAATGGACAGTGTCATTCATTTACATTTTCTTTCTGATTATATGTTACGAATCTTTTTTTTTCTTTCTTTCTTGGAGGTAGGCAGAGTCTTTTGTCTCTTGCTCAAAAGCTATTCCAGTGCCTTTTCAGCACAAGCCCTATGGAATTCTTCCCTACTGAGAGCCAGAGAGCTTTTGTTTGTGGATATATGCAATATCAAAAATATCCTAGCCATAGAAATGCTCGGAAACATTTTCCTTCACATTCTGGTCTATGCTGTTACAAGCTGGATTCCCTTGCTCAGCTATAAGGCCCTTAAGGGTCAGGCAGGTGCATCAGGTATTTCACCCATATCAGGTATATGGCAAAAGAAAGGCTAGAAAGGGGTGCTCAGTAAGGGAAGCCCTGAGTGCATCCAACCCTCCATGCTACTAGCAAAAAGCAGCCAGCCTGATACCTGTGGAAAAAGTAAACTAGTAGTAGCCACAGTAGTGGCCACAGCTAGTATTCAAGAAAGTAGCTCCCCTTCTGGAGCAAGTCAGGACTGTGACGCTGTGGGTACACCTGTGTCTCAACATGAAGAAAATTAGCCAAAGTGCAGTGCTGCATTAAAGTCCCTTTTTTTTGATTTAGGGCCCTGGGTATCTTTGCACAGGACACTATTGAGCATGGTAGCCACAGGTCATCACTCTCAGCTTCCTTAGTTGCTTTTCCAGTGCTGCAGAGGTGAGCTGCATTTTCCTCAGATCGGTTGGCCAAAATAGGCATTTCTAGTCCCAGGAGGTCTCTCTGAAGATCTGCCAAGGCTTGGACAGGCGCAGCTTGGGGGTCACTAATGCTGAGCTCTCCCAGGCTGCTTCCTCACTGGTGTGTGCAGCACAGTGCTGGCTGGCTGGGATGGAAGCTCACATCAACGCCACCCCTGAAACATTTACGCACACTTGTCTGAATGCAAGTACAGTCCTTAAAAGTCCATTTGTAAGCCCTTTTATAGGAGAATAAGATGACAGGAAAGAGCCACATGGTTTTGAGGATAACAAACTATTTCAAACTGGTCTAATTTCATCCTCTGGCAGGGTAACAGGCCTAACAAAACAGCAAATGTGGTACTGATGTCGTTAAAACTTCTTGACTCTATCTCATGCAATATTTTCATAAGAATCTTGGAAAATATGGTCTAGATTGTATCATTTTAAAGTGGATGCAGGACTGGTTGAAAAACCATACTGAAAGAGTAATTATGAATGTTCCACTGTCAAAATGGGAGGTCATTTCAAGTGGGGTCTCTCCTGAACCTGATTCTACAAAATATTTTCATGGACAGCTTGGAAGATAGAATAGACTGTATGCTTATAAAATCTGAGCATGCCACCAAGCTGGCAGAGGCTGTAAGCACCTCAAAGGACAGGATAAGAATTCAAAATGATCTTGATAAATTGAAGGAACTGAAATCAATAAGAAGAAATTCAATAAAGACAAGTGCAAAGTGATACACTTAGCAAGGAGAAATCAAATGCACAAATACAAAATGAGGAATAACTGGTGAAGCAGCAACTCTGCCAGAAGAGAACCTGAGGGCATTGTATACCGTGAGCTGAATATAAATTAACAATATGATCCTGTCTTAAAAATAGCTGATGATATTCCCAGATTAATAAGTTATTACAGTTGTTCTCTTTTACTTGGTACTGGTCAGGTCACTGATGGACTGCTGTGTCCTGTTTTTGACAGCAAACTTAGGAAAAGAGTAAAACAGTCCAGCAGAAAGAAACAAGAAAGTTTAGAGGATTGCAGAATGCAACCTGTAAAGCAAAGCTGAAACAACCTTTTGTGTGAGTGTAGAACAAGAACCATTTTCAAAAGGTGTTTTACAGAAACCACAAGCAAATAAATTGTTTTGTCAGTTGAAAAAGACAGCAAAAGTTGCTGTTGGCTTAATTTGCAGAGAAAGAGATTCAAGTTTGATATTAATAGAAACTTAAGGATGATGGTTCTGCACTGTATTGTGGCGTCTTGGCCTCTTCAGGGACTTACTTGGAGGAATCCCATGGGTTACGGCCCTAGAAGGAAGGGGGGTTCAAGAGAGCTGGTTAATATTCAAGCATCACCTCCTCCAGGCTCAAGAGCAGTGCATCCCTATGAGCAAGAACTCAAGCAAAGGAGGCAGGAGACCTGCATGGATGAGCAAGGAGCTCATGGCAAAACTCAAACAGAAGAAGGAAGTATACAGAAAGTGGAAAGGGGGACAGGCCACTTGGGAGGAATATAGGAACGTTGTCAGAGTAGGCAGGGATGCGACGAGGAAGGCTAAGGCCCATTTGGAATTAAATCTGGCGAGAGATGTCAAGGACAGCAAGAAGGGCTTCTTCAAATACATCAGTAGCAAGAGGAAGACTAGGGAAAATGTGGGCCCTTTGCTGAATGGGATGAGTGCCCTGGTGATGAAGGATGCAGAGAAGGCAGAGTTACTGAATGCCACCTTTGCTTCAGTCTTTACTGCCCAGGCCAGCCCTCAGGAACCCCAGACCCTGGAGGCAAGAGAGAAAGTCTGGAGAAAGGAAGACTTTCCCTTGGTCGAGGAGGATCGGGTTAGAGATCATTTAAGCAAACTTGACACCCACAAATCCATGGGTCCTGTTGGGATGCACCCACAAGTGCTGAGGGAGCTGGCGGACATTATTGCTAAGCTACTCTCCATCATCTTTGAAAGGTCCTGGAGAACAGGTGAGGTGCCTGAGGACTGGAAGAAAGCCAGTGTCACCCCAGTCTTCAAAAAGGGCAAGAAGGAGGACCCAGGGAACTACAGGCCACTCAGCCTCACCTGCATCCCTGGAAAGGTGATGGAGCAGCTCATCCTGGAGGCCATCTCCAAGCATGTGGAGGACAAGAAGGTGATCAGGAGTAGTCAGCATGAATTCACGAAGGAGAAAACATGCTTAGCCAACCTGATAGCCTTCTGTGATGGAATGACTGTCTGGGTAGATGAGGGGAGAGCAGTGGATGTTGTCTCCCCTGACTTCAGCAAGGCTTTTCACACTGTCTCCCATAACATCCTCATAGACAAGCTCAGGAAGTGTGGGCTAGATGAGTGGACAGTGAGGTGGATTGAGAACTGGCTGAGTGGCAGAGCTCAGAGGGTTGTGATCAGCGGCACAGGGTCTAGTTGGAGGCCTGTAGCTAGTGGTGTCCCCCCTGGGGGTCAGTACTGGGTCCAGTCTTGTTCAACTTCTTCATCAATGACCTGGATGAAGGGACAGAGTGCACCCTCAGCAAGTTTGTTGATGATACAAAACTGGGAGGAGTGGACGATACAGCAGAGGGCTGTGCTGCCATTCAGAAGGACCTTGACAGGCTGCAGAGTTGGGCACAGAGGAACCTCATGAAGTTCAACAAAGGCAAGTGCAGGGTCCTGCACCTAGGGAGGAATAACCCCATGCACCAGTACAGGTTGGGGGCTGACTTGCTGGAAAGCAGCTTTGCGGAGAAGGACCTGGGAGTGCCGCTGGACACCAAGTTGACCACGAGCCATCAATGCGCCCTTGTGCCCAGGAAGGCCAATGGTATCCTGGGTGCATTAGGAAGAGTGTTGCCAGCAGGTCGAGGGAGGTGATCCTCCCCCTCTACTCAGCCCTGGTGAGGCCACAGCTGGAGTACTGCGTCCAGTTCTGGGCTCCTCAATACAAGAGAGACATGGAGCTACTGGAGAGAGTCCAGTGGAGGGCTACAAAGATGATGAGGGGACTGGAGCATCTCTCATATGAGAAAAGGCTGAGAGAGCAGGGCCTGTTCAGCCCGGAGAAGAGAAGACTGAGGGGGGATCTTATCAATGTATACAAATATCTAAAGGGAGGGTGTCAAGAGGATGGAGCCAGACTCTTCTCAGTGCTGCCCAGAGACAGCACAAGAGACAACGGGCACAAACTGAAACACAGACAGTTCCATCTGAATAGGAGGAAAAACTTCTTCACTGTGAGGGTGACAGAGCACTGGAACAGGTTGCCCAGAGAGGTTGTGGAGTCTCCATCCTTGGAGATATTTAAAACTCGCCTGGATGCAATCCTGTGCAACGTGCTCTAGGTGACCCTGCTTGAGCAGGGAGTTTGGACTAGATGATCTCCAGAGGTCCCTTCCAACCTCAACCATTCTGTGATTCTGTGATTCTGTGATTCTGTCTCCTCATCAGGGTGGGTGGTATTGTAGGAAGCTTTGAAGACTGAAATTTGGAGAACTATCTTCTAGTGCTGGCCTAGATACACTTATTTTATTTCAGCATAGGAAAATTAATTGAATGACATGTCTGTTGTTGTTTAACTCTATCTGAACCAGCACTGTGGAATTCCATCTCCATTTTCAGTTCTTACTTTAGTAGTCATCTAGCTCAGTCATTAATTTCAGCAAAATCTTGGAGATAAGGGATGTACTGGAAGTGCCCTTTTTAGAATTGCTTTGAAAACATGCTGACATGAGGGTCAATTACTTTTTGAGCACACATTTCAGTGCTGGCCAAACACTGAATAAAGCCATAATTTCTAACCCATTGGACCTACAATTTAAGACGCGAGAGCAAATGAATGCAGGTAGGTGGAGGTGCAGAAAGACCTCTGGAGACAATATTAATCAGCATAGGCAGTGATGCAAGCACAGGAGCATTATATCCATTGTCAATTTTTATAGGTATTGCAGCCAAGGAGAATGTTGATCTGGGATTTGAAGGGGAATAATAAAGTACCTTCGCAGGTTAGCTTTTCAAAGCACCAGAATAAGGAAAGAAGTAAGATATTTGTTTGAAAACTTGAAAAGTAGGTGGCAGAGGCTGGTATCAGGGCTGATCAGAACAGTGTTGACTTTTTTCAAGGATGGGAAGCAAGAAGTCAGAGGAAAAGGACATGGCAGGAGAGGCCTTGAGAAAAGAGCTGAGGCTTGCATGGTAGAGAGTTAATGTGGGCTTACCAAGCAAGGACACTACAGTCAAAGAAGTCGGTTAGGAAAATCAGATGTGCAGCAGTATTCCGGGTGGATAAGAGGTACAAAAGGCAGCCTTTGCTAGAGATGCGAGATGACAGCTTAGACCCTGGACAAGAATTTTAGTTGTGTGGACAGATAAGAAAGACGGTAACTCTGATCTGTTACGTGGGAGTCTTGCATAGTCTTGATGAGAAAACTGAGAGAATTCAGGTAACATTCAGGTTATGAGGCTACGTGACAGGGAGGATAATGGAATTGTCTGAAGAAATGGAGAAAGCAGCAATGGAGAGGAGTTAGGAAAAGAACTAAGAAATTTGCTTTTAAAGTATTGAGTTTGAATTGACAGTGGGATATCCAAGAGAGGTGCCAGGAAGACAGGTCAGATCTAGGGCAGAGAGTTAAATTTCTAAGTCATATGCCCTAGCCTCTCAAATACACAAACTGTCCTATCCTACCACACAACCAAAATGATCATCTCCAGGAATGTTTGTGGATAATAGGACCCAGAGAGCAAATGCAAAGGAAAAAGAAAGAGGGACCCCACATAAAAACTGGAGGGCAGATAAAAAACAACCACCTAGAGAGCACAGAGAAATAGTAATAAAAACAGGGGGGAGGAAAGATTCAAAGAAGCCAAGGAAATCAAGAAGAATATCACAGGGAGTCTGACAAGTGAAGGAAGGAATGACAGACTACCGGTGCTTAGTAGGAATAAGGAGGAGATAATCCTTCCCAGAAACAGAAGTCGTACCATGGGACCATGAACTTTTTATCATCCAAACTAAGTGTATTTCAGCGTCTTTCCTCAAGGCTGGGGGGACTCTGTAAAACTCTTAAGTGACCAGCTGTTACTAAATGCTATAATTTTTGTACCTCTTACCCAGGTCCATACACATTCTCATTTGTATTTAACCAGCAGATAAACTCCATGGTGCTTTTCCGGTACTCTTCAATGCATGTTAAATGTTATTTGCCCCATGATGTCAGCTCTTGTATTAGCCAGGGCTACCTCCCTAACCAAAAACATCACCTAGCACTCAGCACATCCCTACCTGGCTCTGCGCAATGAGCTCTGGGACATTAGCCTCATGTAAAGCCCCAGCACTAGAGTCTCAATAACATTCTTAGCAAGCATCTGAATGGATGTCCACGTCACTTAGTGGCAGATTCACCCTGGTGCTCTGTAATGTTGTGTGATCAGATGGGACTGACAAGAAGATACTCGCCCTCAAAGCTCCTTATCTAAGCAGACAAAATGCTTGTAAGGGAGAGAAGACTGGCTGTAACAAAACATCTAGAGACAAAACAGTGAAGTTAGATGCAGCTCATTTTTGTTACAGGACTGTTTTTTTAAACACCTTTACAATTTTTGGAGTATTACTTAAAATTTTCTGAGGGAAAGACTAATATTTATTACAGCATGCATTATGAATTTCTCCTAATTTTATGGTTTGAGCAATGAAGATGTAGAGTTTGTAACATCTTATCATCTCAGAGGGACCTGGAATTCATCTCTAAAATAACTGTTCTTTTTCTCCATTATTAATAGACTGCTGTTATTCCTAATCTTTTTAAGTCTATCTGATTTTTTTCGATTGAAAAAGTACTTTTTTGCATTTCATTGTAATCCTGGGTGGCTCTCGCTATGAATAATGAAAAATTAAACAGTGGGAATGTGGTGTGAGGACACTGAGAGCAGAAAGATAAGCTGAGTCACCGGGAGTGCACGGCCTTTCCTTTGTCACGCTTCGCACAGTGCCTCCATGCAGCACTGACACTCGCTCTGGTCCACAGGAGACAATGCAGCACAGCAACTGCCTATATGCAGATAAAAGTCTCATCAAACACAAGGTCTCTCTTTTTTGTACCATGAAAGTACTTTTACTTTTAGACGCCTCTATATGTTTTAATTTTTTTTTAAGAAATGGTCTTGTCATCTATACTAAAATGATACTATGAATTTTATAAATTGATGTCCAAGTCATGAAATGAGATGACTACTGGAAAGGGAACCAAGAACAGCTTGTTCCAGCTTGAAAGTCTCTTTTCTAGGTGTAATTTTCTCTATTTCATTACTTATCATTTGAAGATCATAAAATATCTTTTCATGACCCTTCTGTAATGTGGTCTGTTGCACTGAGTTTAAAATTTGAGATTACAAATATAGAATAAGGGGAAAGAAAGAGACTCAATTTCAGCTCCAGTGAACAGGCTTTACTTCCTCCCATTTTTGCTACTTTTATACACCAGTCTAGCTCTGATGACACTGTAGATTTATGTCTGCAGCCATGGTGGAAGAACTGGCCCTAGCACTGAAGGAGATGAATCCTTTAGAAACAATGGACAAACAGTTTGAAAAATCTCACCACAACTTCTTTTGCAATAGCTGGAGGGTGTTTGTATTCCCTTCAAGAACAAACTCCATAGAAATATACCTCATATGTATTCAAGAAACATCAGCTAATATCAGCCAATATTTGCAGCTTTTCAGAAGTTTCAGAGTAAACTGAAAAAAAGCCTTATGTTCTTGGTCCTGAAAAAATATCACCACAGGTTTAATCATAGCGTTTGACTACCCGCCTCTTTATGGTTGGGGCTAGAACTAATTTAAAGGCTCCCCATAGCTTTCTATCAAGTGGATGTCTCAAGAAAAAAAAAAAGCAGAACCCTATTCTTTTTCTAGACTATTGTTGTGTCCCCAGAAAGCAAACAAATGCAGACCTATGGCACATTGCAACAGCCAGCGCAGCAGCCCTATCGCAGGATGGTCCTCGTCACCTCAGGTGCTTCCCTGCCTAAATGATTCGAGCTTGTTGATTCTTACTGTGTTTATTTTTCCTATTTCTCACTACGTTGACACGTTCTGGGTCCCAGGTGGAAACAGGCACCTGTGACATTAACAAAAGGTCAAAAACAAAAGCAGCCTAAGCCATTGTGGGAGTACCGGAGCCTGGTTAAAGCTGCAAATATCTTTCTGCATACGGATCAGGAGGGACAGGACTTGCAGACCCAGCGACCTGCCCAGGGAGTCTCTCCTGGTGGATGCGACAGGCCAGGAGGGTGTAACAACCCCAGTAGCAGTTATTGGTACCTTGCTGGACTGTTAAATTGCTGCTGAAGCTTTTCAACCACGCTGATACAAGTACAGTGATACAAGTGGTTAGGACATTCCAAGTGTTTTATTCCTGATCTAAGATGGAATGAGACACACTATGTACATGAAATAAAGCACAATTCGTTAATCACAATATTGGGTTACTAAGCAAATTGTCACTAATTGCCTATGCCAGGAAGAGAAATAGAATTATGACCTTTGAGTCATTTTACATATGAGGCCAGAAAATACTCTACATTTACATTCATCCTGAAGTTTGTAAAAAATTTCTGAGCTGCAAGTCATCTCTTTTTTTTCTTATTAGTTAAATTTCCAGGATTTATAGTAACAGCCTATCTGGCTTAGTCATACTATAAGTATACATTTTCAAAAATCCTATTTTTCATATCCTGGAATTTATAAAACCTTTAAGGATATTCACTTTTTAAGTAAATCTATGACACTGTGGGGCAAGCATTAGAGAAAAAAACAATAAAAAATTGAATTTCTAAAAATGAAAATGAGAGTGAAATAATCATCACTGGAAATCAGATTGCTGCTGTATGGGATTCATACATAAAACAACATAGTTGCAAACTGTTCATATAATAGGAGAAAGAGTTTAGGCTGAGACATGTAGATATATCCCTAGACATATACATTTTATATCAATGGTATTTTGCTCTGAACTGTTTATCTTTGTCTGATATTTGAGCATCACCAATTTGCATAAACATCAACACTTGGCATAAAGAAAACAACAGTATTGTGGATCATTTTTATCATTAGTAAATGAGGCTGCCATTACTTTTTTTCACTACACTGAGTAGAGATTTCATGTGTATATTTTTAATAATTTTTCTTGGTTTATAAATATGCAACTCTTGAAATATTAAGATCCAGTCAGAATCAGGGTCTGTTCCTGAAGCTGAGCCTGTTAAACAGGAAACAAGGATGGAAAGACAAATCAATGATCTTACTTGTTATACTGGCACATTTCTAGCCTGCTGCAACTGCCTCTCCCAGTCTCTTGTTTCCATGGCTATCTGATGCTGAAAGTGCTGCTGTGGTGCTTTATATCTCCTAAGAGTGTCTTCAGAAAGATAAGAATGAAGTCACAATCTTTTTGTATCAAAAATAGGTCAAATGGGGGATCAGAACTTACCAAGAGTAGGTAACTTTAATTTGTAAATACACATTCCTGGCCTTGAACCCGGGGGGGGGGGGGGGGGGTAAACAGCAGGAACAGCTTTTCTGGTTCAGATCCAGTGAAAAATGTGGATACAGCTTGTTTTTCCAGTGATCAGCCCAGAACTTAAACCCTTACTTTACCATTTGGATTTGACTTCATTTTTAACCAAAATCTAAACCAGACCGATTTACAGCTTGCTTCTCCTTTTCAACTGCAGAGCAACAGGTCTGGGAATGTAAAAGGAGATAATGGGCATAAAAGGAAGCCTCCCCCTGAATTCCAACAGAAAACAAAATAACTCCAGCCTTTTGGACTGAAAGGAAAACAAATTTCATTTCAATGTGGCAGCTTGGAGAGTATCAGGTTAACAATCCTACTGGGAACAACATACCTACGTTTCTAATTCTTCAACTCAGTGACTTTATTCCAGGAGTCAAAGATCACCTGGTGGCTAACAGGGAATGCTCTGATCCTCCTTGCTGCCTTTGGTCTGCAAAAATGAGTTAATCAGCCTGTTAAAATAACTTACGATTTAAATTAGGCTTTACTACCCATTCTAAATGTGGATACACATTGTAAAAAATTCCAAATTACAGTCAGTAGTGCAGTGCGACCTTTAATTATGGGTTTGACTTGACCTCCTAGCATTATTGCAGTTAATGTCATTTTTCTATTACAGGTGTAGCAAAAGAGGCTGTTCCTAGCTGCACTTTAAAAGCAAGCAAACACTGCTGTATGGGTGACTCCACTGCTTTTGACATAGCCTAGGCAGGGAAGTACAATCTCCAGAGAAATCTCCAGATTTGTCCCAAAGTCCCTGTGCTAGCCTGATTTTGGCAAAATCCTCAAGGACTATATAGAAGCTTAGTGTGGAGGCGATCAGGTCCCTTGCTGTACAGCTTTGCCAATGAGTCTCAACCTCGCAAGTCCAGTTCTTCTTGTCCTGACACCTTCACAGGTAGAGACCATGGTTATTCTAGACTTTTATTGTTTCAGTCACATGAATGGGAAATGTCCATTTTCTGTTCTCATTTCAAAGCAAAAAATGCAGCTTGACTTTTGGCCAACCAAAACTCAATCCTAACTGGATTTGAATCCATGGCAGGATCCAGCTCATCCTACCTTCATTTAGTACAGTTTTTAAGTCTGGCCTTCTATTAACTCTAAAATGGCATTAGCTAAGGATTGGACTGACACAGACCTCTTCCTTGAGTCTAAGTCTCTAAATGCATTTCCTGTTTCTTTTAAGCTTCAGAAAATAAATAATCTTAAAGCAATGGTAAGCTATTTCTCCTGTTATGTCTGACTGTGCCCATAGCTGATGGGTTGAAGGCTTCAGCCATACCATGCCCTGGCCTGCCTCCCCACGTGGAAAGGGAGACAGCTGCATTGCTGAGACTCTCCCCTCCCCACACCTTCCTCAGCTATGACACAGGCTACATTTGGAGCAGAGTAGAAAAAAACACCTTATACATCTTGGCCAAACTGAGATGCCTCAAGCAGACAGCCACACTTAACATGAACTGAGCAGAGAAAGTGACTCTCTGTAATTCAGCTTTACTGATGAATGGTTAGCTATTGAAGGGGAAGAAATGACAAAATATAAGTGGGGAAAAAAAAGTTCAACAGTACGGTTTGCTACAGGGATTCCAAAGTTTGGCACCTGCCCTAGGAATGTGTGCCAGCCTTATGTTCACAAATATTTCAGCATTATTTATAAATGGTCAGAGGATAAATGTAATGTGTAAGGGAAGTGTTTATTCTTCTAAATGGAAACATCTACACTGTGAGCGTTTACATCTGAGCTAGATGACCGGACTCCTTTATGGTCCATAGAGAGTGGTAGGAACATTCAGTGTCTGATTCCTCTCATCCGAAGGTAGGGGTCGGAAATACACTGGATGAATCCTGCAGCAAAAGGGCCTATTTCTTTCCATTGACCGTAAGGAGAGACCTATACAGCAAGGTGAGATGTAGTGGCCTACAGAGTAGACATCCATGTTTCTACAGATAAATTCTCCACCAATAGAAATGTCTACTTTTTTTCTGTTAAAGCAAATTTGAGTCCTCTATCCCACTTCTCTCTCTTGACAAACAAAACAGCTTGTCAGAGGGAATGTTAAGCCAGAAGGTAAAAAGGCAGGTGGAAACGACTTTAGTACAAGGACTAATTTGGCTAAAAGATAGTGGAATAAAATTAGTTTTTGTGGCACACCACTGAACACACTAGTTTTCATACATGTCTGAACTATGTTACTGATTTTCCTGATGACTACCACAGATTTTGGCTGACTTTTGCATTTCATAGTCACAACTCCTTGACTTTTTTATGTTCTGCCATTGCTCAAATATTAATGTAACCCTAGTGGTAAGCGTTCAGTAGCCCAGATGAGATGCCAAAGGTTAGTAATGACTTTTGAACAAACACTGCTGAAGTGGCAGAGAATACTTGAAAAGGCACAGTTTTTCCCAGCAGTTCAATATTGTATTTTAACTTTGAACACAGTTAGCCTGTGGGTGTCTTTTTCATTTGTCAACAGCAAGCAACAGCACACTGCCATTTTGCACTCTGTTTTGAAAAGTGTTACTTCAACCTAATTGACTCTTTTTCCTGCATGGAAATTATTCACCTAGAAAAACTACAGTAGAGGGCTAAGTCCCTTTCAATAAAAAAGCAATTACTTGGGATTTTGTAAAGACATTACTTTATGGCAGTAGCTACCTTTACTGTTAAGGCCAAAATGATGCTGTACTGAACAAACTCTTCCCGGGCTGTTACTTTCTCCTGGTTGTTAATTTGTAGGGCAAGATAAGAGGGATGTTCACCAAAGGAGAGGGAAAGGGAAGGTTATCTGAACATTAGTCCGTTCAGTTATATTTGGATAATGTTCCAATCAGATGTGCTGGGGGGGGTCAAAACTGGGCAACTACTGAATTTCTTTTGAATAAACAGGTAAAGTTTATTTTTTACATTGCCCTGACATTTAAAAGCCAAGCTAGAAGGTTGAAGCTGTGTTATCCTTGCTATAATTCATTCTGTTTTGGGGAATGCATGAAGGGCAGATCAGGTACTAGATGGCTGCAAAAAGGATAGAACTTAGCTTTAAAAAACTAGAGGACTGAAAAGTTCAGAGACAAACCAGTTTAATGTCAATTCCCAGAAATATGCTGATACAAATCATCAGTCAAATTGTTTGTAAACAACTAGAAAATAACAAGGAGAGAAGTAAGAGAATGGGTTTATAAGGAACAGATTATCTCAGACCAACTTCTCTTCTGTGGTAGCATGGCAGGCCTCGTGGTTAATGGAAAAAACACATATAATTTACATCTTGGCTTTAGCTGGCCTTTTGACTTTGTCTCAAATGATAGTTTTGCAACCAAGCTTGGGCAACCTGAAGACAACAGAACCACAATAAACTTAAAAAACTGGTTGGAAAACAATACTGTGAAAATAGTTATTGGTAATTCATGTCAAACCAGAGGGTATTTGAAGTTGGGCTTGGCAACAGCCTGTGTGGAGTCTGGTGCTGCACAGAATTAATGTGCAGGAAGATGGAATAAAAAAAAAATACTTATGGCCTTGGGAGACAATAGGAAGCTTGGAGGAGTTGCAGGACAGAAACAGACAACTGTGATGTGTGGGATGGTGGTGTGGCACTGCAAACAGGAGTGCCAAGTATGAGACACACAAATAAACCTTCCACTTTTGTCAGCACCAATGAGGCTTCAGCAGGGGAAATATACTCAGTAAGCTCCGTGCTTCAAGAAAAATCGAGAAAAACACAGCCCATGATTGGAAGAGTGAAAACATTCACTTAGGAAAAAAAGAGGCATATTAGCTCATTTAATTGAGTAAAAGGTGGCTGCTAATAGATGGGGATTAAATAGCTCTCCATAACCACCCATGGAGGGCATGAGGGAGCAGTGAGCTAAAATTGCAACAAAGATTTAAATTAAATGGGAAAGTTTTCTAGGACAGTTGATCACTGAAACAGGAAACTTAAGAAGACAGTGGAGTCTACACTGTGGGAGGCTTTAAAAAGCAGGTTACACAAACATTTATCAGGAATAAGTTAAGAACAGCTGATGTTGCCTTAAAGCAGAGGACTTCTCAGATCTCTTCCAGATGCTTTCTATTTTTTTATTACTTTTCTATCATTTCTGTATGTCTCTATAGCAAAAATCTTATATTCCTCTGAGAGAGAAAATGAGCTGGAATTTTCCAAATGAACATTCTTGAAAAGATGCCTTATAATAGAGAATACAGTGTTAGCTCTCAATGAACCTAGTCCTCCAACACAGTTTTGGGCAAAACACCCATGGGACTCATGGACTGCGACAGGACTGAATGATCTAGTGAATGAACTTATGATGTAGGTTTCTAAACATAACAGACCTGATTCCATGTCTGTGAGGACATGTGTACAGTCTACAAAAGCTCACTAAAATGATGAAAATGTTCAACTGAGGATGTAAAATCTGTTCCATTTGCTGTTCTTACTTAGTAAGTATCTACTGCTAAATGAAAGGAGACCAGAGAGGAGACCTGGGCATGGGATCTCAGATCATCCCACCATTCCCAGCTGTTTCTGAAGCACTCTGACTAGCTCTCTCTGCAACACTACCCAGCCATAGTACCCAAGAGACACCATGGATGTGCCTACACCAAGCTTGGCTCTCACTGTCTTCCAAGAGACTTCCCCGAAGGCTTCATGCTCTCAAGAACCTCCTCACATCTCCCCTGAAGAAATGCCACACATTGCTTGCTGTCATGCAATGTGGACAACCCTGTGAAGGATCACAACACAGCTTTCACTGTGTGTCAGAGACCCTGAGCCAGAAAAAGGTCCAGAAATGGTACAGAAAGGCCACAGGAGCATCACAGATAGCTCTGAGGAGCCCCAGGCCAAGGGCTGTATAACACAGACACAGTCGGTCTGCAGTGCCTTAGGGAGCTCGCCCAAAGTCATGTGGAGACTGACTAATCCGTGCCATGTGGTCTGGCGACCAGAGATCAATACCTGACTCTCTTTTGTTTAGCAGTATATCCATGATCTGCCTCTCTCCAAGTTGCCTTGCACAAAAGTATGATTAACTCTGCTGGTCCATTTACATTTTCAGAATGGCAATGCCTGAATACCAGCAGTTTTACAGCTAAAATAGAATACTTAAAACACTTTCACTACTTTCAGTACAAGATCTGTAAACATTTGGTTTTTGACTTCATACCTACAATGTAGACTTAACAGTTAAAATCCAACATGCGAGAATACATTTTTAAAAACGACTTTTCTACCCCCTGAACTTTTTGCATTATTTATTCTATACGTTAATAAAAATTAGCAATGGGTAAATAAATGAAAGCCAAACGTTTTCACAGTCCACATCGGAAATTTACAAACATTTGGAAGACATTGCAAAGCACAGTGGAACGAACTGTGTCTTAAACAATCATTTCTAACTGAGGCATCAGTGAAGTTCCTTTATCATTATCAGCAGCCGTTCCAGTAAATAGTACATATCTTATGGAACTGTTCTCTAGTTGTAACTGACAAGCAACTATTTTTTTCTGAAATTTTTCTGATTTTTTTTTAGTGAGCGAGAGATATGCAGCTAACAGTTGCCTTATTTTTTATATTGTTAATGCATCACTAGCAACAAATTAATGTTACTGCCAACTATTTTAAGTTTGCACAGAAAAATAAGAATTTTGGTGTTCTGTGAAAATGATGAGGTGTCAGAAAAGTTTTTCCTCATGAATATGAAAAGCAGAGTTTTCATGAACAGTACTGGGAAAAGAAGTGAGATTTCAAAGAGAGCAGAGTATAAAATTGAACCTAAGTTCCTGAATATACTTGCTTGAAGCTACCAGTTACTGGATATTATCAGGACCCAGCTCTCTTCAATGAAATTCCACCCTTGGGCAATAAAAAATTCAGTATATCTGATACCCATCTGTAGAAGGTTTTCATTTCAACAAATCAGAGTATTTTGAAGACAATAAACTACAGAACATTCCTAACCAGTTCTGTCTGGGACACCTACAGATAACAGTTGTTAATTTATAGCACATTCTATTCTGAAAATAGTCTGGAGAACAGAAGCTAAATGTTGCTGGTTTGTGTGTGGGTAAGCTTCATGACAATTATAATTCATTCTTTTGATACATTACATTCTCTGTGGTCCTTAATTACATTTTTCTTTCCTAATTACAACTTATTTATAAGTCCATATACTGTATGTCCTTTTCTGGCCCATAAATGCCATTATTCTAAACTCATTTTAGGTCCACACTCCTGTTACTCACCAGATGGTAATTGTTCAAAGTATTATGGGCTAAGCTAATTCCTGATGTAATTCTATCAACCTCAGTGCAGTTACTTAAGAAATGAAGGGAAGCATCTTTTGGTTTTATCAGCTGTTTGCATGACTACAGAAAATAATGAACATAAATGCAACTAGATTTTTCTTTGTGCTTATGTAATGCACTCTTCCCCTGCTGCTTTCTATTGCATTAATTCCCATGGACTCATCCACTGGTGTTAATAATCCCAACTGTGAACTTAGAATCCTCCAGTTGCTCATCGCATGAGCTGTTGATGACAGGAGCAGATGTGCCCGTTTTTCCTGATGAGTTTCTTTCCTCATTCCATGAGGAACAGACAGCACATTTTAATTGCTTTATACTCTTAAAAATTTGTGCCCTTAGGGTGTGTGAAGGTCAACCAAGAAGACAGCTAGCAAAAATATTAAAGCACTGTATCTACATGGGGGTAGTTGCACAGAGATAATGCTGCTGTCGTTGCTTAATGATCTTCAGGAATGAGGATGGGCAAAACCACACGCCAGCCAGATTCCATGAGACTTGGCCATGTGGGCCAGTGCACACAGCCCTGGGCTCGGTTCAAAGCCCTACTACAGACCTCATCAAACACCAGCTCTTGGTGATAACGTTGACAAAGAGATACTGCTGATGCTTGGGATTTGGAGGTATTGCAAGGTCCTTAGCCTTCATTTCCTTTTCCTTGGAGAAGGAAGGCTCCAGTAATTCTTCCTCTTGGCAGGGAACTGGTCCCATGAGAAGGGCTGCAGTATGCTATCCTGCTTCTCTCCAGTCCACAGAGTACTGGCCCCTAATCCAATGGTTTGTATCTAAGTGCCCAGTCAGCAATATTGCTTTATATTCCCTCACTCAAAATTCACCCTACTGGGGGAAGGAAGGGCTGGGAAAGCACAGAAAGGGAACTATGCAGTATGTTTTTTGAGAAAGAAGTGGAGCTGGCATTCCTCTGGCTCATCTTTCCTATGAAGAGGAGAAGTCAAAAGAAAAGAATCCCTTTGATACTGAAATAAGGAAAAGAAATTCCTGCAAATCTTGAGGGGCTCAACTGCAGCACCCCATTTTGCAATCTATACAAACAGGACTCCTCCCATGCCCTATATTCTACATATTTCTATATTCCAGGTTCTGAATTTGGGCAGAAAAGAGAATGGACCATGCTTACAAAGCACAGTGGTTCATTCTTGATCTATGAGCGTGAGCATTGCTTGTGTAGCAGGTTGCCAGTTGAGTTGCTTGTTATTCATTGTTATTGCCTTGGACGACATTTATGACCTGGTCTTTTCCTTTTGTGGGTACAATGCTGCTTTACCCTCTAACTGAACTGAGTCTCTAGGTAAAGCACTAGAAATAGAAACAGAGGTGGCCAAAATGGGTTTAGTGTTTTTGGAAGAATACTTTTTTTATTCAAAAAGGCAAATTCATCAACATTGAAGTGCTTTCTAGAACTACTATAAATTCTAAAAAATTTTCCACAAAAATAATCACCAGTTTCAAAACAGTATTTTCTGTTACAGTTTGTCATTTCACTTCACTCCTTTTTTTAATGTGAGTTTTTATCTTTTCAGCATTATTAAACAAAGCATTGTAACATTGTTCCAGTGCAATGTTCTGATATTTAATATTTTCAGTTTTTTTCAGAATTACTGTTCTAAATATTAAATTTTTGTCTCCACTTCAAATTAAAATAAATTTTAAAGTCAGATTTTCCTGATAGTATTAAATTTTCTGGCCAGTTCAACACCTAATATTAGCCCATTAGCTAAGGGCACAAAGCTATACTTTGCATAAACAGAAGTTAGATTTAAAAATCAGAGCTAGTAAAAATGATTTAATTGTTATTTGGTGTAAATGCACATATACAGTGATATATAGATGCTTAGGGCTATGGAATAGGTGTTTGAGGTAAAGAATAAATAAGTGATAAGTGACAATTTGAAATTCTCTGCTGTTTTTTGAGTAAGGTAGGAGTCAATTGCAAATCTACACACGTAGGCATATACCTGCATTATCATAAAAGTGTATGAGCATACAGGAGGTGTTTCATACATTTTTGTCCATGTCTTTGATTGACAGATGGATAAAAGTGAAGCCAACAAGGAATGCAATTGATATTTTATTAAGTCTTTGATATTGAATCAACTAAAATCATCACCTCTTCAATATTAATATGGTGTCTGAGCTCACAGTCTGCTACCAGGAGTGTGCTTAGAAGGAGTTCTGAAACAGGATGTTCTTTTATTCCTTGTTCAAGAGTGTAAACACTTTCAGTAAAATAGATGAGGATAAAGGCATAGATTTTATTTTTGTTCACTTCTCTCCAAAGAAATTGACCCATTCCAGAAATTAAAATGCATTTGACTGCTTTTGACAAGATGAGATGATGTATTGTGTTCCTCAATAAAGGGAGGATCCAAAACCATCCCATATACAGTTAGAATGAAGCTTCAGTCTTACAGGAACATCTGGCAATGTGACAGGCAAGAACTCCATTACCATAAGGGCTTACAGCACGCTCCAGGGTAGTTTGTAACACAGGAGACAGGCACACAGGCTCCAAGTGTCTTTTCAACTTCTTTAATATCATTTTCTTTACCTCCATGCTGACTGCTCATAAATCAGCTCCTTCAACCTGGACCTCCTCTTCTCAGACTGAATCTGCATTTCAGCGTGCCTCTGATGTCTCTTAGCTTACTGGTGTTAAAACTAAACTGTTTTTCCACACAACACTCTCTTGTAGGCAGCCTTTCTGTTGTGAAGACAGCATCACTACTCCTCCTGTTGCCTGACTAAACGCCTCTCTCATTCTGCCCTAATAGCCAGCCATTTCCTAATCTTCCTCTCTTTTTGTTTTCCAGTGAAATTCCAGCTGTTTTCTCCATCTCAGAACAAAAACTCACCGGCCTTTCTCAATCATCTCCCATTTTGATCACTGCATTTTCTTCCTCTGTAGTTTCCTTAACAGTCATCTAACCATCCCACAGAAATTGCTTCCTCCAAAACTGATTTGACTGTTTCCATCTTGGAGGTCCCTATCCTCAACTTTGAAAAACATCTTCATATCAAATTTTAACTGCTTATCCTTGCTCTTTACCTAGTCGTATAGATGAAGACGGGTATGAGAATTGCTGCCCTGCTACAAGTGTGCTGAAAGTAAACCATCTCTAGAACGGAAGCCATTGACAAATGTTAGGATGGGACTGTGCCTATGCTAAAAGCAGAGCCAAGTTATATTAATCTATACATATGCCCTGGTAATACAATTCACAGAGCGCATAAGCTTTTGTGTCTATCTGTATCTGTTTATATGGACTTATGTTTAGTTTTGTGCCACTGTGCTCTCTCGCTCAGTCAGGTATGTCTTGAAAGAGCCATTTATCTGGCTGAGTGACTCAAGCAGACACAAGGAAAGAAAGAAGTTTAAATATACACATTATGATGCAGGATGAGTAATAGAATACAGTTTATGCTTCATTTGTCAGTCACATTTCTGGAAATCCTGTGTGCCCCAGAAAGTTTTACATGAATCCAGATGCAGTAGGTGGAGCTTCATTCTACATGGCAGCAAGTGGCGTCACAAGATGGAAATACCATCATAGAGAAGTGTCACATAAGTTCTTTTGTTTTACTAATAAATGCTCACCTTTTGCGCAAAGTGATTTCACTGAATTGCCATCAGTAAGGAACTAAAGCTGACCCTCCCCCAAGGGGTGATGATTCAAAGTGTTTTATAAAACAATGTGTGAAACCTAAAATAAAAATATTAGACAATATACTCTGCTCCTGCAAAATACATAAAACAAGCATTACTCCTCAAATACTACTTTCCCATCTCTGCATGAAACCCAATACTCCTGCTGATCTATCTCATCTGGACAAAGTGTTTCCTATTCTTAGGCTCTATTATGCAGATTTACTATGGAATTGGGCCAGTTTTCTCCTGAGTTCCTCTTCAACAGAAGCATTTTCTGTGGTCTTATATGGCCTGCCATCCACCCTTAGGGTTACAAGAATATTAACTGCATTTTGTAAAGGAAACTAGAATTATGCCACATTTGTAGTAAAGGAAAAAAAAAGAAACTAGGGACATAGGGACATCAGACTGAATGTGAAAAGAGCTCCAGCATGTCAAATGAAAACACCTTTTTCTGCAAGACACTCAAGTTAAGGGAAGCTACCTCCTACAAGTCTACAGGCTTCCTATCAGGGAATGATTTAATATGCAGCAACTTGTGAAACCTGCAGCCCAGGGAATTATCGTGCATATGTATGTTTTGCATTTTCCAGTCCTTCTGTCTTTCTTGTTTAAGTGTTACCTTCAAAGAAAACATCTATGGCTGGATATAAAAATATGGAGAGCAAAAGTTGATGTCCAAAGGAGCAAAGAACTTTTTGTATGCAAGTGTCCTTAGTAATTAGAAGCAGAGCATGAGATACACACATGGTATGAAAAGTACATACTTAATTGGTCTCTAAACTGATTGTTTTCCAAACATATTTATGAGACACCAGTAGGTCATAAAAAGCCCTCTCCAACATCTGGTTTGACGTATTCTTACTATAAGTGATAGTTATTGTTAGTAGTTTTCACTACAGCTTGGGTGGTAGTTTAAAGTTTTACAACTTTAGGGAATTGGGGAAAGACAAGTGTTTAAACATTGTTTAAAAAAGGTACATTAAATAAATTTCAGTATGGCGTTGAGCTATAACAGCATTTTTGCCTCCTGTACAACTTTGCTTTCATGCAGCAAAATGGCCTAGCAAAGAGAGCGCAATAGCCGAGGACCCACAGTCTTTGGGTTTCTCCTCCTAGCTCTGCTATTGGCCAACTGAGAAAATCACTCTCTCCTACTGAAGAAGCGTCGTAACGTTATTTAGCCATCACCTGAAATGATCTGAGGTAAATGCATACATAACAGCTAAGTGTAATTACATGGAGAAGAATTGACATATTCAAAAGTCTCCAAAGATGAGTGACCTGCCCTGTTTTTTTCCTGGACAGTATCAAACTTTCTGTATAAGTGAAAGAGTTATATCAAAACTATGAACAATGCAACACAACCCAGATTTGGATTAGTATGTTTTACCACAAGCAATTTATCAATAATTCAAGCATTCTAATGAAGTGCTACAAATTTCTTTTTGAAAGAAGATGTTGATAGTTGACTGTATCTGGGGTGGGAGAGAGGTAGAGAGAGGATCTCTACCACTAACAGTACAAGAGGAGGACCAGTAGATTTTATACTTGGGTAGATACATTTTCATAACAGTAAATTTTCATGAGTTACTGGGACTTCAGCTGTTCCAATTCAATTCCCAGACCACAGCTTATTCCTGGCTTGCTTGCAGTAATTCTCTTGGATTTACATAAACTCGTGACTATTGTTATCTGAGTTTTAGAGTTTCTCTGCTATTCTGTTACTTGGGGATAATTTTAGCCACAGTTTGAACTACAGTGGTTTAGCTGATTTAAAATATAGCCAGTTTCAGATGAATATCCACAATTTCTCCCTACCTAGGTTCTCAAATCCCTTGCCCTGCATATACCTTCTGTAGCAACAGCTCAATTTAGCTGCACTTAGTAGACAATTATGCTTTTCCCATCAGTAAGCTATGGACATACAAATTTGCCAGTGTTAAGTTCTCATCATGAATCTAATTTGTAAACATGAAGGCATATTCACATAATCTGTAACTTTTCCCAAAATCTGCCTATCCAGATGCAGTTATTACCATGGTTTGCAGGCAGCTATCAGAATAAGAAAATAAAGCAAAGAAATATTCAGCACACATTTTGCCTCTCTGTTCCATAATTTGCTGTGCATCTTTTTGCTACTCATCCAGTTACCCAAATGAAGAAATTCTATGCATAGCTCACATAGATTTTGAATGATAAATAACTTTCCTGATTAAGGCAACATGTTGTATTTCTTCTTAAAGCGAACAAGAGTGAAAAAAATATTGACCTGGAACACTTGATGCAATCTATTTATAGCCATTACTGCAAAAAGTCCTATAGCTTAAGATCAGCTATTTTTAATGTCCTTCCTTCAACTATTTCTCTTTCGCTGTAGGTACCATTTATTTCCAGGTGGTATGTCACTTAAACCAAATTTGCTTCCTATCCTTCCTTCAAAGAGGATGATGCTTTTGAATGTAATTTGTATTATAACACAAATCATTGCTGTTGACATGAATGTTTCAAGGACATATTTGGTAGATTGTGCTGACATCTCTTTGATCCTCTCATCAACTCTGATACCAGTTTCCTAATCATAAGCTCTTTTCCTCTTGAGTGCTGTTGACTATGATTTCTCAGAGAGAAATGAAGGGACTTAGCATTCATTTATGAGTTTTGTGAGCAAGGGTCATAAACACATGTAAATGAGATGTAGCATTGAGCTGCCTTCATACAATACAGAATAATCCCATCAAAGAAGAATGCCAACTGTGACTCAAATTCAAGATGACCATTCTATGAAAATATATTTGGCTTTAAGACTCCATATTCAAAAACAAAGGAAGGCTCTAGCTTAAACAATTGCATAAGAGCCACAATACAGTGTCTGTCCCAAAGAATCCAATCCAGCTTTTATGTTAACCAGCCAAATATTCTTCTCATTCCAAAGTATGGGCAAGCAGGGTCTGCAGTAATGAGATCTGTGGAACAGCAATTTTTTTTTTCTCTTTCATGCAGCTCCTAATGCAAGATAGGTGGATATGCTTATCCACCAGAGTAAATCCTCCTTGTAAAATACGATGCTAGATAAGCTGCTTAATTTTAAACATCCAAAACTCAAAAACACTGGCTTCAGTGTGTACACTTTCCTCACACTGTGAGGCATTGTTACTGAAGAATACCCTTGACTTTAAAGGCAGGAGTAGTCTTGAAGTTTGCATGAGACAAGTATAAGATCATGCAAGACATTCTGTTCTACCTTTGGGCTCCTAAATGGCAAATGACAGAGAAAGTCCTGGGTGTATGAAGTGACCACAGAATAAATACGAGTCACCAAGGTAAAGCAACCAACAGAGAGCCAAATCCAGCCTTGGGGTGTAGCATGCAAGGCATTTTCAGTAGATGCAGGAAAGTACCGAGATTGCTCTAAAAAGGCATAGGTCTTCCCTAGAGGTCTATATCAGATTCTGACCAGTCCAGTTCAAGAAAGATTCATGGAGATCTAATATGTACAGCAATTGACTGCAAGGATGTTCAGGGATATGGAAAGACATATGACAGGAGAACCTGACTTACTTATCTCAGCAAAAATGAAGGTGGAGAAGGGATGTAATTGCTGTTTATAAATACATATGGGAGAGGAGAGAGGGGAAACTGCAGAAATACAAAAAAAATAAGTCTGAGAACAATTTTGGTGTATTGGCACAACAACAAATGGCTGTAAATTGGAAAAAGAATTCTAATGACAAAGGTACTGAAACAACCGTTCAGTAATAGCAAAAGAGCTACTTCTGGTTTTAAATGTAGCTTCTTAAGTGCAAAAAAGGTTAAGATAACAAGGCGCTCTGCAACAGCAAATGACCCAGGAAATCTCTTCCAGTTCTGTGTCCCTCATGGCTACCTCTCAGTTCCAGAACAACTCTAGACAAGCAGCTACATAAAGGCTGAAATAACTCATGAAGTACTAGATGAGATATATCAGTAGCAACTCAATTTCCTCCTAAGCCAGTAGCAGTTCCATTTCTAACACGAACAGATTTTTATTTCTGGCTGCAAATGTTTCAACCAGCTAGATAGCTGCTAACTACCTTTAACTGCCAGCAGCAGCTCAGTTTAACCAGAGTGAGAGAATGAGCATAAATACTTGCAGCTACTAATTCCAGCCTCTTCCCACCACTCTGCCTTGGAGAAGATGAGCAGCTGCCGACAGAAAGGGGTGAACAGATGGACATAAACCTAAAGAAGGTTACACTTCCAAAATGCTTGAGAAGTACCACTTTAGAAAGAAACATTCAAGTGACATGTTAACTGACTTATCCTCACCACTAGGACATGCAGTGACATAAATCCCATAACCAATAAGATAAGCAAACTGTAGAGGTCGACTGGTTTTCCTTCCTCATCAACTAACACAATGGAAGAATAAGTTCAGAACCTTTCAGCATATTTGTGTTCCAGCTTGCAGCACTGATAACAGCATAGACCCTGCCATTAGTTAATCAAGCTGAGCAAGAAATGAAGACCTTTTTCTATTCCAAGCTCAGTTCTCTTATAAGTTACAGTTAAGTTTCCAAGCACTCTGTTTAAGGATATATTAATAAATGGTGACCTAATGTGACAGACATGCTGCATCCACTCTTTTTCTCCTCTTACTTTTTTAAAGCATTTTTTTAAAGGTAGTCATTTTTTGACTGCTGTTCTGTCTAAAACAGCTATGTTCTTCACACAGTGCACCATGGCTGATTTCATTGTCAAGCTACATTTAGTCTGGGCATATATCTGTGTGTGGTTTAACCATAGGTTTATTGAAGCGAACCATGGTCATTATCTCTTATTTTCCTTGAATGCATATCATCTCACACAGAGCTCTACTATTATTCCCTGATATGAGCATATCTTAGCAGGGTCATTTTAAAGACTAATTCAAAATATCACATATTTCCTCTAATGGCACAAGACTGATTTACAGTTTCGTGGGAAAGTTATTTGCACTGTTATACAGCATGGTTAATAGCTGAGATCCATAAAGTCTGCGATCAAGTCATTCCATCACATTTTGTATCTGGCTGCCTTTTATTGACAGTTTTTTTCTTCACCATATATGCCTTTTTACATTAAATATCTATTCATTTCTAGTGAGTTAATTCACCCTATCTCTAGTGTTACAGCTACTAGTTGATCTTTCTCTTCTTTGATACAAGGTGATGTAATTTTTCCAACCAGCAAATGACCCTCTTATTTCCATAAATGCAAAATTTTTAATTATGTATTTACTGTAACATTATATTAAAGTAAATAAATGAGATTTGACAAGATGGAGATGACAGTCATAAGCCATACCATCTGGGAACAGTAGGATTTGTTTACAGGTTCACTTCTCACTCCAAATCCTACAGTGTCTTAGCAAGTAAAGATCTGTTAAGGAGCAGTGCCATCAGCTAAAACATGTTGTATATCCTTGTGTGGTCAACCGAATTGGATGGGGTGCTGTAGCAGTGTTTAAAAAATTGCAGTCAATTTACAAAATTTCAGAAAGCCCAGAGTTGGAATTGCCACAACTTGCATTGCGTCTGTATCCTTTTAAAGTGACAGCAATGTAAAATGATGAGTGGCATAATAAAACACCTTTTGTTTCACAATTCAAAACTCCCGAAAAACTCAAAACTGGTTGCAGCTCTGCAATAAAAAATAGCTCAGGTTTGATTTCAGTTTATAAGCATCCTTTTAGAGGAAGAAAAAGATGATGTACCACAAGCAGGAAGACCATGTGGGAGAATATGGAGTGAGCCAGGACACATGAGATAGGGGATCAGCTCCTGGCTCAAGAACACATTGCTGTGTGACACTGGGTGAATCATTTGACTTCTCTATGTACAACATGGAAATAATGTTTTCAGGGGTGCAGCTTTTTAAAGCAGCTTTTCTCTTTTTGTGTACACCAAGCCTAGCAACCAGGGGCTGTGACTTTGGTTGAGGCATCTATACACTCCTGGAATGAGATAGTATGTATGTGGAAATTGCTTTGAAAGGAAATATAATCCTAATAGCTTTACTCCTGTCATTCCACTCTTTCTTGAACTATACCACAGCTCTGAAATTCTAGCTAAAAGGAAATAAATAAATTCCTTTCGAGAGTCCTTGCAAAACCTCTCATTTAGTTGTTTAATTTAGTAATTTATATAATGCTTATGATCGTGGCAGTCGGGTGCTTTGCATGAACGTAAAAATTTGACATTACATAAGCCACCCACAACAGGTAACAGAAGTTAAATTACTGCTGTTGATGCTATTGAAAACCTTGACAGTCAAATTAACTAGAATTAAAAAAAAAAAACAAAAAACAAATCCATCAAAAGCTAAGCAAAACACATCAGATTTGCATTATATTCTCCAGGCCACAAAGCTCAGGGACTGGCTGGATCTGAACACCAAATTGGAAACTCCTTCTGCTGGAAGAAGCTCTGCTCCAATTCTGGGATGCTTGCACCAAGGAACAGACAGGCTGGCAGAAATCCCTTACTGCCAGACAGCAGGGGTAAAGGATACAGGGCAAGAAATCATCTCTGGGAGACCTGGTTCTCAGACCACACAGACATTGTTTCTTGGTTTTTACTTTTGAACAGTAAAAGCATTTTCCTTCTCCACAACGTGAAGTAATACTGCTACTGCCCATTTCAGGAAAGAAAAAGGTTTAGTGCCCCCAAGAAAATGGAGAAAATTAACGCAGAGCCATGAGCCTGCTCTAAATTGAGCTGTTTTTCCCCTCCTCATATGTAAGACACATCCTCCCTTACTCAGTTGCATATGGACCAGGTGGCTCTACAGCTCTTCAACGCTGGTTTTATGTAATTACAAAAACCTCTGAGATGTAAGGGATTTTCAGCTTACTTGTGTGCATGGAGAACAGTATGTTAATTGATTTAACTAAGCTTGTGTTCAGGACTCTGCAGGAAAATAAAATCTTGTTTTGAGAGGTAATGTGGTCCTATGAATTAACACTGGGACTAGAAGCAATTCATTCAAGAGACTGTTACTCAAATTCTACATGTACCTGGCCCACATTGTCAAAATCAGGAGCTTCAACAAGATGTAACCCCCCTCCCCCATATTTAGTCATCTAGGTAGGTGGCTTGATCTTCAGAGGTGCTGAGCACCTGCAACTTGCATCGACTTCCATATCTAAAAATCAAATTCAGTGGGAGGTGTGAAAGAATATTACCTCTGAAAAGCAAGCCATTTGGGAAAGACGGTAGCTATTTAATGCTCTTATTTTAGCTTCTGGCTGTTTTATGCTTTGGTTTTCCCATTTGTGAGATCATAACAGTTTTACCAACTTCATACTGACATTGTGTTTGTTACTTAGGAAAGCTAAAAAAGTGCTGGATATTAATTTCTCATTACTTCTGCAATGAACACATTTCTGACAGCAGTTGGCTTCAGAAGGTACAAAGTGAGTTTAGCTTCACAGGCTGCTCTGAGTGCAGAGATTCCCAGCCTGCAAGCCAGATATTAATGTCAACTGGCAGAATGGCACTGCAGTCCAAGGGTCTTGCAGATCTACCATAGCTGAAGAGATGGCTCCAAAACATTAAAGTTCCTGTGCACACTAAACCAACATAACACATCCAGTGGCTGCAGTAGTCCACAAGTCCAGCAGTAATTCTATAAATAATTCTGTCTTTAAGTTTAGGAGTACAGCCTGTGTGACAGAGTTAGGTCTGAAATGTAACAATAACATGAATTCTGAGATCTAACCACTTTTGCAAGTATTGTAGAGTAGTAGTATCATATCATGATAGAACATAAGTAAAAGTGTGTTGTTAGAAATTATGTTTCATTAGACCAATTTGATAAAGCTGGAAACAACAGAGAAGTGACTGGACACGCAATCCCCTCCTCAGGCTAAAATAGAAACAGCAGCCTTGAAAGCTAAAATTAACTTGATTACATTGATCAGATAGACTATCTGAAACAAAAATTAGCAGCTACCTGTGCAGCGGAGGTGGCATGCCAGCAAGAGGAGAGACAATAAGCTTGTTAAGTCCCCTGGAAAAGAAAGAATGAGAAGTAAATTTATCAATCTTGGAGCTTGGAGAGGTTGGTTCAGGGATGGGGAGTGGGGGGTTAAATGAAAACAAGCCATGAAACAATCTCTTAGTATTTGGATGAGAGCTGCTTTTTAGTACCTGGCCTCATATTTTGGAGATGTTTCAAAGGCTGTCTGTGTGAGTAGGGCCAAAAATCTCTGCGCCGGTGTAATTCATTTGAAAGACTTTTCTCCCATTGGAAAATGGGTGTTTCTGTCCATTATTGACTGTGTCTTTCCATTGTTGACTGTGCGAGTTCATTCTTGTGCATCACAATTGTTTAGCCTTAGCTATTGCTTCCAGGAGGGCATATAGCACAGTGGATGGATTGCAGTCATGTCTTGTAAAGGCTCCAAGGATAACTGCTATTGTGAAAAGATATGTAGGCAATCTCTATGCTTGCTGCTTAAATACAGGCTCGATCTATTTGGTATATGCTAGTCCATGAGGATTTGTTTCTGGGGCTGAAATTAGTGAGACTAGGCTATTTAAAAGGAAAGAGTTCTGGTTCTGACAAAGTTCTTTCAATGTAGCATCTGCTAACTTGTTACTGATTTTTTATATAGGTCCCAGGTTAGGCTGCTAACAATGACAGCTGATGGTATTTTAGAGTCTGTTGATTCAAGAATGCCCCAAAGAGTGCACCTGTTGGATAAAGCACCTGAAAAATTATTAAAGTAATCTCCATGAGTAATCTCCTCAAAGCAAGTGAGGTGGAGGCTAGAAACCTGGCTCTTCTGAGTAGCAGCTGGTTTTCTTGAGAGAAGCATATTTATCTGTGAGTGTCTTATATACCATGGTTAGTAAAATGTAGCTTGATAATGACCAGGCTGTCTAAGAGGATGCTAGTGCAAGGATATTCAAGAGAGTTTGATGGAGGGATGATTGTTATTGAATTTGTGATAAGAATCAATGAGGAAATTCATGTTTTCAATTTAAGTGATAAAGCCATCATTCAAGTATTTAAGGTAGAGCACAGGCTCAGTGGTATCATAATTTAAAATCTCTTTTTACTTTCCTTTTCCTATTCCTTTTCCTTTTGTCTGTTTCTTTTCTCTTTTTACTTTTTTTTTTTTTTGAGGTGGCTCATGATAAGGTCACAATATTATAGGACTATCTTTATACTCACACTGTGCCTATTGTCAGAAAAAATGTATTGAAATGAAGCTATTCTGAAAGAGAATGAACTAGATGATTTTGGTCTTAGATGAGGTGAAGTACAGAACGTTGATGTTCACTTTGAGGCATACTGAGGACAGACTGTGATGCTATCAGAGAGTGGAGGTTGGTGGATAGACTGGGGACATTCATGGTGGCCACAATGGTATTATAATGGGGAGGTAGTCACGCTCAATAACTGGTTCATGGTGGAGAAAATGTGTTATTTTCCCCATAGTGCTGAGTCTTTCTTGAGTTCATCTTATATATATATATATATATATATATATATAGTGTTTTATATTTGCATGCCTGCATTATTTATGATTTAGGATAGACTTTCTTTTTGAGACAGAAAGAACTCATAATGATGCCTGGTTTTGTTAATTACTTCTTTCTTGATTCTTATCCTGAAGTGGTCAGTATAATGGTACAAGATGGGCTTTTGTCCTGAGACATCAAGTCCAATACTTTTCCTTTTCTTCCTGAAGTTGCAATAGGAGGAGCAGTTTTGGAATTAACTTCTGGCTGATTGTGGAAGAATTATCAAGGAAAGAGTCAGCAAAATATATCTTCTAATTCCCCATTTACACATATGTCATCTGTTTTTTCCTCTAAGGAGACATTTGGGCTTTTGGAGCAGATAGTTCACCTTAGGTTAGCAGATTTTTCAATGACTGAAGATCTTTGAGTCTTTATCAGTTAGGGGCTGTGGTAGCTGTCGTTACATTATTTCATTCTTGTGTTAAATGCCTGTCATGGTTATTTTGAAAGTGTTTTAGAGCCCGTTGGAAAATGTTTGGTGATACTTCAAAGCATTTTATTTTAGTCTGATTCCTGTTTCAGTTGATCGTTATGGAATGGTTAGATGAAGGAAATTATTTCCCAGTTTTTCTAGCATTTTCGTACATAACTTCTACAGTTCATTTGGAACTATGAATTGTTGTCAAATGGTTATTGATGGTTAAGTCCTCTAGAAGGTTACTGTGCTCCTTGAATAAGCTTAGAAAGCAGAGGTTGTTTTTGGAGCTAACAATTTATCAGCCCTCCCTGTGCTAGCATTCCGCAGACACCAGCTACTTTTTCTTTTTGATAATCTGATTAACATAATGAAATTAAGCTCAGAGTAATTGCTCTCTACTTTCATTTAGCTTGGCAGGTTGCAGCTTCCATTTCAGACCTGCACAAGCCCTTGTTTTCCCAAAAGCTATCTATTTTTTCCAACCATATTAATTGGTCTAATAAAAAAATTTACCTCTCTGTACAAACCCTGCTTTTCTTACAGCTCTAAACCATCACAGCTACTGCTTGAAGTACAATGGCATATTTCCAGGTTCTCAGCTGTGGCAGGCTGGGATGCCAGAGGTCAAAAGGATTATAACCAATTAAAAATATCTTAATCTCCATTAAATTGTGGTGAGTCACTGAGGAATGCCCAAGGCAGATCAACAGGTCTTGCAAGGGCACAAGCTGGCAGAGGGAGGCTCTGCAGAAGAACCCAAAGGGAGCTGGTCCTTCCGAGGTTCCCATGCAGGGGATGGAGAGACACCTTTTAAATGGGCATGATCTAGTTTGGTTTAAACAAGATATATTTTACCAGTGGTAAATTTGCCCTGAAAAATAATACTTCAAGGAGACTGCCCAGTCATTGTGTTATTCACTACCCTTGCCCTCAGAGGGAACAGCACTTCAGAGTGGGAGCTGCCATCAGACCCACTGGAGAGCCCACAGTTAATAGTTAGGAACTGCCAGCTGGGAACTACAGCATGGGTCATGTTCGCCTAGGGGCAAATGCACGGTTCTTGTCTGAGTCAGGAAATGGCTGAGAGCTAGGTGGAAGAGGAGGAGAAAGCTGTTTGCAAGACTGGAGAACTCAGGGATGCTCTTCATATGTCAACTATGATAACGCCTATAGAGGGGGCGTTTAAAAGTGCCAACGGTTCTAGAGTTTAAGAAGATTTTAAAGAGGAACTGATTTTTTATCCATCGTGGAAACACCAATAATTCTGTTAGCAGAGACAAAATGAAACATTAGAGCTCTGGCAGTACTGTAAGTTTTGATGTTCCATAGCACAAGCAGACTTAACTGATAGGCAAAAATCTTCTGAAATCCTCAAGGGTAGATTGTTTACAATTGCATAATTTTCTTTTTAATTTCCTTAGACTACTTGATAACTAGCTACTCCTAGACAAAGAAGTTAGAGAAGCTGGCCCATTGTTAAATCTTACAGTCCGCAGAATCTATAGATACTTGAAAGAAATGAGAATTTAATATCCTCAAAATGGTTAGCAAATAAAATGAGAAAAAACATTGTTTCAAATTGAATCTTCACCCTATAAATCTGTCATGGGTAGGTATAAAAAAAATCCTTTATTCTGCCTATGGCTATCATAGAAGCAAATGATTTCTGTTGTCCAAGCTTTGCTTTAAAAAAAGTAATAAAGAAATGATGCGGGGGCGAAGGGGAGAATTTGTGCAACTTTTCTTTTTCAAGCTCTCTGATGAATCATAGTCACACATGTCTGAGTAATCAATTTCACTAGTACATTTCCCAAACTCCCCAGCTGTAACTACGACAACGCTGTTAGAGATTGAAAATGTCTTTTAAAAAAAGAAAAGAACTTAATTCCCCCAGCACCTTTAGACCCTGTCAAGTGTAATTAAGTACCTTTTAATCAGGGTAGCAGTAGATAACCTTTTAGCACTGTGGTGACCCCTGTAAAGTGAAGTTGAGGCCACAAGGGCAAGACATGAATTCTTTCTCCATCCTATTGTTACATAAGAATTCTATAATTAGGGAATGCTGTCAAAGACTGTATGTTAAGTTGTAATTAACATACAGTTACACATAAACACATGTATATGTATTTGTGTGTGTATAATTAGATATAAAGAGTGTTTACATGCACGGAAGATTTAAATAATTCTGCTGGCAGAGGATACCTTGATTCTGGCACATCCTCACTTTGGAGTGTTTGACTTTATTGTTGTGTTGCTTTTACCTTTCTTATGTAATACAACAGAGACCATTACGGTCCAGCAAGTCTGTGTGCCAGGCCACAGCCCTGAGCAACAGGTGATGTGAGAGGAGAGCACTGAGCCAAGATGCAGGAAAATTCACTGCTGCTTCTGATTCCGTCATCCCTTTCTGCTGATCTCAGGCGGGGTCCTTTCACCTCTCTCTCCTGGTTAATCCATGTGTAAAACAGGGGCAGTAGGTATTGTGCTTAGCAGAGCTTATGTAAAGCAGCTGTGCCACCTTGGCCTTTGAGGGTGCCACTGGCCTTCGAGCGTGTGCCTCGTGTCCTTAGTTAATTAGGGGAGAGGTCTCTAGGCCTGATGGATAAACAGTGTAGTCTGAAAACAGAAAATAGGGCAGTAAAATATTCAGTTTTAAATTAGATGGGGAAAAAAACAGAGAACTTAATTTGCTTTCATACATAAATAAGTCTAGAAATATGAGGAAGTTCTATATTAGGCTGAATGTATTATAAGTATACTACCTATGTTTATCGGTTTCTGCATTTTGTTGGAAGTTATCTATATCTGCTGATGATAGTTAACGGCTGTTATTTAACATCTTCTGCTAGTTAGAGATTTATTCATGGGAGCCAAGCTAATGTGAGCACTCAAAAAGACCTGATTCTTTGTGACTGGCACTTGTGCTCTCCTGAATCCATCATCAATCACTTAACTGTATATCTCAAGTAGAACACTGAAGACACATTAAATGAATCAAGCAGAAAGCTGATCAAATGCTTACCAGTACTGAATTCATATTTTGCTACAGCAGCAAATTATTTTACACATCACTATCTTTGGGTCAGGAGAATTTAAAAGTTATATGGTTATTAACTAATTTTTTTTTTCCATTTTCCTAGTTGTCCTTAGTATAAACTTACTATTGTGACAACTAAAAACCACTGACACTTTCTAGTATATTCTACAAGAATTTTTGTACAAGCATTTTTACAGGATTCAAGGTTCTTTGCAAAAAAGAAATACCTTCCTAAACAGATTTGATTTCTTCCTTCCTCTCCCAGTACATAACAGGTAAAACTAAAATATTTCTGTATGTCAGCTCATTTTTATGGTTATACTGACAGGTCAAAATCTCTGCTGAGGGGATTTTCTGTCAATCCAGCATGGTTTCAATGGCCCCCATCAATTTTTTTGGAGAATATACGTTCCCTTGGGGAGGGGAAAAATTATTTTACTAGGGATCACTTAAACCAAAACATACATCTGTGCTAGATATGCAGTAGCATTTGAACCAATCTCTTCCTCTTCTAACTGCAGTTATATCTTTTTATTCCCCCTGGATAGGTATGGAAAGAGATCATTAACTTAACATGCTCAGAAAAATGAATGCAGTGTCTGTGTCTGTGTGTATCTGTCGCGTGAAAGGGAGGGACGGAAGGCCCTTCCTTATTTTCATAATTTACATTTGCCTGCCAGAGCCCCCCTGTTTGAGGACTTTCCCTGAGACAGTTTCGCAAAGTAAAAAGAATAAGATTTTATTAAAGTGACAGATACAACAGGTTCAGAATTGCCATTGATAAATGCACTTGCTGCTACAAATTTTCTTTCTGTGAGCTCAAACTAACAATTAAGCGCTTTCGATAATAATACATTTTCCCGGGTAACGTCCGACGTTTGTCGGAGGCGCAAGTCTTACCAAAGAGGCGTCCCTGTTTGGGGGAGGGGAGAAGGAGGCTCGCTCATCAGCAATCTCCAGTGAACAGGTCAGGGGTTCAGTTTTCTTCCCTTCCAAAAACTTTAGTGAGCTGTCCTCTGTTTTATAGTTGCTGAAGGTGGGATGTGGAAGCGCGGCAGACATACTTCATTGGCCAGATTGCCATTCGCGTGGTTGTTGGGGGTATGCCCCCCCCTTATTTACATAGCGTTATGCAGCAAAGGGCGTGATTTTTAATATGGTAAGCAGGGATAATGAGGCTGGGGGTACTAGAGGTCAACAGTTAGTCTGTGAGCAGCAATTATTTTTTGGGATGCAACCCTTTGTGGTCAGGGGTGGACTGTGATACCTCCATATCGCTCCCTCCTCTGCCGTGCAGCTGGAACAAACTGTCTGGCCTTCACCAGCTAGTTCGTTACTCATGTTGCAAAAGGGTGGTGTGCTTTGGCTGCCACGTACTGTTTTTCCCGTGTGCCCCCTTATCTTTCTCCCCAAGTTCCCACAGTATCTACATGTCCTTCCTTTTTATGTCTCTCCGTCTGATTGTGCTTACCTGAATAGACTAGAGTAGACTGAAGAATATGACAAGTAGCAAAATTCATCTCTGGTATTGTCTTCTATTATTAATTACACCAGGTAATAACTTTCACAGCAAGAATATAATTGTTTTCAGAAATGAAAAAAGAGAACCTATTTTTTCATGTAAAAGTGCTGTCATCTATTACTCTGAAGAGAAGATATTTTGCACACTGCTTTTTTCCATTCATTTTTTTAAATGGGGGACACTCATACGCCTTTTTTGTAGAATTCTATATAAAAAATGGATTCCAAGCCCACAGGAACCAGTGGAAAGTTACTAGCTGCTTCAGATGGTTTTGCATCAAGATTTTACTTAAAAACAGAATTTTATCTTATTCTTCCACCTTCTATACACCTGTTCTGTAGCAGATACATCATAAAGGGACTTTATGATAGAGCCATTGTAAACTTCACATAGATAAAGAAAAGATGATAAAAACTAAAAAAAAGCAGAATAACCTACTTCAGAAATAGATACCACATTAGATACACAATACACTATTCTGATTATCACCATTATTCATAAGTATGAGTCACACGAACAACTGATGCGTGTTTATTTGAAATCTTTTTTCCATTTTTTGTTCTCTACAAAATCAGAGGTGATGAGGTGACAGTATGTCTGCTTTCTTTTACACATTGATTAAAAAAGGAAAAAAGAATCTGCCTCATTTCTTTGAGCAAGTAAGCATAAAATGCTTGTCTGTATTTCTTAAACATTAAAAAATCTGCACAGGGTCATGAGCAGTCAGCATTTATCCAAGCCCACTGATGCATGGGTGTTTCCAGAAGAACTCCCATTAACTTCATGGTGAATATACACAAATCTCTGTGCATGCTCAAGAGAAGATTAGGCACCTATTGCCAAGAAGACTGAACAAAAATTTGACCAAATCATACCAGACATAGACTTCACTTGGTTGTACTTTAATGGGATGTTCTGTTCAATAAACCAAAATCATTCTTACTTCATGCATTGTAATGATTTTTTCTTGCTTGTACCTCACTTCATATTTCAACAACAAAATATAAGACTCTTTCAGCTAACAGCATAGTTTCAGAAAGGGAAAAATTTATTACAGCTTTTTTCATCCTTCATTCACATTTCCTCTGTGATATTTTGCTATTTAAATTATAAACAGCTATTACCTACATCTCACTCCTTGCCATACACCAGGAACTGCCATACTGGGCTGGGACCTCACGTGTGTATGCATCCTTCATTAAAAGGGGTCTGCTTGTGGAGGTGGAAGAGGGCTTTTTTGTTTGTTTTCTTAGACAGATGATCAAAGGTATGGTCCCAGAGTCCTACATATATGTTGAACCTACCTAGAAATTGCATGTTACCTGCTTCTCATGGATTTGATCTGTTTTTTTTCTAATGCACTGTCTTCTGTCAAACCAATCTATCTTGTAAGAAGTTGGTATCTTATTACAACTTTTCTTCTATGAATGAAAAAGAGCTAAAAGGGTCTAAGATAATAAATTTTTGCCAAGACAATTCAGCTAACTGGCACTACAGGTAAGTAGGAGGAGACCTGGTCTAGACCCTTCCATGATATCAAGGGTTTACAAAAGGCAGAATTCATCTTATCTAACTTTAGATGCCTACAACACAAATAGTTGCACTAGGTTCTTTTCCTAGACATTGCAGAGAAGTGGGCACTTCTAAAGGCTAAAATTCATCAAGACATGACCCAGGAACAAATGAGCATCCTAACCACTAGGCTACACCTTTAAAATGAGGTTGATCTCCCAGTCAAGCCCACAGTCTGTTGAAGGAGTGGGATATGTACATTTGAATTTTGTCAGACTAATGAGTTTACATAATCCCAGGCTGCCATTGAGGAGTTATTGAAGGAAAAGTGATGACATGATCATCTTTTCCTTCTGTCCTATTTTTAAAAAAAAAAGTATGAACTCTGTTCTTGTGAGATCAGGATCCATACCCTTACCTGTGTTCAAGGTCTGGATGTTGAATAGACCAATGTTTCCACTTGCCAGAACTAAGCTTCAGATCTCTACATTTCAGGGAAAGGTGCAATGGCACCAGCCACACCACTGTGATATCTGTGCTAGCTGCTTCTAGCATGGACAGTTCCATGCTGTGTTCTTCAGAAAGCTGTTTCTTGGCTTTCCTCAAGCACTACAGAGGGAACATAAACTCTGGGCTCTGGATCCCCTCCAAGAGGCAGACACTGAATATGCTAGCATGTTTGCACTGCAGTTCACTAAGTCCTTTATGGGTCTTCAGAGCAGATTGATGGCTTACACTCAGATTTGCAAAGGAGCCGGTAGAAAGAAACATGGTGGTGAAAGACGGTGAAATTAAGTTTATAGCATTTTCAGTTCCCGTTGGCCAAGAGTGCGTATACAGACACACAATGTGGCCCCAGCAATGCACGGTAACCTGTTATGCAGGGATAAATCCTACATCTGAGCACTAACTAAGGATTAAAACAGACAGTTATCAAACTAGGTCAGTAAATCAGTGAGTTACCAGGGAGTTAGTCATCGCTTAGCCCAGTCATCAGACAGACATGGCAGAAAATGAATCTGTACAAGTCCTAAAATAAAGTTGAAAACTGATGGTTCTCTAGTTAATTAAAATTAATGTGTATTTAAATTAATATAGAAATCGATTTCAGGCCCAGTTTGAAAACTCGAACATTTCCCTGACACATCTGTGGCAGGGAAATCAGCTATGTCATCAGAATATTTTACTATTGAAATCAAATTACTCCTTACTCAAAAGGAACAGAAAGCTGAAAGCTATTCACATCATTCAGATCCCATCATTCAGATAGCTATTTTCCGTGGTGACTAGTCTCCTCATTCCTTCCCATCTCCCACCTGAACACAGATCAGACCTCAGCAGAAACATTCAAATGAGATACAACACTTGAATGCTGGCTCAGTGTCTCTAGAGTCTCTCAGAAAACAAAGAACTCACCTTCAATAATCTTGCAGGACAGTGCTTAGGCTCAGTCTAGCTTTGGAAACTTCTCTTGATACCTTTTCACATGCTTTCATACACTCATGCATACATTCACAAATTTTGTCACAGTCTACAGTAATAAAACTACAGTATGTCTCTGTAAGAATACAAAGATAAAAACAAAATAAAATTAAATACAAGATTCTTTGAAGAGTTTGGAATCCTTAGCACACTTCGTTCTCAGTTTTGCAGGGGCTCGGGATGGACTTCTGGAATCAGATGACAAAGGCAGAGCAAAACCCAGTGCTTCAAGCTAGCAGATTTTCTATAAATGCAGGAAAACTGTTAAATGTATTTATATTGTGAATCCTATTCTCAGAGGTGATCAAATGCTGGGCCTTCGGACTCCATCCTCTCTGAGATGGTTTGCTGAGATGAAAGAAAGGTTTTTCTTTTCATCTCTATGGTTGACAACTACACCTTAATCCACTTGGGAAGAGCTCTCTTTCTGGTTTGTGGGTAAATCAGATACATATTGATATACACCCTCAATATATCAAGGCTCAAATTGCCTTTCCAGTACCTTCAGGCTAATGTCAATTTAGGAAATTCCTGCCTAAAACCCTAGCATTTTCTTAAATAGCAGCTAATATATGTCATCTGAATGCTTATAACACTCTAAAAACTTGCAGTGAATGTGGATTCCTAGAGAACAGTAGTCATGCATCCATCAGCTTCTTAAACCATGTTTCACACCTCAGGACAACAACAAATATCACATTTTTCTCTTTTTCAAACTGAGTTGAATAATTTTGTTACAACCTAACTGGACAGATAGGTTTTTTTTCTTTTTAGTAAATCACAGCACAAACTTACTTTATAAATTCATTGTGAAATTGAAATGACTGAAGCCTCTCCTAAGCCTGTACTTTCATACACACTATTTCTTCCACAAAGTCAGCTTGAAGTGACAGACCTCTTCAGCACCAGTCTTACCAAAAATACTTCCTGCATCTTGGGAAGGCTTCATTCCTTCTGTGAGTGATTTCAGCAGGAACTAGAACAAAAAGACAAAGAGTACATAGTGATTTATAAATATAAATCACACAAGTGTCCATAATACAACAGTTCAGAAAATTCTCTGTGCATTTAAACAGCAAGCATTCAGCTTCAAATAGATACCTAGTTGTTATTTGAAGACAGTGATGAACTACAGCCTCCTTGGACCGCTATACATGACACTTTTTTTCCCACATCTAAATTTGGTCATTGGATGTATTTATCTGTCCTAGCTGTAATACGAGTAATAACCTCCCAGAAGTCTTCTGAGGAAGATGTTTTTTCAACTGATTTTGATTGCTTGGTATTTTTGGTGCTGATTTTCGGACAGGTAGAGTCCAGCATGAAAAAGCAATTGTAGAATCAAATGGTATATATTTGAGAAGTGATCTAATGATTCATTTTCTCAAATCAACAGAGGACGAAGGAGTAAGACACTGCTAGGCAGGATGGTACGTACGGTATTTCCCTGAGGTCAGTGAAGGATGATCATATTCATTACCTAGTCCACATGCAGATTTGGCTGGGAAGCAGTCTTGTTTCTTAGAGGGAAACCTGAGCTATACATTCACTGCTGTTTTCTCTTTCATTCCTCCACTTCTATCCTCCTTGCTCTTGGCTAGATACAACTCATAAAATGGATCATACTTCCCTACATCTGGCATGGCATTTAAATATATGGGTCAATCCACAGACATACAGATAAAAAGGAACATGTGCTCTTTCATGAAAAGAGTCTCCAAGTTAGCTGCTTCCTTTTCTTTGAGTTGCCTCTGACTGCCTCCAGCACTGATTAATCTGATTACTCATAGCAGTCTGATGTTGTATTTTCTGTGGCACTCATTTCCCATCACTGGGAGCAAGACTTGCATATGGATAACGAGGACACAATCCAAATTGCAGAACCTTGTACTTGTGAAGACGTACTAAGTCCCAGTCTGATTTCCTGCTTGAATTCCAAGGGCTGGCAACTAGAACTTAAAAGGAAAAAGAAGTGAAAATAAGCATAATGTATATGGAGAAAAATAACATTCTGTTCTGTATAAGTTCTTTTACTATCCTTATCAACGTAGTAATAGAACATCTTCCGTATGATTAAAGTGAAAAAATCATACCTGTCACTTGTGGTTCAATTTTCCTCTCAAGCTAGACAGACAATAAACATCAAATCCTACAATATTAGTTTTTCAGTTACAACTAGCCCTCATCTCCCTAGGGCTGGACTAGTCCAAATTTTACTTCTCAGCCACTTGTGCATGTTTTATCACTCATTCATATCTGACATGCAACTTGACTGCAGCCCATGCTTATGCTGAAACTGGCCTATTGATTTGTTCAGACTGATGCCTAGTTACTATTAGCCGCACTGGTCTGAGCACTGCTTTCTTGAGCAGCACTTTCACATTTCTTGCAACTGTGTTTAATGTCACACTGCATTGCTGCTGAGCCTGCTGGTTCTCACTGTTTCTCCAGGTGACATCCATCATCACTTGAGAAGCTTTGCAGCTACAATAACTGTACCTTGACAGCTGCTCTCATAAGCAACCAGTTTACATCACCCCAAATGACTGCAACAGCCTTTGGAGCTATAGAACAATGCTGCCCAATGCAAAGTAAAGACAGTATGTGCATGTGGGTGTGGGGATGCATAGAAAGAAGAAGCTGTATAGAGGTGAAGCCTCACAGTCAGATGATATATTCCAACAAAATAATCTCTGTAACAGTTTTCCTTAATTACAAAAATGCTTTAACATAGCAATTTTATTTTTAGTGGCAGTATATCTTTTATAAGTATAGGATATATTACCACTTTATATGTTTGCTGATCTTAATTCAAATACTGAAATGCACAGCTCCCAATTTGGCAAATTACCAAGTAGTAATGCTTCCAATTTTAATTCAGAGATTCAAGTCCTTAATAATATTTTGGTGACAAGAATAACCTAAAATAGATCTCTTGCCAATTTTAGATTTAGCATCAAAACTGAAGCAAAATTTCACATCTATATGTTAATGCTGGTAAACATTTGGCTTGGCTAATACTTCAAGCTTTCTCATGTTGAAGTCCAAATAAAGTTCCCATTGTCTTCAAAAAGACTGGACCCAGCAGCAATAGGTATATATCCAAGTTTTCACTTCATTTCCTAATGAGAATACATCAAATTGTCCAGCTTATTTTCTTCTGTATCATTCCTCTATTTACTGTTGAATAAGTTCTGAATATTACAGCTATTAGGAAGTAAGCATACTCTTAAAGCCAAGCTACTGCATCTTGTTTTCAAGTAAACAATAACTACAAAATATAGATTAAAAAAATAAGAAAAAGAGAAGAAAAAGCCTTTTTTATTTAAACAAGATAGGGAAGACTTACTAGTTACTTGCAAACCTGAAATTTCCCCTTTGAATTGACTTCCTTTTATACATGTTGATGGACATAATAAAAGAATTTGTATTGAAGAAAACAGGAATATCATGTGTAAAATGTTCTTTGCACAACACTTCTTATTCACCTTCTGTCATTCACTATCTCAGTCTGTCTTTCTCCTTTTCTGACTAATCTATATTGTTTAATGATCTTTTATTAGCATGGCTGCAGGGAACCAGCAATTATATTTGTAATATAGGGTAAACAATAACTTATGGTTTTCAGACACAGTATTCCAAAGCAAAGTTGGAATTTCCTCTCTCTGCAGCCAGTGTCTTTCTTCAGCTATGCGTAGGTAAAGTGAATTGCTCTTTGCCCCTTCGTTCCTTATCTATCTCTCTTCTCATCCTGTATTTTTGTGAGCCATTTCAGCCTCTGGAACTTCTGGAATCCAGTGTTAACATCCAATCTTTTCATTCTGTTTCTAAGAAAACTGCAGTCCTTCGGATAAGCTATTATTTAAACAACTAAAAGTACAAGGCTTTTCAAGAGTAGAATGAATTCACCTGAGAATGAAGTTTCAGAATTAGACATTTTCCTTACATATAATGACTTATCATTTTACAGAGGCAAAAAACAAAAGAAAAAAAAGCTCCTTGTTTGGCTAGATTCCCCAGGAAAGAAAGATGGCTGAGATATGTAACTCATGTGCATAGCATCAAAAACTCTGAATCTTGTTAGTGCTAAAAGCACAAATGCTTGAACTCAGTGCAACTTGAAGAATCACTCAAACTGGAAATAGATTAGAGTTTCTTGGAAAAATTAATGGAGAAAAAAATCCTGTGCTTCACTGATTTTGACAAGTACAATCATAAAAGTTGTTTGATCAGCACAAGAAGAGCCACGTTGAGGCTTTAAATTAAGAAACTGATCCTGCAACTAATGTTAGTATGAATCAGCTGTAGCTTCATCTGAAAAATACTGATGCTATCAGTGCAACAGGTGCTACCAGAAACCTGTTTAGGGGTAGTGGATTTTTTAGGATGGTTTTGTGGTATTTCAAAAACAAGCAGTCAAAACAGGTTGCCAAAGTTTGCTCTAGGGGTCATATGCTCCCTAAAGGAAGCTTTTTTAACCTTTAAACCCAAAAGACCATTGATTTCTTCTGGGGGGAAAAAATCAAAAAAAAACCCAAACAGTGGTATTCTCATGTAACAAACTAGCAATCATTTAACAGCTGGAATGCAGAATGTGAATTTGTTACTCCTATTTTCTCCTTTTTCAATTTTGCCTTCCTCTGGAATGCATGGGAATACGAGTGGGGATGAAGCATTTAAACTGTTGTGATCCTTTTGCAGACCACCGTTCATCAATTGCTTTGAGAAATACTGCCCTAGACGCTGAGACAGGTGGCAAGGCCCTACATTGGCTGGCATGAGAACCAACCTGTGCGTATTCTAGCTCATTTTATTCCATTAACAGCAGTGAGGACTGTGAGCAGATATGGTCACTCGGCAGGAATCTTTCAAAGCTTCACTGACTCATCACTTTGCTCGGCATGACTGCTGATGCATAATATGTTGAATCAACCCACCTCCGGGTGCTAACAAAAAACTCTCAGCAAATAAATAAATAAATAAACGGTGTGATCATTTCTGACAAAACTGCTGTCCATATTTGTGCTGCATTATTAGACAATTAATGCTTTTGTGTGCAGCAGGCATTAGCAATCAAGGGGAGCCATTTGTACAAGCTTTGCCAGTAAGCAGTGATGCTACAAAATTGAAGAGCAAGCTCTGCTCAAAGACTGTTGTTAAAGTTCATGAATTGACCAGATTTTGCATTCAGTAAAAAGAAGCAGCGAAAAAAACCTGCTGCCAAACAGCCTATCAGTGAAGCCAGAAAGCTTATCCTGTTTCGAGCCAACACAGAGCTTGGAAACTGTTCAAAATGCAAAATAATTTGTTAAAGAGCCCACCCAAAGTAAAAATCCCACAGTTACCTATGCAATACATATTTAATTCCTGTGTACTTAACTCAATACACAGTGATTTAACTATGTAGTCTCCAATCAGCATTTTAATCTTAATGACTGTCATGGTGCCAAACATTCATCCAGCTCCATAGATTGCAGTTGATTTCAAAGGATTTCAGATCAAGCCCCATGTCTAATAAGGCCTAGATATACAGGCCTTCTTCAGAGTAATTTAAGGCAACATTCAGGAGGAGGTACAGAATGGCAAATCTGAATATTTCAGCAAAGATTAAGCATTCTTATACAGGAGGTGAGGAAAGAGCGATATCACACAGGTCACTTCGGATAAGTAGCCCCAAATCCCTACGGCTTACTCTTTTTAAAATGCTTCAGAGTGTTTGCATTTTTATTTCCTACTTTGTTTTAACATATAGTAATTTCAGTCACGTCCTAATCTGTCAACTTCATCATATATTTGCGAACACTCTCTACTCAAGTGGCTCCACAATGGAGCTGAAGTGCAAACAGTCTTGTTGATAGCCCTCCAAAGCAGTTTAATTATTAAATTCCCTTCAAACATTCCTTACATTCACAACAGTTAATGTAACCAACACTGTAAATCTAATTTTCCTTAAATGCAATGTAGAAATAAGAATCTCTTGTGAAAGGTACAGATCTCTCTGCTTCAGAGCATGTCTCTATCTCACAGCAACAAAATAAGGTGTGATTGTGGCATCCAGCAGTTTTAGGGTTAGGCAAATTATGCCTTATCAGTGGGCAGCAGATTAGGGCTAACATCACAGTTTTAAACACAAGAGAAAAGGTCCTCTTGCTTACATGAGAGTGAACAGGGCTCTAAGTCCAGCCTAAAGTGCAGCAGCAGCACCATCACATACCAGTCCAGTCAAGCTTCCCAGTCTCCCCAGTAACAGACAGCCTAGGCCTTGCTATGAGTCCACCATTTTTCTCCACTTTTCCGCAATCACTGCTGTTGGGAAGGGTTGTGTGAACCAAAAGCTAAGTGGGCAGTGGCAAGCAGATAACAGGGGATCTTACTGATGTTTATAAACCTCTGATGGGAGAAGTAAAAAAGAAGGAGCCAGACTCTTCTCAGTGGTGCTCAGTGACAGGACAATAGGCAATGGGGGCACAAATTTAAAACAGGAAATTCCATCTGAACATAAGAAAAAATATTTTTACTATGAGGCTGCTTGAACCCTGGAATAGGTTGCCCAGACGGGTCATAGAGTCTCTGTCCTTGGAGATGATCAAAATCTGACTGGACAAGGCCTCGAGCAACCTGCTTGACTTGGCCCAATTTGAGCAGGGTGGGGCCTGGACCAGATGATCTCCAGAGGTGCCTTCTAGCTTCAAATATTCCGTGATTCTGTGACAGGAAGAGGAGGATGCGGAAGCTGGTCATTGTCTCTCCACCCATCTCTCCTTCCAGTCAGCCATGCTGCATTATCTCAGCCACACTGGTAGACACAGCCTGCAATGGAGGGGAAATTGGTGCACAGACAGGGGAAGAGCAGGTCTAGAAGCCTCCTAAGACAAGACTGTTTGCTTTTTGCCCAGACCCTCAACCTATGGAGACCTCTCTCAGGCACAACTGACTTTTCCCCACACTGCTGAGAAGCCTTGAACTGGTCCTGCCTCCCTTCGGTGTCACCTAAGTGGCACGTTTAACAACAGCAGTGAGATCAAGTGGCATAAGCTTCAGTATGGGCGGACATCCAGAGGAGAGACTCCCCAGCAACCCAGGTTATCTGTTCTGAGTAACGGTAAGGCCCAGATAAAGCTTGTGCCATTGCATTTGCATTGCTGCTGTTGCTCGTGCTGCCTGCATTCAGCCAGCACAGCTTGCTAGCATATGCCATAGTCATGTGTAGATACACCCTGGATGTGCCCTGGAAGCAATCTCTGGATATTTATGCCCATTACTATGATTTACTATGATAGCAGGACACTAATAAAAATGCATGGAATTTGAAGGATTGCTGATGCAGGAGTGAGAATTTGTTCTATTTTTCTTTGCACTATAAGGTATCATTACCCTAGGGGAAAATAACATGGATAATAGCAATTCCAATTCAAAAATTCTTCAGGAGGAAAAGGGGACCATAATTAAGCATTGGAAGAGTTTACTAAGGATTGCATGACGTTCTTCCTCACTTGAAATCTTCAAATTATTAGAAGATGCCTTTCTAAAAGATAGGCTTTAGCTTACCTTGGTGTTATCTGACTTACTAAAGGATTATTGGATCATGTTTTATAGCTTGTACTCTGTGAAATTTCACATAGCTGATTAGTTGATCATTATGGTCTCTCTACTGAATATTACTAATCTGTTCTTGATGCTTCAACACATAACACATAAATTACCTGAGCTCCAAAAAAGTATTTTATTATTTCATTGGAGTTTATCGTGATAATGTTAAAAAAGCTACAGCACAGAAAGTTGTTATTCACTTGATATTCCTGGCTAAGAGCTAAGGTAAGTTCCATCCAAAAAATGGAATTCTTGGTCATGTTTTCGATTTGACAAATTGGAGATACCCAGAGGAGGTGACACTTGTTATGGAAAAGAGTTTCTGGGAAGTAAGAGGGATTTGAACTAAAGAAGCTTGGAGGACTTGCAAACAGCCATGCCATGTGGCTCCGTCTCTCAAGCTCTTACACCCCCACACACTTTCTGTGCACATAATTCCATTTTCCAGAGGACTAGTGATTTTCAGCACTCGATTTCAAAAGCATGCCAATGTGTTTTTGTCTTTAGATATAAGTAGATTTTTTGTTTTGAGGCAGAAAAGACACGGAGTGTTATGCCTCTGCATATAACACCCATACGGCTTTAGATTTTGTCATAAGGCCAAACATTTAGTAGCTGTGGGGGTTGAACCATCTGGGAGAGAAGTCTGTCTGTCTCTAACTAGGCAATTATATCTAGTGAGGCCCCCGTCTGACCACTGTCACCATAGTATCTCAATGCACCTAGCAAAAATAAGAATAATTGAAAATCCGTCATGGCCTCATTCTTCCTTTCCTGTTACTGAAAAAAATAAATATTTTGTTACAGGAAATTTTATTATATCTGATGTGTGTGTGTGTGTGTGTAATGGAGAAGGCTATTGAAGGAATGTAATTTTTATTTGCCATTTCCACAGTCAATGTCCTTTTCCATGAGAATCTAGATCTATAGAGTCTGTAAGAATCTATAACTAGGCCAACTCTAGGAGAAATTCTGTCCCATACACACACTTTCTTCCTGTTAAGCCACAAAATATTTGCCAAAAACCTTAAAGTGGGAGAAATCAAACCTTATGAAAATTATTCCAGGACATATACAGTTTAAAGGTTTCATCATTTCAAAAATGACATCCATTTTTGTATGAGTCTCCATTAAATTTCTACTAAATGGCTGTTGGTTTGTGACCTGCATAAGATACAGGGCCCACCGTTCTTTGCCACCATTAGCAGAAGTTCAACAAAGTCATTTATGCTAGTTCTTTGGCTCAGATGCAGCTTTTACTGTTCATCTGGGATAAAATGCTGGGATTAATGTGATGCAACAAGCTCTGCAGGAAACCCAAAGAATAGCCTGCAAGGACTGTAGTACATTTACTGTACTCTCACTGGGTATCCAAAAACATCCAGCTGAAAATTTGGCTTTATACAATGATGTCCCCAAGCCATATGTAAGCAGAATTGGAACATCTACCCGCTTATAAGGTCATTTATGACATACTATTCTTCTCAATTCCCTGCTAAGCCAAATTTTAGAATGAGAAAGGCTCTACTTCAGCTTTTCAAAAAAAGAAAAAGTTATAGCTGCTCATTGGGAAATACATTAGAAAATGTATTTATGGATGCTGTGAGTTCGCCAGAGAATTCCACATTATCTTCAATAAAATTCTGATAGGTAAGTTCGGATTCAACACCTCCCTGCACATTAAGCACAATTACTTTCACAGTGATAAAGAGCTGTTAAAAGGAAATACATTCTGTTTATTATACTCCATATACATAAATACACAGAATGGAGTTAAACTTGATTCTGAATGATTTAATTTCAAAGTCTAAACATATACAAACTATATTTGAAGCATTTGCAACAGATCCTCAGCTGCTGCAAATCAGTACAATAGCTGAATTATGAAATTAAGACTAAAAGAATACCATAGTAGCAGGATGCTTTACCTGAGTAAATGCTGCCTGCTTCTCAGCAGAGCTCATTAACCTTGATGGAGTTCTCTGCTAACATACTTACACAGCATCTGATGGCCAAACTAATTTGTTTACAGCAGGTTTGCGTAACCCTGAACCGTGTATACTCTCACAACATAGACCTACCACACAAGGTATGTTTCAATTCAATTTACAAGGAAAACTCCATGGCTTGTGCATCCAAGAAGTCAAATTATCTCATCATAAGAGTCCTTCTGACTATATTATCTGTAATTATCATTAATATTTCACTTGTTTTTAAGGAAATAACAAAGGCCTAGAAAAAAAGTGCTTGTTCAGTAGAACCTGTTCGTAATTCAGGTTTTGGAGAGTTTTTTAATAATGTCGTCACTGGACTCCTCTTTTTCCATTGCCCTACAACTTTTATAGAAATTTATGTAAAGTGGATCTAATATGTTACAATTCTTACCCAGATGCATTATATTCTGCCTGCTGAAAATGACTACTACATAGGGCAGAGGGGAAGAGAGAAGTTACAGGGATCTGTAACTCTCTGAATGGTCTAATACACAGTTGAGATGACATTTAGAAATCTTATAATAACCAGAAGACTGAGAATATTATCTAGAGCTAGGCAGAACACACATTTCTCATGCAGCTCTACAGGTCCACTCCTGTAAATCCATGTTATGCCAGCACCAGGCCTCTCTACAGCAGATGAACATTTGTTCTCATTACGTATTGTGGGAGAAAAGTATGCGCTAGGGACAACACAACATTGTCACAGATGCATTGATTTTGTGTACAATGAGAGCAAGATTTTTGAAAACAAGCCATTAGACACTTCATGTTATTGCTTGCATTACCTGTCAGATAAGATAGTTTTATGAATAATGGTCAGATAAGAGGATACTTCTGTACAGTTCTCCTGTTTGTGGTATGTGCTGATGGTAGCAAGACAATATTGCATGTAAGTACTAACATTAGAGGCTTGATCCTAAAGCTCAGCTGAGATACTGATGCAACTAAATCATCCTCATTATGTCTTCAATACTGGGATGAGCTAGCCTGGCCCTCACTCTAAAAGAGAGTACCTTAAAGCTCCCACTAACTTACACCTGCCTGCACTGATGCCTGAGGATCTGTCTGGAGGTACTGTTCTTCCAGCTATATCTCTTTGTTGCACTAAGGGGGAAAGGGAAAGAGAAGACAAGGACCGAATGGGAATATTAAGTAATGTCCAACAGATAACAAAGACAATGCAATAAGGTTGCCACATGCAGTTTCTCTATGAGAGCTCAGTTTTGTTTCAGATTGTGCTGCTTTTCTTTTTTCCCGTTTTCTTTTCTTTACTCTTCCTTGTTACTGTAAGGTCTACAGGTAAGAAAAGCAATTCAGACGTAAAGAAGACATGGTACCACATGGCAAGAGAACATACAACATAGAAGTGATGCCACATTGATATGCACCAACTTATGTTTTTTTCCATATCACGATTTGGAGGGAAAGGTGTGCCAATTTATAAGGGGTAGAATGAAAGGAAATGCCTATAGATAGATTCAAACTTATCCATTTCTGAAATACTTTGGTAGTGCTCTTCTTACTCCAAGCTGTGGATGAAGAATAGAGAACAAAGGGAGCAACCGAAAGCCTTTGAAAGGAGAGAAGACAAATATATACAAAGTTTAGTTCGTGGAATTACCTTTCAATATTCTCACTAACTGAATTCTCTCCTGAAAACTCTCCATATCTACAACAGCTATTGAGAAGGAAAAACTGCACTGATTCCCTTCTATAGCCTATAAACAAAGCACTGAAGTAAGACTCAAGAGGGATGGCTTCTATTCCAAATACTGTTCTACTGCATGATCTTGAAAAAATAGTTTGCTTTACCTCCCTGCGCTTCTTTGTCCTTCTGTATTATAGGGATAATTTCTGATTCTGATTTCCTTTGTATGACAGTTTGGGATCTACTGATAAAAAATACTATGTGGACTCTAGTCATTACATGTACTTTAAAAACAAGGCACATTATCTGTACTGACAGTATGTGCATACACTCAAGAGCAGTAGTCTTACTGCTTGTACTAATCCAGTCCTATCCTCTAATTATGCCCTGGATATTGAAACATCTGAAACACATGGGTTATACTTCCCTAAGTATCTGCTTATTCCCAGTGTGTTGACACTGCTAAGTCATTGTGCTCCTTCCCATGTCTTCATCTGTCTCCACTGGCGGCAAACAGTGAAGAGTGGTGATGAACACTGCCTTAAAGACTTGTCATGCTGCAAAGTTAGGGTAAGAGAATGAGTTTGTCTGCTGTGGTCTGTGTAAGATACCCTTTAGACCTGTGAAAAAGAATTTTGTCCTGAGTAATTACTGTAATACATCACTGTCCTGTAGTGGCTGCTGATGTTCTGTCACAGTTACACGATTCTAAATAAGTCAGCATTTGGACATAATCAGGCATAAATTTATCTCCTCTAACCGCAAGAGACATATTTCTGGTCATGTAGCAAGGAAGCTGCTGTGATGTTGCTAGATCTCCCCCCTTCTTCCTCCCTGGCAACATCATGGCTGCCTCCAGCACTGCTTATCAGACTTGCTCTAGGAGCATGGTTCAAATTTCAAAGCAAAGCAGAATTTTGAAATAATTCTCAGATCTCCAGCTTTACAGACACTTCATTGTGCCTTTTTATCATATGAGAAACTCATTCTTTGCTTTAAGCAGAGCATGTTGAACTTTCCCTCCTACAGCACTTTCTGGTTTCACTCTCTTATGCATGCTACCTCTCACAGCCCAACAAGAGCAAAGCAAAGAAAAACCATTATTCAGCAACTCAAAATCTCTAGAAGTAAGAAGAGCACTCCTGTGAACTTGCTATGCTGTATGGCTAAATCTGACCCTTGCTTCTTAAACCATAAGCCATCTGTTCTTGAGCCATCTGGATTTGCTTTGACTCCTGATGGGCAGATAGCATTGCTGAAAGGAAGCATGTGTTAAAACAGAGCAAAATAAATGTCGCCAGTCACCAGTGTGGAGCTTTAAACAGAGAGCTTAATGTAAGACACTGCAGGCTACAAAGTTTCTCCTTCTCCTGGATAATGAGGGATTTCTGTTAGTTTTCAAAGACAGATCTTTTCACAATAAAACAAACTTACTCAAAGTGTTCCTTTCAACAATTTCATGTAAAAGCCAGACATTTCTCAGTAAAAGAGTATGACCATCTATCTTTATTACAGCACAAAATGACAAGGGAAACATATAGCAGTGTCCCTTTGATCCTTTATCATGTCACTAATAAGGAAGGAGTTTACCGTGAATTGATGTAGACTTTTCTGTGAATTGAATGTTTCTTCCCCACCATTCATTCAATAAAAACAGGTCTGATTTTTGACCCTAGAGGAATGTACATATTAGTTAACCAAGCCCAAAGCAGGACCCAACACTCAAAAACTCTGAAATTAGAGACCTTTTAAATGTGAGCACAGTATCTATAGCATAGAGACATCTTTAAACATAGTTTCCCCATGGGGCTATTTTAGAGGCTAGACAAGCCATTCAAGAACCAGCTGCACCTCTCCACTGGTCAGTTGTAAGCAACATGGACATTGCAGTAAAGCCAAAAGATGTCTGAGTCATTTCACAATAGACTTTGAATCAAATACTGAGCAAGAACTTACCTAGTGCAAAAAAAAAGTGCTCTATCTGTAGCAGGATACACACAGCAACTTACACTGCATGCACAGCATCTCAAGAAAATGACTACAACACTGCATGCCTGTAACCTAGCATATAGCTATTTGCCTCTCACATCCAGCCAGAAATAGCTAAAGATGGCCCTTTAACAAAGGACCTCCTTGTGAGCCACGTACCACAAATGTAAAGAGAAACTGATGTAACTTTAAAGTGGGAGCTTTATGTTATTCAAATGGCTACCTCTGTTTCATAAATTGCCATTCTAAATTACAGAAACAGCTAAAAGACAGGTTTTGAATTCTAAACAATAAACCTGCTAAGTGGCAGTGTCCTCATTTGGCTTTCCTAGAATTTGTCCTTGTCCTTATACTATGTCACATTTTTATTGATGACTCAGAAGAAAGCATGAAGGTTTTACTGATAAAGCTTGTGGGTGCACTTATACTGGCAGAGGACAAGAGCTGATAAAAGAGGTTTCAGGTAAAACTTTTGCTTTTTAAAATGGCATAATCTAGAAACAGGACAAGAATCCAGATGTCATCCTTATAGGATAGGAATTACATCTTGGAAAATAATAATTCTGAAAACAATTTGCAGATCATAGTGGATAATCTGCTGAATATGAGCTCCAATAAAACGCTGCAGCCAAGAGGGAAAACACACCAGGGAAGCTCTGTTATTTCCATAATTGGCACCAGGATGCTGTCTAGTGCTGGTATCCACATTTTGACAGGGAATCAGACCAGAACCGTGAGAAATATTAAAGGATTGGGAAACACATCCCATTACGAATGATTCAAAGACCTGAAGTGATTTAGCTTATCAAAAAAAAAGGGGGTAAGAGCAGAATTAAATGAAGTCTTTAGTATATCAGTAAGGGCTAACAATTTGATAACGAAGTGGCATTCAATCTAAGAGACAAGGGTTTGGCAAGATGCTACAGCTGGAAGCAGAAACTGAAGCCATTCCAACAAAAAAATAGCAGGTGCATATTATTAATCCCTTTAGCTCAAGTTAGAGTAGTTTTTCAAAAAGTACAGATGGTCTAGTTCTTGAACAAATTCACCCAGTGAAGTCCCGCGTCCTTCCTGTGCAGGAGGTCACACTAGCTGAACATAGTGTTCCTCTTTGGCTTTATAAATTATGAGCGGTGCAGGAAGAATTAAACACTCTACACTGAAAAAAAAATCAGTCAAAATTCTGCCCTGTTGTTCCACTTGAATAGCAAAACACCAATAAGCAACTGAAGTATGGACAGTATATTACAGCAAGGTTTATCTTTCCTAACTTTATTACCAGAAGTTAGCCTAAACTAGCTGCTCCAGGTTTCTCTGTTGTCACTGGAAAAAAGATGAATGTTCCCACAATGTCCCCTCCTGTCTCTTTCCTTGACTATAGAGTCAGCATAGACAACCAGATAACTATTTTTAAAGCAGATAAGTTTAGACAAAAAGAGTCCTACCATATAAGCCAAGGAAAAATAGGTCATATGTAAACAATTGTTATTTCCTATTAAATTTAATTTACAAAACTGTGTTGCATGGTATAATTCATAAAGGCCAAAAATAACTGAATAGATTAAAAATAGTTTACACAGATTCAGCATTTTTAGAGTGACCATTTGTCATTAACTATGTTAAATTAATAACCTCTTATTTCCTTTATGTTCACATCATCAAACATTGCTTAAGCAGTCTCCACACTACTCAAATTCCAATACAAAGAAGTGATGAAAAGATTTTGTAATTGAGTCTGAGTTCAGTCACAAGGAACAAGATTTCTGTTATGGCAACGGAAATCTTTGCTTACATCCCATAACTCCACCTAGGTAAGTGATTTGACACTCATTCAGCCTATGGGCCAGATCTTTGGTGTAAAGCCGGAGAGCTCTGCATCCTGCTTGCCCATTCAGGTCCACAGGATGATGAACAGAATTAAAAGCTACCCAATAAATAGAGTTTCTAATGTATACTCATTATATATACGTATAGTCATATATATATGTCTATATAATCATAATTCTTTTTAACAAAAATGCTTTTTCAAACCAAAATAACTTGAAATATATATGACACTAGTTCAGCATAAAATATTAGTATGATATTTGCTTTATTGACATCTATTTTCATTTTAGTAATGTTGAGTCAAGGCCAAAACCACAAATCTGAAGGAATTCTGACTCAGCTCTGAATATCATGTTACATTTGTAGAACATAAATCAGTCATGGGTTAAGAGCCAAACTTGCAGGAGTTTTTAGCTGCAAAGTGAGGGCTATTAGAAGTTACCAGCTGAAATACTTGTATCATGAATAGTGCACAAGCTATTTCAAGCAGTACACAAGCTGACACAGAGCCAGATCTGCCCTTGTCATTACTCATACTGCTGTTGCAGATACCTGCCAGCCCCACTACCATGATATCCTAAAAAAATAGTTTGTAAATCTCTGCTTTAAATGATTTAGGCAGTATTTGTTACAAGCAGACCCAGTGTGGGAATTAATTGCTCTCCTCTTTCAGGGACAAGTACAGCCTTGCCCAGAACCCTTCATAAATCAGGGATACCCCAGCTGCTCCAGTATGCACTCTGATGTCCAGAGCACCAGAAGGCAACTAAAGCAAATGAGAATAGCTGAAGCTCCCCAAACCACCAGTCCACAGCTTTCCTTCTGCAGAAGGAGTCAACAGAGAGTTGGATCTGATGATTTTCCTACGGATTTGTACCAGCAGAACAGCCATAAAGTAGCATTTGGCACCAGATCCAATCCCTCAGCCCTTTGACAAAGTTCAGAACTGAATCCCAATTTCATTGCTCAGGCTCTTTTCCACCTTTAAAATCATGTTCTAGTTAAATGAACCTTTTCTACAAACTTAGGAAGGGAAGTGTAATTTAGGAGAGTGGAAAGTATTGTTTCAAGGTTGATTAACTGAGTATGCACCATGCTGAATACCACTTTGAGAAGCAAGGGGTACACTGTGTTTACCAAATGATTATTTAATGACTCATAATCCCTGTGCATGAGATGTCACTCCCAAAGAATTAGTTTTAAATGGTGTAGTGCTGTCTACTCAAGATGTGGAGCTAGATGTCAAATCATCGTAATAGCTACATTTTTGCATCAGTCAACATAAAATTTCAACAGTTGGTAGCTGGAATGGACGCATGCATATACCCACTGGTGGACTTGATTCATGCCTGCAGAGCTAGGAAAATGATTAGAAAAAAACATTTGGTACCAAACATTACACTTCCATAAATTAAACTTTGAACCAAAATATTTGCATTCCCATTTTTTGAATATCCAGTTCAGTTTAGATCTTGCCAATTGAGCTGTCTAGTTGCCTTCTTATACTGTTATCCAATCACTACCTACACGTAAAACGCATTCAGTATATCACAGAAGAACGCTTTTCTTAGATTTTACCAAAAACATAAGAAAATGAAGGAAGTCCATCGGCAGCAAATTTTGCATGCCAGGATTCATCATTTTATGATGCCTCAGTTAACACATTTTAGAGGCTGTTTAATGCAAACTTTTATATAAAAAAAGAAAATTATGAAACAATGAAGAGAAGTGTTTCTTCTGAGAAAAGCAGTCATTGGACTGCTTTGTTTGTATTTGCTAAACAAGAATTACACAGTATTAATAGCAGGTCCTCATGGTCTTTATAATAATATTTCATTGTCCTGATTTAGAAAAGTGCTTGAGAATATAAAAACAGTTGTGCTGGGTCAGTTCAAAGGTCCATCTAGCACAGCAACATATTTCTGACAGTTGCTAACAGGGTTCCCAATAAACATGTTCAATGGAACTTAAACATGGTTTATAATAAGCATTGTTAAACAGAGATGAGGTGAACTACTGAACTAGGGCCTAGTTCTGAGATCATAAACACACCACCTATCATTATATAAATATGGCCATAAATGCATAAATAAATATGAGCATAAAAACCCCATTGCTATCTCACCTCCAAACCCACATTATACTGAAAGAACTAAGAATACCATGCAAAAAAAAAATTAATAAATACACAAAAGCTTCAGTATTTGCCTTTGGTAGATATACTTGCCTTGATCTACCCTTGCAGTCTATGGGAAAGGGAAACAGCCACCATTTTTTTCAGAAAAGAATTCTGAATATCTTAAATTAAGAAATGAAGTAATATTTAACATTTATTAAATAATGACTGTGTAATGCGTATAGGATGGCACAAAGTGTTTGACAAACATACAGGAAGAATAAAATGTATTGTCTCTATCCACTGATATCTTTTTGCTTAGTTCTAGCACATAGAAATGTTGATTCATATATGCTAATGAATTAATGTCCTAAAATCTAATGCTTTGGGACCACCATGATCTCCACAGAGCCTCTGAGTTCAGTACAGGATTAAAGCCTTGTGACAACATTATTTTACTTAATTTTAACATTCTAAAATTAAGCATCTGGTCTGTTTTCAATGGCACAATACAGGCACTTACAGTGGGACAGTACAGTGTCTAAGGCAGATGGCGTAAATTGCCCTGTGGAGGCCATTTTTTGCCTTTGTTTCCATTGGCTGTAAAAACAATATAGACTAAATATGTGTCTTTTAAACAGCTGAGGTTAGTAAAATGAACACTAACCTCAGTGTCTGATCTATAGAAGGACTAAAATTAATGGGATTTATTTTTCATTTTATTTTTTTAACCATGCAAAGAGAAGATTAAGTCTACCTCTTCCATCTCTAACCTGAAAAATCACAGTGCTTACCATTTCCAGAATACAAACCATTTGTACTAATTATACTTGATTTCTTTAAGACAGTGCGGATAAAATATTTTCAAAGATTATCTGACAAACAAAACAGATAAACTTGGAAGAGATGAAGTCATGGCTTCTGCAAAGAAGAAAACATTTTGGCATAAACAGAGATTTTATGAGTTAATCAAAGTTGTGGGGAAAAACACAAAAGGCAAACAGATAATCCTTTCTAGCTATTGACATTTAAAGAACAAATGGTATTTTACATTAGTAGGTAAATGTATTTAAATCTGCTAATGCTAATTAATGTATATATTTAAATGAAAAATAACAGTGTGTTCTGAGGATTCATGTTTTAGCCAAGTGTGATCTCGAAGGCTCTTTCAAAATATGCATGGATCTGTTAATTTTGTCCCACAGTTTCTTTAAGCAATGTATTATACATGATTCCTTCACGTGAATAATTGTCATGGCATGTGGCTTTCACATTATTCTTTTTCACTGAATTTATCTTTTCATGGTAAATGTTAATGATTGTGTTATTTCATAATCATCAACAAAGGCAGGGGGAGGACTGAGCGCAAAGCTAAAAACAGTCTAAGGGGGAGCTTTCATTAGCACTGATAAGCTTTGCTTTATTTCTACTTTTTTGGGGGGGTGGTGGGGAGGGAACAGTGGATAACAGGAATTTCATTCTAGAATTTGGGTTACATACAGGTAAATGCCACTTTAACCCACATTTAAGCATCTAAAGGAGTAGCCTGATCTTTCAAGATGCTGAGCTGCCTTCATTCCTGATGACTGCACTGACCACTGAAAAAATTATTTTGAACACAACTCACAGGATACAAGACCACATGCACACAATACCTTATGTCTGAATGGCTGAAAGAGATCAGACAGCCCTTTCCATTTGTCATGCTGCTAATTAGACTGGCCATTTTGGACAAACATGTGATGTGTTAGTCACTCAACATCTAATGAACTATGCAGGATGCAGATTTTAAGGGGTTTGTTACAACCTGCTTTAAGGACATATTCTCAGCTGTCCAGATTAAAGAACCAAATAAAAAAAAAGGTATTTAGGCAGGATGATTTGCAGTGTCTCCGCTTTTTCTTTCAGGATCTCAATCCAGAAGGAGTGTATCCTGAAAAAGCAAATCAGACACCTAAGTGTGTCACACAGTGAGTGGGGAAAAGATACCTAAGAATTAAAATCAAACCAGGATTCAGACATAAAATCCAAGCAGATGGTGTTCTGTGAAAATTTGTTCATCCTCTGGTCGAGGATGCATGTTTGCAGCCCTAAGATAAGTTTCTGTGAGACTCAGACACAGAGTTGAAAATAATTTTCTTTAGCTGAGCTGCCTCAGGTGTCCATTTCAGTACAGACAACTAGGAGACTTCTAGAAGTGATAGTGGTTCCCTACCTTTTGAGTAGTGACCTACTGGTTGGACAACTCAGCTGGAATATGTGAAGTACAGGTCCAATTTGTTTTAATTTAAAAGGCATTCAAATCCACAGCTGCTATAGAACAATCCAAGTAAAAGCCATCTTTCAAAGCTTCTTTGAAGGTGTGCAATCAAGAACGCAAGATTCATTAAGCCAGAAGACTAAGTAAGAGGGAGCCTAACTTGTTTGCCTAGTGTACCCCAAGCAGCAGGGACCAGAATCCACATCTCTCACTCTCTGTGTGTTCATACTCTAACACTACTGGCAGCTAGATGTCTTCCCTGGGACTTGAGTTTTAAGTGGTCAGTGCTGTTGTGATAACCTCAAATTGTTGGTGGGGTCACATCACAGATTAGGCAGCCCAGAGGGCTTGACACAGGGATGCTTACATTTTGTGACTCCTATCTGGGATTCCCACAAGAGTCAGTGAATGAGATGCTCTGTTCAGCCCAGGTGACATTACTCTGTGCACAAGCAGTAGCGGAACTGCAGGTTTTTCTCAGACTAAAAACTCAGAAGTCTAATGGATTAGGCTATTTGTTTGTGAATTATGGTCTTGAATGTAGGCACCTAAACTCCACCTCAGTTGTTCATAAATGCTTTTTTTGGATCTTACCCCTTGTTCCCAGGAACAAGGAATCAAAAGTACAAATGGTGCTGTTTGGGAAAGCAGAGATAAATCAAATGAAAGACAAGGAGAAGGAGCCCATTAAGCAATATCTGGCCTGCTTTTAGTGGTTTTGCTGTACAAATTTGTTTAAAGAAAAAACAACCTCTGTACGTTGAAACCATTGTTTAGTGAATCAGCTCTTTTTTTGTATGAATTACACCCTTAGTTTTTCAATGCAGTTCAGTGCCAATCACTGACATGGAACAGGATCTCCTTTCTCTTAAAAAATGTTTGTCAGTTGGAGTCTGTATCTAGGTCATTCCTCTCTGGTACAGCTCTGTATCTCATTGGATTAGAAGGAGAAACAACCCACCACTACACCAGAGAGAATTCAGCTGACATTATTATTCCAAATATCCTACATCTGTTTCCTTGTTTCCTAACTATTTACAAAAATAAATCTCAGAATAAAAGCTTGACTGACCAACTAGCAGATTTCATAACTGACCTCTGAATATTAACTATGTGCCTTAAAAGCAAAGACTGAGAAAAGCAGTTCTCTCTTTAAGCTTTTAGATATGTATTGTGGGAGACAGGCTGCAACAACTAATTCTTCTTTCTTTATAATCTCGCATTACTTCAGATACTCAAAAATTTAACTAGAATGAGATAAAGGGCCAAATTAGGATGCAAAAATAGTAATAATAAACCAGATTTTAGAAAGAGTTTTCCATCCATAAATCTCAAAGGCATTTAGTATCATTAAAGCCATTTTACAGATGAAATAAAAATAGATATGACATACCTGAGGTGACTGAAGTTATAGCATGCAGTCCCTTTTGTTGACATCTCACACCAGCATTGGCTATTTGGCTTTGCACAACAGCATGCTAGGTCACTAAATGCTGTCTATTGCGGACTTTAACACTAAGTGGGTTCTGTGGGCACGAAGACCTGGAGAGAAGTGTTAGGTACCTAAGAAAATGTGTGACTGCGAGAGAAACAGGAGATAGAAAATAAGTACAGAGTACTCAGTGAGTTTTATCCAGAGAAGGAGCACTATAACATGGAAGGAGAGAGAAACAAAGAACCAAAAATCTAAGCATATATTTTTTACACTAAAAAAAAGAAAAAGGCAGGAAAATAAAGCACAGAAAGCATAGGTTTCAGAAGGAAGAAATGGAAAGAGAAAGTGAGAGAAAAAAAAGAAATAAGGGAAACAAAGGGAGAAATGACACAACTTTCTCTGGGAGAAAAAACAGATCAAAACATTATTCTTGTCAAGATGAATCAAGCCGTTCACAGAAACAAAGAAGAAAGGAACCTGGTGGAGAATCTTTAAGTCAGCTACAACCTTAGGTTGTCACCTGTGAACCCAATGGCAAAGTTATTCTTCTATGATCTGTTTTATATATATATATAGACAAACCAAGTTCTGTTCAACACTGTTGGCCCTGGGGTGTTCTGCAGAGCATGGGTTCACTGACCTCTCTTCACATTGTTCATCCCACATGGTTGACACAGGTTGTCGTCAGGGGCCAAAGGCACTAAGTGGAATTCACAGCCAGAAGATGGCTGGGAGGGTATGTTCTGACAGGAAGGTGGTTCCGGTAACAGATTCCGTCACATTGGAAGGAAGCAGTAAATTAAGTAGAGCCCAGCCTGTTTTCCTTCAAATATCCACATATTCTTTTGAAAATAAAAGACCGAAAACCAAGGGTCAGGCATTTTTTCAGCTGTTTAAGGCCTGGGGGAAATGATGACTCAGCTTGTACTTTATTTGCCAGTTCTAGGACGGATAAAGTAAGTAGCGAGTGGGTAAGCAGGCACACAGATCTGGAAATATGCCTACATAACTTAGCAAAGGAAACAAAAAATATAGACAAGGTTAAAATGCGTCCCAAGCAGGAGGAAAAAGTAATTTTCAAGGAAGATGCTTGTGGATGCATAGAATGAAACTGATTTATCTTGGTTGGCTTGACTTTTGAGTGACAAACTCCAATAAAAAGAAAAATTTCACCTGTGAATCAGTGGTTGAGGTCAGCATCTGTCCCAAACCACATTACACTAATTAAGATAGCAGTACGCTGTATAAATGTTCACCTAACACCAAAATGACTGAATTTAAAAATACTGAAATTTTCCCATAGCCATGAATTCCCAGAAGAAAGTTTTTTCAGACTTCTTCAGAAAATAAAGGAAAGCTGACAGTAAAATAGTATTTGGGAACTATCAAGCACAATATTTCTGCTAAGTGACAGTGCTCCTTGAGTGACTCCAAGAGGCTGGAACAGCATAAAGTCACCAATAAAAAGTTCTACAGTGGTTCCATGGTACTCCTTCAGCACAAAATTCTAGGCACATACAGGCATTTCACACAGTAACACATCTAATACTCATTTTCTGTTTTTATTTACTTTTCCCTTTTTATATTTAAATAACAGAAAAAATAAATGTCAAAATTTTCCTTAGCTCAAGATTAAGATTGTTCTACGTATTCAAAAGTTAGAGCATTTGTCTCACCCCCATAAGCATATGTGCACATGCTAAGAGTTTAAAAAGCTCAAAAGCCTCTGAGAAGGTTCAATTTTTACATGTAATGAGTCAAGTGGAGTTTAAGATTTTGACCTTCATGCTGCATGAATATGATTTTCAGTTCTTAGGCTGAAATTCCTCAAATACATAGAATTTCACTGCTCCTACTGCAGTCAATTACTACTGATTTCAATGAAAGCAAATGTGACACAGTGGTGATCATTCCTGAAGTGTCCCTTTCTACATGGTATGACATATATGTAGATGTTAGAATATGAGACAAAATTAATGTTTGGAAGTAGCTATCAAATGCTTTCAAGAAATTGTGTTAAGCATAGAGGAATGATAATCTAAGTACTTCCTGGAACAGACCAAAGGAAGGCCATAAATAATTCATCCTACACACTGTTTTTGAGTACTTGACGTAGTACTTCACCATTATTGTATACTAGGCCATGAACTGAAGACCTTTTAAGTCAAATACAAAAAATTAAAATAGTATTGTTCTCATTGCAATTTGGGCCATTCTTCTAATATTTCCTGATTCTAACAAAGCTCAAAATGACAGTCTTGTCTGACTTCAATTAGGAAGATTCTTTTCTTCATGGTAAACACCTTCCTTCCAGGCTGGATCTGTTCCAGAAAGCTCACACCCAACAAGCCAGGGAACCTGCATTCATCCAATAAGTGAGGACCTCACTGCCTTCCACATGCATTGACAGGACTTTTAAGGCAACTTCTGCTGCCTTAGTGCCAATCTTATTCATTTGGTAGATGACTTAGCATGGATGTCTCTGTTCCACACATTCCATATGTATCTGTTGGCCTCTTTTTGATTCCAGGACTGAACATCAGAATTGCATCACTCTATAATGCAAAAAATACTTATTGATGTGTGGGTGGCAGGTAAGCAATCTTAAAATTATATAAGAATGTGAAGCACAGGACCTTTTTCTTCTTTTCAGTCTTCAAGGGAGGTCTGATCCATAATTTGAGCTTGGCTCAAAACAAAGTTTGAAATTTCCCGAAGTGATTTGTGGCAGAGGCAGTGCACCACTGGAAGCACGAATTTCTATGTCAACAGATGGATTGGTATAGAAGTCATCAGTAGTCTTGTGATGTTGACTGTGAAATCTACAGATGAAGAACATCTGTTACTGCCTGTACTGTGAAATCCTCAGTGTGAAAGAGCAGAAGATACTGGAGTAGGATTTGTCTATAATTTTCTTAAGTAGGAGGAGATTTTTGCCAAGTTCATTGATGCTCTCTGACTTATCTTACCATTGGTGATAACTATCTTCTCACAGATCTCATCTGCCAAGTCACATGGAAGATCTGAAGACTTGACATACAAATCTGTGAAGGACTGCTTACAGTCCACGTGTGCTTTCTCCGAGCATTCATTGCTGCCTGTCATTATTTTTCAACCAATAGCTTATTTAGTGCAGTAATCTCTCAAGGACATATTAACATAACATAAAAAAAAATTCCTTTGTGCATTATGGAAATTGTTAAAATGATTGTATAAGTCTGCCACTGAAGTGATTTTCTGCATGTGTCTTTCACTATTCTAAAAGCCTGCCTCAGAAAGTGTTCAAATTCTTCATCAGCTGAAATGGTATTCTCAGGCTAATGTACAGATAAATTCTGTGGAGTTACATGACTGTAAAACAGCATGAATTGTTCTCTTGAATAAATATATTAGGATGGCACCTAAACTGTAGTTCTAGAATATCCAATGCATACTTGAAATAAGTATCTTTTTCCCCTCAAACATCTCTGCAAAAGAATACTTTGATGTTTAGTACACTGACTAGAAATTAAACAAGAAAGATATGTGTACCACCTCAAAAGAAAGAAAAGAACTTCTCAGTCACTTGTTTAAAAAAAAGCTCAAGTAAAATTAAAGTTTCCAAATGACTAGTAAAAAATAATTCACATTCATGAGAATCACTGGAAATCAATCTCATGCCAAAAAAAAGGAGAAATGACATCTAGATCCCAGATGATATAGCAGGCAAGAATACAGAAGTAGAAGAAGTACATTCACCCATCTTTGTTCCATGCAGGGTGCTCTTCGGTTGGTTTAGGGGCAATATGACAAATACCATGAAGCTCACAGCCAACCGATTCACTGTTATTTTTCTTGTGAAACATTTCTCATCCAGCAAAACAAAATCTTTCTACATGTAATCAATTTACTTAACTCTTCATTAGTGTGACTTGTCTAATTATTCATAATGAAGTAAGTAACAAGGCATGAGGAATGTGTAAATAATAAATTAAGCATGTAAACAATTGAGATCATCTGATTGTTAAATGAATGTATTCTCATTACTAGAATATATATAAGATTCCCTATTTTATAAGGGAACAAGTATGTCCAGTTAAAGAATGTCTGAGTTTTCTCTCTGACTCATGGACTGCACATCACTACCTGGAATGCTTTCCTTCTATCAGTCTAATAATTTTGCACATTCCTGAATTTGTGACACTTACAGTATGAAATGTCCCTTTGTAGACAATCTATTTGTATAGGCTCCTTCTGTAACAACAAATTTCCTGTGTTGGAATTTTATTTAATGAGCATCAATGCCCACTAAACAAGAATTAAAGCAGAAGTGCATTGATACTCCAGTCAAATTATTCATGAGTAACGCCTTACATTTAATTACAAACTTTAAGGAAAATATATATGCATTTTAATCCTTTCCCCCCAACTTCCTGTCCACTTTCTTTGTTGAGTCTTTGGGATGAGTAATAAGTGAAATCCTGGCTCCACTCAATTTACTAGGAATTTTGCTAATGATCTAATGGATCCAAGACAGTATCTTTCCATGAATGTGGATAGCATCAAAAGTGTTGTAAGCACAATCAGCAAATAAGGAAATCAGTATCATTTTACACGGATTTTTTTGTGCATTAAATACAAATTCTTCCTTTATTTCATTCTTACAGTGTTTTATGAATACCTGCATATTTTTACTTTATTTAATAATAATCTCCATTTATTGTGGTAGTATTAGTACTTCATTAATAGACCCTGTGTACAAAAATAAAACAAAGTTGGTTTTTGCAAACAGAGAATTGAAAACCAATATTCTTTCACAACATAAAGCACAGCTAATCACAAAAACTCTGGTGGCACTGCAGGGAGATAAGCATATGTTCAGATAAGTTATCATAACACAAAGAGTATGAGCAGGACACAGTAGACCTGTAGTGGCAAGTCCTCCTCTTTAAATGGAAACTGATTACAATGCAGTTATTCTAATAAATGAAGATATACCATGGTAGCTTTTATACAGATACATGAACATTCCTCCTGGAACTCTAAAAGGCCTTCAGAAATTCTTCCAGACATAGAGGCTTTGCATATGCAGTACCTTGGTGACCAACCTCTGATTTCCCCCACTGTCTAACCTCTGGAGTCCCCCAAGGGGCACCATGAGCGTGTCTCAGCAAGAACAATAGGAAAAACTTCAGAAACTTCATGGATTTTCTCTGCCCTCTAGCAATCCTTCCACTCTGCACTCAAGCACACTCTTTGAACCACCCTCACCTACCACAAATGCAGGTGGTAAGGTCATAGTCATGCCTCCATTCTGCACTATGTAGCATGGCATGCCTCTTTAAAAATCCCATGCAGGAACACAGACATTTCATTTATCGCACGGCTCCATCACAGCAATGTAGGCAAGATAAGTCCACATAACCTGAGCCTATTATCTCAGAGGACAACACAAATTCAAGGACCATCCCCATATATACCTCCATGAAAGCTCTATTACAGAACCATAATTTTCAAAATGTCAACCATTATAGCTACATCTGGGCAAAGATGAGCAGAGGGGGCAACTGAAGGACTACAGATTAGAGTTCAGGACAGAAAAGCTAAAGCATATCTGCAGCAAGAACGAACACCTCAGGTACAGAGAAGCACTCTTGATAGATTTTTAATGTGAAAGGTTATTGATGCAGAACATTACTTTGTTCCTCCCTAGAGTCACCTAAAGACCAAGAGGCTAAAAGCAATGCCTCATGCAAACAAGAAATTTGTATTTGTCAAGGAAGCAGATATCCTCTTCTAGCTAGGTGAAACTTAACAGATTTTGTGGTCAATGGGAAGCAGTTCGATACTGACTTGTTGATGTACCTTTCACAAATGCAGTTTACACAATACACAATTATGTTTGAGGCACTGAACAGGTGTAACCCTGGAGTGTACTGAGAAAAAAAGAGATCCTGTTCACTAAGCTATACCTTCTCTTCAGTTAATTTGGTCTTAGTATAAGCATGAAGTATTCAAAATCCCCTCCTGAAGTTGGAAACATTTAATAAAGTACCATACCTTGGCTAAAGATAATTTCTCACATCTCAAAATTCTTTAAGACAGGAACTAGTCTTTCATTTCAGGTTTGCAACTATATATAATTCACACTCTTAACAAAACTACAATATGGGTAAGAAAGCATTATTGCTTTCTGGTACTGCAGGTATCAGTTTATATTCTATATTAAAAACACAGACAAGTATGAACTTACCCTGAAAATTCTGCTAACAAACATATTTCCTTTATAACACAGCTCTTCCATAGAGATTTCCTTTCCTTTCTGATTTCTGATTAGAGTATTTCTTTCAGTGCAACTTTAGCCTTATTCAATATAGAGGTTTTGTTTGTTTGTTTCATTATTTTGTATTCCAAAATAATGGTAGCAAAAAACCCTCTTGGCATTTTAGACCTATTTCCTTTGCCTCCCAGCTTGCATACAAACATCTGAAAACAATACTCTGGCAGCAGTAAATTTTTTAGGAGCGTCTTGGATACTTATGTATCCAACATTATTCTGTGTGTTATTTGTTGCAGGATGATATTGTTCAGTTAGTTTATTTTGTTGGTGCACTCTTACACTGTTTCAACTGCAAACAAAAAATCAATTAGGCTCCTCTGAGGTCATGAAGAATCTAAAATGAAGGGGTTGAGAGGCCAAGACAAAACTTTACAGCTGTTCAAAAAACAGAGCTTCCAGAAAAGTTAGATAAACCCAGAGTCTTAGTGCCATTTAGATTGCTCAAAATCTTTTTACTGCAAAATCTTTTAAACATATCCCAAATGACACATACAGCATCAAGCTATGCAGATTTCTATCCTCCACCTGCAAAGGAAAAACAACCTGCCTGAGTCAAACAGGGCCAGAAGCTCTAAGTAGTCCACTTTGACAATGGATGTCAGCCTGCAGTGTGTGGATCCTTGAGGATTTAAGAATTTCCTCTAAAAGGCTGGTGAGAAGCAATTTAAAGTAAAGTAAACTCATACTTGGAATGCAGCAACCTAAAAATGTTTTTAAAAGTAGTCCTCAACTCTACTGGCAAATTTTTAGGAGTCCCCAATCTGAAAAAGGTTAAGAACCACTGCTTTCAGGAACTTGTTACTGTCAGTACCTGCAAAGTGCTCAGATATTATGTTGAAGGGTAGCAGCATAAACCATGGGCAAAATTAGGACAGCAAAAATACCAAGATGCAAATAAAAGGATAAATCCTATAATAACAAAAGGAAGGAGTTCTTTGAGAATGCACCTTAGCCACGGGTATATTTGTTAAATATTTTAGGAGTAATGTGATAAGTCAGTGTTTGTCATCAGCTATTGGACAGGTCTTGTTTCTAAATGAATCTGCAGTCCAGCAAACAATCCAGCACTGCATAGGGCTGCTGTTTGAGCCAGTAATCTAGATGGGAGTTATTACAAGTACAGTTTCCCTGAATAATGAAAAATAAATTCAGCCCTTGGATTCCTCAGCCACATATGAACAACACTATAGATGTACAAATATTTACCACCATCTTGGTATGTGTTAAGGACATAAAATCTTCACTGCCACCACAGCATGGAAAACATCTGCTATTACGGTAATTCAAATAATAAGTTACAATGTTCTTTATAGCTAAATCTATATAAAAAATTGCATCTCCTAATGGTAACTACAAAAAATGCACAAATACATTTTAGAAAGCAATGCAAATGTTAGATGTTGCAGTAAAATATTATGGGCAATGTCCTGGATATGTTAACATCTTCATCCCTCAAATCTTGCTCATGCCATAAAAATACAGAGTACTTTGCCTCACTAAGGATTAGATAACAAATGAGGATCTGTCTCCCTCACCCACCCTAAGAATGATATATTGTGAAGTTCCATTTTAACTATCTGTAAAGATGATGAGGAAAGAAAAACACTTGCCTCACAGATAGGTTGTCAGTCTCAAGTTCTGAAGTTCTGCCCTGAAGTTCTAGGACATTCCAACTGTCTTCCAGTCCAAGTCCAATGATACCTTCACATGATCCTCCCACTTAAACCAGGGTTCCCTAGAAAAGAGGGATCTGCACCCTTACTGCCTTGCATCCATGAGTTTGGGGACAGGAAGGAAGCTAGTGCTTCCTTGCTCCTAACCTCAGCTTACCTTCAGTCAGTGCAACCCCAACCTGTTCAAACTCACTACTTTGCATGGCATTTATTGAGGAGCCACAGCACATGACACCACTACACATTTCCATGCATGTTCACATACATATGGGGCAGAGGACTGCATGCTACAAGTAGATTTTGAGGCTGTCCAAGGACCACAGAAGGGCCCCAAGATTTAATCTCTCATGCTTACTGAAATCAAAGTCCCTGCCTAACCCAGAGAACTATGTAGAAGAACATTTTATGATTATTTTAAGTTAGGTTTTTCTTGACACTTAAGCACAACTACCTGCACCTAATGGCACACATGGAAAGTCGGCACTCAAGCAAAGTCAGCAGTGGAGGATGTAATTAGATCTGAGTAGAAATTAAGGTAAGTGAGCCAGTCTGATAGTGTTAATATGCCATTTACTCATCATTGAACTAGTCTCAACTTTTTAAAAAACATTTTATTTTGCAGTAATATACATTTGAAAACAAACCCACAAAAAACATCATCCTGTACTATACACACAAGCATAGCACTCTCTAGCTTATCTCTGACATAGACTTAACTTTCTGCACAGGAGTATTTTTAACTATATCTTCCACTGGTGGAATTTCACATGGTCCTGAGAGGAGACATTTTCCAATAGGATATATCATCTTCATATTTTTAGAGCCTTTACAGTCTCTGTTCAGTGTCCCCTGTGCAATAATTCTAGGACTGAGGATATTCTATTTTTAGCTGTTTCTGCTGTAGGACAGCACACATCTTGACATCCTTTATAACTGAGAGAATCTGTGTGTCAGATACCCTACGTATTGTGTAGTATCCAGCTACATGTATTTGGTCTTGACTAGGCTAGGCTTACAGGTCTATCATATAACAAACAGACAGTGCACTACAGTAATGAGATGTGGGGTCAGTTCTGCCTCACCCCAGCATCACGGACCACTACATCACTGTGTTCATTTTGGCATCTCTCTATCCTCAGAAGATTGCATAGGTTTGTATGTAGGAGAAAGGGATCGAATGTACAGAAACCTTGATGAATTTCCCTGCTATTTCTGGAATGCAGCACAGTGAAACTGTGATCTCCCCCACACAGAAATAGGGCCTGCTTCCGTGGCAGGATGAACAAGTTTCATTTGAAACCCTGTGAAGAACAGTTGCTAAGAAGAGGCATTAAATAATACTTCTCCAGTCTTCTATTGCTACATTTACCAGAAATGTAACAAAAATAATTATATTTCATAATATAATATATAACAAGATGACTTGTGCAATATCAGCATGCAGGGGCCAGGCTCCCTGCCAAAGCTTTATTCAGATGTTAGACTGTCTTGACTAATCCTTCTTAATCCTATCATCAGCTGCCATCATGTCAAGATATGTCAGCCTTAAAAATGAAGAAATGTCTTAAGGAAATGATGCCTTGCAAGGAATAATGCTGAATTTGGATTTAGTAGGAAGATAATGACTTCAGTTGAAGAGCCTTCTTATACAATTTGTACTAGTTCCCAAATGCATTCTTTGTTACTAAGGGCTGCTCAGAAATAAAAAATAAATAAAATAAAATGTGTTTTATCTAGGATGTTTCATCTAAATTATGCTTCAAGGAAGGAAAAAAAAAAAAAAAAAAAAAGAACAACAAGCCATGCAATAGAGATCCAGCAAGGTAATTTACTTGCAGCTGAAGCTCCTGAGGTCTGGGAGCTGACTGTAAATGAAACACAAGCTTGCATTTGAATGTGTACTCTCTTGGACCTATAAAATATTGCTTCAGACAAACTGTAGCTAAACTTATCTACAACTGGATTACAGTAAAAGAACTGGAATACTGGAGTCATTGCATATTAACTATGCTGATTGTCATGGCAATCACACTATTTTAACTGTAGTGGTTTTGAAAATAGGGACAATCTCAAATAATTGGTGTGCCCTGATTGCTGTATGTAAAAACAGTACTCACAAAGAACTGTGAAAAGATTGTTTTCATCCCACTTTGGAGAGCTATTGCTGAACAATTACTCATTTCAATGTAAAGCTAAATAAATATTACAAAAGAACACACAGGGGGAAAACATGGAACTAATCTCACCAACCTCAACAGGCCCTGAATTCCAACCACACAAAAGAGAAAGGAGTTCTCTTGTCTGTAAATGGAGTCCTTAGAATTTAAACAAACTTCCTTTCTCCTAAGAACTTAAACAGTGATGTTAATTTTGATTGACAATCTTTGGTGTATAGATGTTTAGAACTACCAGATGCACACATCAATAATATCTCCACCTTCTCATTACCATAGAGAACTGGAGAAGCTTGAAGAGAAGAGACAACTAATGCTCATATACTCTCATAAGCATTTCATTTAGTGAAACACATCAAAGAGTTTCTCATTCCATTCCCTTCATCGTTTATTTGCCGAAACAACTAAAAATTGGCATAATTCTTCTCTAAATTCTACAATTCTTTTCAGAAGAGCAGTACATGATATTTTGCTTTTCCTAACTTGCTTTTGTCTCTCCATTAACTGTTTTATCTCTGTTCCAAAAGGCTAAAGAGCTTTGCCCCAATGGCTCTCTGAACCTTTGAGCATGTTTATGCAAAAATGAACAGATGCTTATGACCGAGCTGCCAGTTCTCCAGGACAGTAGTAGGTGAATGTCCTTCAGTCTCAGAGGTTTTTAGGCACATTAGTGTGTGACTGTCCATGCTGCTAAGTCTTGTCATGTTACTCTGGATATTGGTCTGACTTATCTGAGTTGCATGACTCCACCAAGAAAAGAGATCTCAGAAAACAATGATCTCTCATCAAATGCTCGGTAATTCCTGGGGTCTTCCATGAATAAGGAAGGAAATACAGAAAAGTTCAACCAGCTTGTTATTTGGACTTCTTGTTATTTTCTTATTCAAAAACTGAAGAAAAAATGCAAATGTGAAGGACAAAATTAAAAAAAAACATATCTCCAATCTTTCAGCTTCAATCCATGCTTTTTAATTTGGGAGAGAAACTTGGCTCCAGTCCTAATTTTCTCTGAACTAGTTCACACGAGGTTAGAATTCAGTACACAGGAGAACTTCATAAGGTAGGTATAAAAGTATTTTGACCAAGAAGGCACAGGATGTTATTAAAAACAGATCTCAGTGAGTTAGAGCAGCAATTTAGAAATACACACAGTGCAAAAGCGGGGGCGGGGCGGACTGTACATATATGAAAAACTGCAAAAAAAACAATGTTTATTCCCCTAACACTCTACCATTGTTAGCTAAATTCATGTAATGTGCCTCTTGCTTTTTTTCCTGACTAATTAAAAATGTTCTCTGGTGTGATTGTTAATAGTTTACTTGACTGTTTGGTAACATTCAGGACTACAGCAAGAGAAACTTGGTAGTATTGTCTATAATATGCCTCCATATATATTCTTTCAGCTGCTTTATGGCTGACAATTAATCACCAGCTGTAATTGTTATCAAGTGCAGTACCCACTACAGGTAATCTACAGCACACAAGACTGATGGGAGCCATGGTAGGAAATTCAATTAGATATCAGATAATTTTTTCCAAGATAATTTGCTTACTGTAACTTGTTTGGACTCCTGGGGTATTTTGCTAAGGATCTTAAATGTTACAGGCTTTTTCTGAACACATCACAAATCTGATTATCTGTTTCTTTGCCCTTTGTACATATTCTTTCTTGCCAATCCCAAGCTTACAAAAATCATGAGTCAGTCCCAAGCCTTCAAATTATGGGTTTGGATGGAGAAAAGGAACCACAGTATTTTAAAATAATAAGTTTAGAGGTGCTTGTCTTGTTTTAGATAATATCTGTTCTATAATGTCAAGATAACAATTAGATAAAACAAATGCCTTCTTTACTGTCTGGTATCAGCATTATTTGGATAAAGAGTAAAGAAAAAAGTTATATAATGCAGTCAGAGCAGCAATGAAGTAAGGATATTGAGGGGCCCATATGCTCACACCAGCAGCTGTCAGATGGGGAAAGGACAAAATGAAAGATTCCTGTAGTCCTGTCATCATCTTGTTCAGTCTGAACATTATCGAAAGGAACCTCCCTAATTACTCTGAAATGGGTTGGAGTGCAGCTAAACACAGACAGGAATAAATAATAATAATAATGGTAACAACAAAGCTAAACAAGCTGTAAACTCCTGTAATTGAATTAATAAATCTGAATCTTTTAGAACATTATCACTAGGACTAATGCAGCTTGACCTAGAACAGTTGTCAATGCTGCACCCATTATAAGCCTCCTACTAGCAAGAATGAGGGAAAAAAATAAAGAAAGAAATCAATGATACTCTCAGGAGCACTTTAGGAATAACCCTCTGTCTGCTGTAGTTGTCATTCAGCCTACAGCATCACAGTGCTAGCTGGCTAGAGACAGCAATCTAATCACTGAACTGCAGCAAGCCTGGAAAACACCACCCCAGCTGCTGAAATAAAGGAAATACTTCACAGACACATGGCAGCTGATAACTGCTGATGCCAGACAAGCTTATTAAATGGAGGGATTTCATTTCCTCCACCCCACTTCCCTGGCAGTGGCACTGTGTATAGCAATGTGACAGTAGTTCCCAGCAGTGGTCGGAGACACTGCAGCTTACAGTACTGTTACAAGCCAGAGGCCTGAAACTGCGAAGCACCAGTGAGACTGTTGGCCACACCAATCTGAGTTACTGTTCACCATTTGGGAAAGATTGGCATCGTGTGAGTCCCTGTTTTGCAGAGCATTTTCCACAAAGCAATCACATCTGCTCTATTTGCCTTTATTTTGTTCTTGCCTGTATTATTTTTATGGCATATAATACACTACATTCTGTTACGTGTACCTTCAGGGCATCATCTTTCCGAAATAGCCATACTGTTCTTTGTACATGAGTTGAGTACAGGTACTGAGCTTTGTACATGAACATGAGCTACCTGTCACAAAGTAACATATTGTGTGGTCTCTACAAATAATAATAATATAGCATTTTGAAGCCTTTATTAATATATAGTCATATATTAGCTTGTAAAAAATGCATGTAGCACCTTTGAATCACTGTACCTTGACAGTGTGAGATCTCCTTCTAGTCAGCTAATCACCTCTGAATTTGCATGATTATTCAGCATGCCACTGAAACATCACCTCTATGAAATTGCAACAAGGAGGTGAAAATTAGTCCAGCTTTCAACATTTCTCAGGTTTGGCCATGGCTGTTCATGCTATGGCTCAAATATCTTTCCAAAAGGTTCAGGCTGGAGCCAACACTGAGAACACCTGTGTATAGCTCTCTGACCATCTCTGGATGTTTTTGTTTCTTTTCCTGCTGCCATGATATTGGAAAGCATGGACTCTAGTCTTTCTCCAACTGAGGACAATATGGTTTGGACAGCATCCATTTTCTTTCCTGTGCCTTCACATTAATTCTCTAAATATCCAAATATCCCTTTTGGAATGAGTATATTATAGTTTAGAGTGCTAGAGAAAAGTTTGCTTCGTAAACATTGTGGTACATGCCCACAAATGTCACTAGCTTGTGAAGATGGTTTTCAATGTGAATATGAGACTGAAAAAAATGAAAATACCATTTTTCTCCCCACCCCTCAAAAGACATTTTAAATCTATGTATTGTTCCTTTCTAATAGGACTGGAGTATGATTTATAGGATGAAATTCATTTTTAATGTTCCAGCACAAATTCAGTTCAAACAAACTTCCACAGCAAAAAAGCTCACAAATGCATGAGAATTGTTAAATGTGTATTGTCTTAGCTCAGTCCAGGAGATCCTCCCAGAGAAGAAAAAAAAACATGCTTTACCCATTTCCTGTCTCAGCACCTAATGCAAGGTTTTGTTATGTATTTCATGAGAGTATTAAATGGCATTTCCTTATACATATATCAGTCACAGTGAGTTCCACAATGCTGTGGCATTGTTGGTAGGATATACTTTTTTCATATGTTTTGGTTGTGGTCTTTCACCCTCACACTTTCTGTATTATCTCTATAGTCCTTTCTTATACAACCAGACTTTTCCTCCAAAAAAATTATTTTCAGTATTACCAAATCCTCTTTCTTAGCACAAATTTTTATCTCTTCATTAATATGCTGTATTAATGTGCACACCAAAGCTGGATTTAGGGCCTCTCAGTTGGAAAGCTTTCAATTTTAATGCATTAAAGTTCTGAATTACCTCCTGGATAGTGTTTTTTCTCAGCTACTGTTACACCAGTTATGCATTTGTCTTTGTTTATTCCAGGAAACATTTAGCACATCAAACCTTAGCCCAAGCACCACAAATTCCAGAGACAGAGACAATCCAAAATGCAAATCAATCGGGACTTTCAGAATCATGCAAAACAGACATCTGATGAATAGAATAATCCAAGATGATGTGACAACCTCTACACAGAGAGAGAACAATGTTAAAAAATAGGTATGTTCTGAAAGTAGCCTTCCTATCTCACTAGCAGGAAGCCAAATGGTCATCTGTCCCTCTTGGACAATCATCATTAAGTAGCAGAGAGAAAGATATTGCTTATTTTTAATTAAGGTATTGTGTAAAAGGGGATGCAGAAAATGCCCAAACCACTCAGCTATTACCATCATCACCTCATGTCTGGCATGCTTATAAGAAGCCTCATATGCAGACTCAAAACTTCCTCCAACTAACATATTTAAACTACTCTGAACAACTCGTGTGCAGGTTTAGTATCAGTTACTGACTCAATCAATATTCCACAAAACACAATGGCAAACACCATTCTAGTTCACCAATGTCAGCTTTTAGAAAGTCCTTAGACAATCATTTCTCTAAACACTAAGATGCATTTCTGACTTTGATCATGTCTGTCTCTGGCTCACAGATATGTTGGATTGCTCTTGATCCTCTAGTGAAGTAAGAGGTATCTGCAGAGGTAACTAGGTTTCTCTGTGATTGTAACACAGATGAAGGTGCTACCAGAAGAATCTCTACAGTATATAGGCTAGAATTAAGCTGTGGCTTTGTTAAACAAGTAATATGTTAATATGCCAAAGATGGTGTCATCATGAACTTTACTGTTGGTAACACTGGAGTTCATTTTGACTGATGGGCAAGAAAGCCCATTTTTAATCTCCATTGAAATGTTTCAGCCTACCAATAATTTACACAGGAGAGGATGTTGTACACTGAAAGCTGGCTTTATTTGCTTTTATAAGTGAACTCTCAGAGGGCCTGGGTTTAGAAATGCTAGGCAAGAATGAGGGTTTTGTCCTAAAATTAAAAGCAGATGGTGCGTAGCCGGTTTTGCTCTATGGAGCATTTCTGTGTATACATAAAAAGTTGGTTAGTTTCTTTTCCTAAGGGTCCTTTTTGAATTCCGTACACAGGGTTTTGCTTTTTAGTATTTGATCTATAGCAAACACTGGTCTGTGTAATCATTATCCCTATTCTCTCCTAAAACTTCCTTTTTTGGTAGTATATGAAGAGGCAAAGAAGAAAACAGGAGACTTTCTATCTTTGCGATCATCCACAGAACACCCCACAAGGTCTCTGTGTTAAGGCGATGCTCAGAGCATACATTTCCCAAAAAAGGAAGGAGACTCCTAGGATTATGATTTCCCTCTAAAACTCTGCCTATCTAACAGAATTGGGAACAGTTCCTATGTTTTGTATGGGCACAAGTCTTCCAAGCACTCCTAGACCCTGCAGTGCCACATTACGAGCAACTAGATATCATAACCCTGCATGTATTCTTTCTAGTGTTCAATCACAGTCAGCTAGTGTTCACTGATAGTCAGCTGTGACTATCGGACCCACGTGTTTTTTTAAGTATGAGGCATATTCAACAATGGCCACTAAAGCAGTAATTTGTAACATGTAAGATGAATATGTGAAGGACACCCAAGTCAGCTAGAGCTTTGAGGTGGATCTATGCAGATCTTCTCCTTAAAGTGAGCTCACCAAAACAGATTAAAAGGCTTTTCAAATACAAAAAAAAAATCTGCATTTTGTTAGAACAGAAATAAGTATTAACTTTTTAACAGAGAAAACTCAAAGTCACTAGCTCAGAGTACAAATGAAAGAGTTTATAATCCTGCGCATGGTATCCTTGTTTCCAGGCCTAGTTTCAGCAAAGGCAGTGACTCTCTGAGCTGCATCATGCACTGCACAGTCCCTCAGTACCTAGAAAGTTTCCTTTCTATTTCCGAGGCTTGTCTGCTCCCTACACCTCTCTGCTGATATCCCTGCAGAAGCTGCAGATCCCAACCCTGGGCTCTGACCCTCTTGGCTGCTGACCCTGCAGTTTCCCTCCCTGAGCAGGCTGGAATCTCCAGGAGGTTCTATAGGAAGCCAGTCACCTTATTTAATCATACATGGCATTTAAAAGCATGAAGAAAAAAATTAAATGCATACTTTATCACAAATCCATATTCCACTATACAGGAATCCATTACTTAAGGAAAACAGGTCTGTTTTCAATCAGATTTTCATCATTAACTTGGAGTCCACAGCTCCACTGGAAAACAGTTTGGAGTAGCAAACCAGAAAAAGAAAATACTTCCTGAAGATTACTAATGTATGATGACAACATAAGGTTATCATGGCATCCACTTTATCCTTCATCCTAGCTTCTGTTCTTCTGTGAGCAACATTAAAGCTTCATGTCCTTGTCTTTTAACATTCATCATTCAGAAAAAACAAATTCTATTAGTGGAGCCACTCAGGCTTGGTTTAATGTTATATACTTACTTAGCAATGCAAGTACATTAAGTAATAGAAATCAGTTAAATATTTCCAGTGTATAGCCCTGCCTTACCGAGGAAACCTTCTGTTAAACATGCAGCAAAAGTAGTTATTCAGGATGGATGAACAGACTCACCCTTTTTCCCTTTTTTGTCACAGTACCTCAAACTCAGTTAAAGCACCAGGCAAATTCAATTATGAGTTTTATTTAGGACCATAAAAACCTTACACTGAGTTATTCATCATGAAAAATGGAATGTTTAAATTTATTTGCCTGACATTTATATGTACCATGTATCCTCTGGAAACCATGAAACTGTCAATCCATTATTTATGGAATTTTTTAAACAAGAGACTAGAAATAGGTGCACATGGTTTCAGACAAATCTAGTGGCCTGTGTAAACAGTTATTTCTTCCCTGACTCTGTTTAAAACCTTCTATCATTGAAAAATTGATGCTTATTGCACTAAATACCATATCATGATGCAAAATTATGATATTCCAAAGGCTTAGAAATTAATACTTTGGCTCTGACACTGACAGAGTGTTAATGTTGATGTTAAATCACTGAATTTCATGAGAAGCACCAGTATTTCCTCTCAGAGATGTCTGCCTTTCCAAGTAGATCATAATATTTAAATGATATCAAGACAGTTACTTCATCGTCTTTTCAATTAACCCTTTTATTTATTTATTTTTACAAAATAGAAATTGTAGAGCATTTCTGAATTTTCCTGGCTCTTGGAAGAGATGAGCTTGTAACAAGTAATTCTGATGCATTTCTACTTTTTCTTTATTGTAGATATGCCTGTATGCAAAGCATGTGGTTTCTTCATGAATGCATTTGTCATTCAAAATTACCCAAAAAATGCTTCTACAAATTGTCACTAACTGCAAGGCTTTCTTTGTAAGGTTACACTATTCTGGGCCACAGCTGAGTCAGTAAGTAAGTATGGCATTGTCACAGAGGCTGTGTCCAGCATTACCTGCTTGTGGCACACTGTAGTCCATGCTGCAATATTTCAAATCTCTCAGTTTAGGCAAGATACATTCCACCCCTGAGTAGATTTATGCATATCTATTGTGTCCCACCCAGGTACAAGAAAGCAGGAATAGCTCTCAGGGGAGAGAGGATTCAAGATATGACTTAACAATTTTGAGGCAGGACTCCTAAGACCAGCCAAATCTGAACTGAAATGTGATATCTTACCCTTAATAGAACCAGGGCCATGAAAGGAAAGATTCTATGCAACATATAGCCTTACAGTTAGAAGAGAATGGGAAAGCATCTTGCAGGTCCCTTCTGGCTACAGTTAAAACAGCTAGACCAGGAAAAACTACTACCACCTGTATGAAAAATTTTCTAGGCACTATATTTATACTGGCCTAGAATAAATGTACCTATGCCACAGCAAGCCTTGCAGCAATCTCTCCAAGATGGGCAAAAGTTTGGCTTGCCTCTTCAGCAAACAGGAAGGCTAAGCTTAAAGAGATTTACCTATAAGGAGATACAAGTCACAAGAACATAAGCAAGACAAACTGGACCAGGGTAAGGGACCATCTAACATGTCCCTGATAATAGCTTGTGCAAAATGCATAGGAAAGGAGTATAAGAACAGAGTGACTTCCTTCACATCTTGCTTCCAGATTAGGGTGCAGTTATAAGGCAGATTAAGCCAATATTAATGAGAACAACTGCAGTTCTCCCCTTTGCCCTGCTGCCCAGTCACACAGTCCTGTCCACTCCTTTGTCCTGGCATTGACACATGGCTCCCTCTGTGGTGAACCAGTTCAGCACACAGAGATGACAGAAAAATAACTCTACAAAAAAAAGAAGGGATTAAGTGTGCTTTAGTGCAGTGACCTGACAGTTCATCATGGCACCAGATATATGCTGATGCCAGCACAGTGAGGTTGGGAGGGGATATTTGGCTTTGGATAGGGAGTGGGGCAAGGCCACAACAGTGCTGGTCAGTTGAGTTATGCTGCTGGGAGACAGCGGGCTTTGGCTTTTTGCAAGCAGAAACTGTTCCCACAACTTCTGATTAACATCTCTTGTGCTTTGCAATTGCTATTTGAACCCATCTATAGTTCTGGTCACCACAAATATTAGTGAATTCCAAGACTACTTCTGCCCTGAATAAACAAGCACTTGTCTAAAACTTGCTGCCTGACTACATCTCTCTCTCTCTCTCTCTTATCCGTCTCTGTTCCTATCTGAAGCATAGCAGGCTATTTAATCTCTCCTCATATAGGAGCTGCTCTATACCCCAGCAATCCTTATCATCTTTTTTTATATTTATCGTATAGCATATATCTATCAAGAAAGATAGATATAATGCTTTTATAATTACATTATAGTTTTTTGAAATGCAGGGAGTGACACTCAAACCTGCCCAAAATGTGTTCAGGATGTAACTGAACTATGATTATTCACAGTGACATAGAAGACAAAACAGTAAACATCAATTTTTTTTCCTAATAGTTCCTAATGTTCTCTCTGCGTTTTTGAACAGTACTGAGCACTGAACCATTGTGTTTACAGAACAATCTCCAGTGACTCCAGGCTCACTGTCTTGCATGGTAATGCTGATTTAGACCCTATCATTGTGGGCATATAGCTAGGGTAGTTTTTCCTGTGTGCTTTACTTTGCATTTGTAGACACAGAATACAGAATTCACATCATGTTGTCATCCGCATATTAAAATACAGATGTGTATGTATATATATTATACATACACACACACTACTTAATTATATAACGTATAATTATATATCAGTATATTTAACAGTAAAGGCCTCAGCACAGATCCCTGAGGAATTCCATCATTATCCTCCTCCCTTGCGAAATCTGTCCATTCATTGCTACATTTCATTTCCTACCTTTTAAACAGTTATTAATATGCAAACGACCTTCTCCCTTATCCTACAATAACTTAATTTCCTAAAGAGCCTTTAGCAAAGGACCTTGTCAAAAACCTTTTTGGCAGTGTATCAACCTGATGACTTTTTCTGTATCTTCAGTGACTCTCAGACAACTCTAATAGATTTGTAAGGTCCTAATCCTCTTTGCAAAAGTTGTGTTGGTCCTTATTCATTACACTATACTCACCTGTGTGTCTATTAGTTCTAGGATGGCTTCTAACAGTTCACACATTACCAAAGTTATACAGATTATCTTAAGCTTTCTGAATTCCACATCCCATTAAATCCTTTTAAAAAGCTGAACCTGCATTTGCCACTTTACTCTCATCTAGTACCATGACTGATTTAACTGCTCTATAGCATAGCTGAAAGTTCCCAATTTCATATTTGTGTTCTCTTAGGGCTCCCAAGTGAATAGCATCTGGTTCTGGTAATTTGTCCACCTTTACTTGATCTGTTTCTTCTAAATCTTATTCTACCAACAACCTTGTTGGAGACAGTTCTGTTTTAAACTCTGATCCATGTAACATAAAGCCCTCTGGCTTCAGTGCCTTCTTTGTAGTGATGCTCACTGAAAAGAATTGGTTTTATTTTTCTTCTTTGTCCTGTGAGAACTCCTATTAAAGCATGTACATCTATTGGCCCCAAAGTCTGTCTGGCAGGCATCCTAATATGTTTGACAAACAAGTATATTTCTAATTTTTATGCCTTTAGAAAATTGCTCCCCAAAGTCTTTTTTCTTTTTTGTCCTGCCTTATTAATTTTACATTTAACTGGTTTATATTCTTTTTCCATTTGAATATGATTTTCATTTTTAGGTCTTTTAACTCGTAATAATCCCATTTACCCTGATGTTTACCTTTGAAGATTTATTTGGGGTTCTTTTTAAAGTTTTCCTTTTGTCCAAGTGAAAAACATTTATTCTGAGGTTCCACTATAGTAGAGCTAAGCAATCTCCATGCTACCCCACAAATATTTTTTCCTTTTGGCTGTTTCTTTTAATCCATTGGAACTAGCTTCCTCATTTTTACGTAGTTCTGCATTATTGCAGGGAAAGGGGTAAATCTGAGTGCATTAAAATAATTATTATATAGTGGCTATTTAGTAACATCATTCTGAACTGGGTCCTGGATCAGAATAATTGAAGACTTGTTTCTCCTGTTTTGGTTCCAACAACTGCTAAGCATCTAAAAACTACTCTCTGCATCATATCGCATCATGACTTTCACCCTTCCTTCTTTGGGGGTATACATGATGCTATTCTTTTCTATCAGTGTGGTCTATGTGATCTCTATGAGAATGTCATTGTCACTGTCACATCGTCACTGTCATTGCCCAATTAAATCGGGCAAAACTCAGAGTGGAATTCAGTCCACAGAGATTTTATGTTAATTCTACATGGAGTTAAGTTACTTACCTCATTTGATTCTAAATCAGTGTAGAGTGAAGACTAAAACTCACCCCTTCTAACTCCAAGCCTTTTCTTTAGTCAGCATGTTTCCGTTCATATTAATTTCTGTCCTGAACAATTCAATTTCTTACAACAATATACGGATGAGTAATTGGCAGGACTAGTTTTGCATTCAGCTGAAGAAGTTGCTTGCCAGGAAGTGGAATTTCAGAGGAAGGAGAGAGCTTTACCAATCCCGTGGCTGCTTCCCTAGAAATGCTCCTGAAGCTGTACAAACAGAATGCTTACAAAAATGATGAAGCAGGCAACACTTTCATGGCATGAACTTCACTGATCATTTCAATGCCAATTTGGGGTCCTAGTCCTTCAGGCTGGAAGTACCATGAGGATCAGACATCTGAGATGATACTTTATAGTGTAGAGCTTAGTCCTTTCTTTTGTCCATGGCATATTAAGGAGGTGTCTCGCCTTACTATGTGCTGCTTTCATGCTTCACCCTCTGCAAGTAGTTCTCTGTATCAGTCACTGGGCTCTTCCAAACACAGAGACCACAATCCTGGCTCCTATTCCACCCTCACAAGGAAGGGAGGAAGGTTTCTTACTCTTTCAGACATGAGAGAGAACAAAATGGGGAGTCTGTCTTCACTGCAAGAGTTAGCTTGTCATTTTTTGCACTGCAGGATAGGACTCAAATAGGTAAGCCCATACAAGCCCTACCATTGTTTGTCTGGCACTAAGACTTCTAAACAGGTAACACACATTACAGAAAACCAACATATCACTTGCAGCACCAACATAGATGCACCAACACAGATACAGCCCAGATCCACATAGTAGAATGATTGCTTAAGGAGCTAATAAGCTGTGCTAACTTGAGGCAAGGTCAATTTCTGTGGCCAGATTAACTGTTCAGCTGAGAAGTACTAACACACATTAAAGTTAAGGTATTTTCCTTCTGGATGAGATTTGAGTTATAAATGGAGTTAACATGACAAGGAAAATAAGCCCTGGGCCATTTTGTTATGAAACAATGAGAAATGTGAAAAATAACTTCAAATAACAGTCATTTTACTTTAGCACCTGCATAGCCATGCCAGGCACTGAACGATGCTGATTAATTAATGAAGTCCATCTGATGCTGTCTCCCTGTGAAGGACTTACAATCTATATTTCAAATTACTTTTGAAAATTTAATCATCAGAAAGTAGAATTTGCTCATTAGTTACTAATAATATATTAAGTTCCTCTGTCTGTCTCCTAATAGGATGGATAAAGACTAATTAATTAAACACATGCCACAGAGTATGTGCAGTCCCACTGGTGGCATAAGAAGTAGGAAGGGAAGCTTTAAATCATGGAGATGTTAAATGTGAGTAATTTCATGAACAGCCCATCCCTAACACAGATACCTTTTACAAAATAATAACAAATTGCTTCAAAATGTATAGTCTAAATACATTTAGATTAAATACATTAAATAGTTCCTCATCCTAGCTCCAATATCAAAGTTGTCTATGATATGTTTTTTTCTAGAATAATACAGCAGTTGAGTCTTTAAAACCTTTGAAAGAGATACTTCTGTTCTCATCCTGCAATAAGTTAAGGCAATTTTTACTGGGTAATGGAAAAAAATCATGAAAAGTACAATATATTTTGCATTGCTCACAAATATCTGTGGAAATATCCTAACTGGAATCATCACTCTATCTGTAGCAGTCATCACCTGCCAAGCCAAAGTACAGAGCACTTACTCAGGAATAGACTGTGGTATATAGCCATAAAATGCAGTAAGCAGTAAAGTCACAATGTCCTACAGGAGGTAGTAGAGGCACTCTTCTGTCTCACCTGACTTCCCAGTTGTCCTGGAGGTGAAGCCTACATTCTTGACTCTTAAAGGAGGAGGAAATCAAGTCTTCCCTATGGAAATAGTCAGCTTGCTGAAACTCAGGCTCTGCCTTTTCAATGATGTGCTCCTAGGAAGGCAAATAACCCTTGCAGCCCTTAGCATGGCATTCAGGGCTGTCCCATCACAGAATGTAGGAGTCTTTGCTCCACTCTGAAGATGGGTAAATGTCAACCATGATCCAAACCTTAATTAACCTATACTGAACACGGATGTTGTAATCGACATATCACGTAATAAAAGACATTTATATATACATGCTTGATGTTCCTAAATAGAAGCCTAGTTAGTAGCACAGAAACAACATAAATTTGAAAGTAATAAAATTTAATTTGATTTTACAGCAGTTCACATCTGGCAAACTTACAGGTTAACATAATAAATTCAGATCACCTTGCAATAGGAAATATATCTAATTCCAAGAGGAACTAATAATATTTAGGTAAACAATTACAGCAAATAGCCAACAAAATTAAAAGGCAATTTTTTCCAGTGTCATTTGATTTTGTCACTTGAATACTGTATATCTACACAACGTAATAAAGCTACAGATACTTTATACTAAGCTTATTCTATTCTTAGACAAGTGCAATGAAAATATCACGTATGTTAGTCCCAAGAGAACAATTGTCTTACACTCTTCTCTTTCCATTCATACCATACCTCGTTTTTCTTCAAAAGAAACATGGCATAACATTTCTTCTTTGCTGGTGCTCTTTACACACATTCTGTTAGCCACACCTGTCATAGGCAGCAGGATATCTTTCCTCCCCAGTTATGGTACGGAATTTCTAATCATCACTGGTTCTCTTTATCAATTTTCTCTCTTGACACTAAACACATGTACCTTAATTTGCATATTAAAATCAATGTCACAGTCAATCATTAAGTGTTTAATAAACTAATGATAGTTGACATGGATATTTTTCTGTCTCCTGACTGCTGTATAACCTAAATGATCTTATCAACATCCCATTTGTTCCTCCTAGCATACTCCCCTTCCTGTAGAGCAATTTAACCACATTTTGAGGAAGCAGACCCCCAAAAAGATGGATTTCCAAATGACAATATAACATGCACCTAAAATGCATCTAAAGGAGTAGGTGGATGTCAGTTAACTCATGATAGAGTTCTCCCTGACTCCTACACAAACCTATGTCTTCTTTGCATTTCAAGATCAAAGACAGCTGAATGCTGACTAATCTCCAAGAGTTCAGTAATGAGTAGTCATTTCTAATCCTCCATAATCATTTTTAACAAACACGTTTTTCCCCATCCTTTGGCTTTGGAATGCCAAAATAAATCTACTGAACACTGCAAGAATAAAATCAAACCCAGAAGCAGCTTTAAATTCACAGCTCTCAAAAATCTTCAGCTACAGTCATGCTCACTTCATTTTTGTGCTGCTTCAGTAAAACTCTTCCATTTGTTAATGTTATGTGATTTTGAAACATATCTGTTTGAGCCAGTTCTGTTACCACCATTTTCTCATTTTCTGTGAAAATTCATGCTTGCTTTTTATTACTCTTTCATCAGCAATTTTTGGCAGTGTTTTTATTTGTGAGAACTTCCATACTTACCTTAATATTTCTATCAAAAATCTTTCTAAAGCCTTTTAGAACAAAAATGTTAATATCCAAAATTATGAGAAAGACATCAGTTCTGACTTCTTTTAGTGATTAACCTTATATAGTGTCAAGTAAAGGGCATACAGCTTCAGTCTCACTCTCAGAACTGCCTACATAAAAATCTTTTCAAGATCCACACATACTTTCTACTAAAGTGAATTGGTGAATAAAGAATAGAGATGATATATCTACAGGCATTCACTAGCTGAAACTGTCTGATTCATCTCTGTAGAACTGATGCTTACAGTTTCTACATTTTCTAATAATCTAGTTCTTACTAAACAAGTATTTTCTATCCTTCCAATAAAGACTCAGTGTCTGAAAAATTGCTTCTCTATTTTTTGAAATTGTTCTTAAATCTGGAATGACCACTCTTTTACACTTTCTAGTTGATTAACAGAAGTGGTCCTAAGTAACACTGCACACGTTCTAGTAAATGTTTTGTTGTCACTTCTTTTGCTGATTCTCTGGGTTGGAAAATCTGATAGTTTAAGCTGCCCTCAGAGTAAGACTGATGCACACACCTCTTCTGACTCTTTTCTGAACTCATCAGTGTACTGTTAGAGGACCAAATATAGAAGGCGTCAACTCATCCTCTAAGAACATGCATGCAATATTCCAAATGCAAAGATTTGGCAGTCACAAAAGTGGGTTGCATGAGACCAAGTTACACTTGCCAAGATGAGTTCTATAGCTAGGCTTGATCTCTGTGTAACTACAGTTTCTAGTTAACTAGCTTTCTTCCACTGAGTTCTCTGTAGCACGATCTACTCCCACTCTCCTGCCTGCCCATTAAAAACAGAAAGGTAAAGAATAAGTGTGTTAAAAAAAGAAACATGGCATATAACACAAAATTAATTATAGGATTCATTTCTTTTAATAAAATTACTTTCAAAAACATTTACCACTCTCACCCCATCTTATCTAGTATGGCCCACTGTCAGTATTCACACTGTTACTAGTCTAATTTAGATAGTAAATTTTGTAGAGCATATTTTTTTTTCTTTTTATAGATCCGTGTGAATAAATAGCACATACTTCTGCCGCATGGTGGGCTAGCTTATGTTTGGCTCTTACAAACAGCTGAAGAGAGGGGGGTAAAAGGCCAGTCTGCTATGGTGCATCATCCAGTAATTAATGCTTTGCTTTGGGGTTTTCCAGACATAGCACAAGCTCCTAAGTAAAAGGAAAGACCCGGCCTGTTACTACATGGTTGAAGGGAAAACTCTATACCATGTAATGAAATATCACAGCTTTCAGTGTTTCCTCATGTGATCAGATAGATCATTTTCTGAGGCACCAGCCCAACCGATGCTACCACAAAAGTTGTCATAGTATAAGCCCCTTCCGTCCCACAAAGAACAAACTATTTCTCAATATTTTCAATATGATATTTTCATTGATCACAAAGCTATTATATTTGCACAGTGTTTTCTTAAAAATAAATGTCAATAAAAATCCAGCCATTATGTAAAAAAACAAGGTGAAACAACAGAGAAACTGCTTTATCTCACATGCAAAGTGGGTCATATACCTATCTGTTACCTTATTGCTTTCACAGTAACTGTGATGACTATTGGGCTGGGGATTTGGTGTGAGTAGGCTACCTCATAAGGTGTTTATCATACAGTTAGAGAGTCCTGCTAGACTGCACAGAGGATACAGATTCTGAAAATTCCAAAACGGTGCCCAAATTTCAGTTTCCCAAAACTGACTGGAGGAATTGCCTCATATAGCTCAGAAGTCACAGTCCCATCCCCAGGCGGCAGGTTGTGCAGCTTGGTCGACCAAGCAAACATGACACCATTCCTGCTGGCCTCAACATTTTGATGGGTAACTGACTCTCCAAGTCCCTCGGAGGGAGGAAACACAGGAGCACAGCTTTCTACAACTTCTCTTTCAGTTCTTCTATGTAGAGTTTTCTAGAACTTACAGTAAAAAATGTCAATCTCCTTGAAATATCATGGTGAAGGGATTTGGGCTTTCTCTTTTTTTTTTTTTCCTGATGATTTGCAAGGTAAACAATCAATCAATATTTCCCTTGGGACTCAAAATCCATTTTTCAAGCAGTTCTATTTCTAAACTCTTACATGACTTTAAAAAATGGGGTTTATCTTTCTAAGTCAGTGATTTGCTTTTGAAAACACTACCTGAAATCAAGAGAATCCATCCAGTTAGCCACCTCTCTGACACTGGCTGGCAAAGTGACACATCAAAATATATGAAAGAAGCAAGTGCAGTAGAGCAATATTCTTCCTCCCATTTTTGTGCTGCTAAAGCACTTGAAGTAAAACATCTATTAATCTTTAAAAAACATTGAATTTAATTACTCTGACTAATGTTAGCTTGTACCAAATGTTACAGATATGTTTTCCTTCATACAGTACAGAATGTTCTTCTAATTTTAAGTTTGTGTAACTAAACTCTAGTCCTCTGAGAAATTTCCTAGCTAATTTCTGTCAATTGGCATGAAAGCAGCTTCTCTGCAGTCATCCAATCACCTAGTTCACTTCTCTTCACCCAAATAAGTGTATGAAAGGCAGTACATTTAGTGTGATGTTTCTCTTTTTAAAGCCCAAGAGAAGTACAGAGTAATTTGTACCATTTTCCGTGAGATCATTATAGCTTTTATAAGAGACTTCACCCAGTGTGCTTTTCCTCATTAACAATTCTGGATCTATTTTGCCTCATATTTTCAGGTGATCCAGGTGGGGTGGGGAAGGGCTGCAGAATATGATAAAATGCCTCTGTTGTGTTTATGTGTTGCACGGTTGAGCCATAGGCAACTTCAGCAGTCCCCCAGGGCAACAGTTTGTAGAAGGTGGAAATGGACCACCATTGGTCCTACTTTGCCCACTGCCTGCTTTGCCTCCAGTACAGCTTCAGAAAGCCAAACTGGCTGCTGCTTCTGCTACCAAGGGTTGACTGATAAATATGGGGTGACAGCTAGCCCTAAAGAGGCACTTGGTGCAAGGACATCATTCAGAAATAGCAGGCCATGCTGACCTTTCCTATTCCTCTGTCAACAGTGGGAAAATGAGCCCAGCCTCACAAGGCCCTCCTGGCTCCCTCCCATTCCCTCAAGTTCCTGTTGCATACCAATGTAAATGAGGCTGGACTGCAAAGCAAAAACAACAGCTGTTTCATGAGAGAAGAAGTAGAACAAAATGTTTTCTACCATTTAAGCTCCTGAGCAAAAAGAAACATATATATGTGTGTATCTATAATACCTCAATATTATTTCTGCAAGGGTGTAAGAGAAAATTTTAAGCACATTCAAACACAGCATTTACAGACTGCAGGCAAAAAAGGATAAAAATATAATTCAGTTTGAACAGCTGAGCACAAAGCTGTGAAACATTAACTTTTTGAAGTGCAGATGCAAGCAAAGTGGAAGGAAATTAAGATTGTTTTTGCCTTGTATAATCTTGGCCCCAGGGTATCACATCCAGCTGGGATTCTCAGGCTGTCCTATGGAGGGCTGACACATTTTCTTCTTAAAGAACATGGAAGTACTTTCAATCCAGTGGTGAGATATGGAACAAGAAATGTTCATGAAGTCCCTGGTTCATTAAACTTATCTTTGATCCAATCTGAATCACAATTATTCTGTAACAACCATTGCAACCCACAAAAAAGAAACAAAGTGAAGTGTTGTTGCTAGTTCCCTCTCCATGTCTAGGAGTGATCACTATCACTCATTACAAAGAAAACCCACATTGCCAAAAACGGTCTCAGAAATTCTTCACTCATTGTCTCCTGGGCACTTACCTATTTGTTAATGTACATCCATTAGCTTTTTCTTAGCAATAGGCTTCCTTGCCTGCTCAGTGAAGCAACATAGTTTTATAGTATTTCTGTCTTCCATTTTGTGTTTGTTTCCTTGTAATGGACTAAATGGACCATCCTTAATTGCAGCTCAAAATTTTTGATTATGGCTCATACACACTCTAATTAGAAAGTAATACTAAACTCTGGCTCAGCATTGGTGGATTCAGGCACACAAACAGCTTGAATAAGAGACACAGAAAAAGGGAGAAGATTCCCTTTCCCCAAAATGCCATGGTAATCTGCCAAGAACTATTATAGGTACAAATAAACCCAACAGAAAATAAATATGGTTATAGATGGTCGGAAAATTAAGATTCAAATGCATTCATGCAGCCAAAAAGAGAGGGAAAAGCTCTTCCCTCATTAGAATTAAGAGGAACCAGTTCACGTATGAATGAGAAATCTTTGTTCAAACAGCAATCATTCATCACAACTATATGCTGTCTCCAGAATGATACAGTAGAAATAGAAATTGAGAAAGATAAAAAGAGCCACAATATTCAAGGCAGGAACAGCATCTGTACAGGAAAACAGTAAAGAGACTAGAAGTCTTCAGCCTGGAAGGACAAAACTGAAGGAGGATGTGATAGAGGTCTATAAAATGATAATGTAAAATGTAGGGGTATCAAATGAAATGTCCAGAGGACAAGTTCAAAACAAAGGAGATGATAGTTTTTCATATGGCATGTGGTTCAGCTTTGGAACTCATTGCTGCTGGATACTGTCTACAGGGAAGTTTACGTGAATTCAAGAAGCATTTAGACACATTTCTGGAAGGAAAAAAAAAATCCACAGAGGTTTACTACGCATGAAAAGACACTCTAGCTCAGGAAGCCCCTAAGCCATGGGTGTCTGGAAGCTCAGCAGCCTTACTCAGGAAAATAAGCTTGTCTTTTGCTGTTTCTCTGCTTTCTATTGGTCATTGCTAAAGACAGAATACTGGACTAGATTGACCTCTGGTCTGAATCAGAAGGCCATTCTTGTATTCCTATGACTTCACGCACTAAGCACTAAACAGAACTAAATTCTCATCTTCCTGTCTGTTGTTGAGACCTGAATACTCAGCTCATATTTTCTACCAGTTGTACCACAGTACACCTGTCATAATATTGCTTTAGCACTATTTCCACATTATACTGATAACATGAACATGCAGTATTGCGTTTTGCCAAGAGGAAAACTTAGCTGCACAATTCAATCTAGACAGTAGCTAGCTTTTAAAAATTTAAATCCACTGGGGGAACACGTATTATCCTGGGATTTCTAAAACACGCACTTAGCGTCTTTGGTGGATTAGCAATTGAAAGATTTTCACATGTGAAGAGAGATTTCAGAGATGAATTAACTGGTATGCAATAAAGAGCACCAGCCACAGCTAGAAGGGTCACATAGACAGGAGTCAGAAATTCTGTAACATTAGCAAAGGCATGGTGAGGATTTTGGAGGCCATCAGCACAGTTCCATATAGGGAACCCACTCACCCCCACCCGCAGCCACAGAGCAAGAAACTGACTCCACAAAGAGATTTCACATTACTTGGTGAGTAAGGCCAGTCAGATCCTGGACAATGTGACATAAAATCACTCTGCGTAACAGCAGATCAACTGGACAGGCATGTTATCTTAACATATGTAATCATCGTTTTTCCAACTTTCAGGCAACCTGAGCTGCTCAGTATCCAAGCAATAGATGACTGAAGCTGGGTGAAGGGAGAAGAAAAGCTATATCCCATGTGTCTTTCACACAGGATGCACATAATGCCATACAATGCAAAGGCAATTGACAGATTTCACTGGCTGATTGATACTGGGGGTCCTTTCAACCTGGAGAACTGAAGCCCCTGCCTTACATGTGGTATTGTATATCCACATCCATACAAACCCTAGCACAATATACTTGCAGTAGAATGTCTCTGAAAACACACTGTCAAGTAACTGTGATGGAAAGTCAGATTGCAGCCTGCACAAATAAACAAGGAGGAAAATCATGTAAAAAAACCTTCCCACTCTGCACACAGGCCTGTTAGCTTATGAATCTACAGTTCTCTTCTGAAAGTATTAGAGGGGAAGGAAAAAGAGAAAAACATGAAATAACTGGAAGAATCTGAAATAATGGTGCAGAATTAGAGAAAATCTGAAATCTGGCACTTATGAAAGTTATAATAATGAATAATAGCAGTATAAATATGGAAAAATAACACTGCAAATGAAGAGCAGAGTGGGCATTAAAAATATGGAACAGAAAAGAAGAATGAAGACCGTCTATCATTCTTTCCTGACCCAAAAGACAGCAAAAACATTATTGTACTAGACATCTTCAAATATTTAATTTGAACTCCTGTATCTTTGTTTCTTTTCACATTTACATGAAAAATACATATAACTCAGCACAGAGTCAGAGTGCTTACCACTAACATTTTCCCCTGTCCATATCAACAGGCTACAGGTGGCCTGTTGCTAATTTCTTAGACAAAATGTATCTTTTCAGTATTGCCAGGCACAGACTGCACTATGGGGCAGCAACTGACTGGACCTTAAAATGTACACTAGAAACACGCAGCACCTTTTTCAGAAGAAACTATCAGGCTCTAAGGTATGAAAGGGCCCAGTTAGTGACTTCAAGAAAACATTTTGATGTTTGCTGCCTCTACAGGAAGCTCACTTTTATTTTGATAATTTTGCAAAGAGCCTTTCACAAACTGCCTAAGCCTCCCACAAGTTAGCCAAACTTTTCTTTTCCCTCTGATGAAAACGAGATTGGAGATGGTCGCACTCCCATTTCTAGTGCAAAATCCTAATGGCAGTAAACAAGCTGTAAAGGGCCATTGGATTTCATCTTACTGCTTTGTTCCAAACTTCAGGCATTTCTTAGGCTGCATCTGCATTGTGGAACCAGTGTCTTTAGCAGTGTCAAAGCCCAGTATGAACTTTGGGGATACCCTGCCTACATCTCAGAGTGGGACTTTCGCAAGCTCACACTTGAGTAAGCCCCAAGTGTCCTTTCCAGTGCATCAATGTATTCTCCAGTCTGGACGCTTAGGGACCTAAGCACTAATTCTGCACAGCTGCACACATCTTCTCATCTAGCAGACAGCATCACAGTTGTAAGAGCCTATTGTAAGACACGTGTAGCTTGGAACAAATATGTGGACAACATGCAGAATGACCTTTTCAAATATGGGTGTAACCTGAAGCTAACTGGCAACTGGTTTATTCAGTGCTTAAATTAACTAAATAAAAGCAAGCCCTATGCTATGATGAACATAATCCCAGAGACAGTGAGCTAAAGATCATTAATGACAGCTTGTTAAACAACCTAACTGACCTCTCTCACACTTCTTGTAGTAATTTCCTGTTTGTTCCCCTGTTTATTCTTCACACTGTGGGCTTCATCACTAAAATGTGTTTCTTATTTTTCAGACAAAAAGTTGGAAGCTGAAAGAGAAAACCAAGAAAGCTTTTAAAGAACTCAGCAGCATTCAGTAGTGCTGTCTTTATTCTTAATGTATTTCAGTGCCTACACTGAACAAAAATAATGTGCTTTAAATTATCACATGAATGGAAGAAGTGCCCCCACTTACAAAAATAAATAGCTGTTGCAATACTTTCAGCTTTTAAGTTTGGGGAAATCAGATACTTTTGGTTTCTTAAGAAATCAACCTTTCTCTTTGTTGCTGGGAACAATCATGCAAAATTATACCCTCAGCGTAGGGCCTACTTACAATAGGACCTTACTCTAATTTATTAGCACATTCTGTCAAGCTGTTGAGTTGGGGGTACACTTTGTCCCAGACAAACCTTTCCAGTAGTCAGGTACAGAGAGAAGTTAGCCCTGGTACAGCCATGCTCCTTTTCTCATAGGAATGTCCTGTGACATGTAAACTGGCAGCAGGGCCACGTAAAACTGCTAGATTAGTTCTGTCGCCAAGAGACTACACTTTAGAAAGGGAATCACTGGCATCCAGTTGAAGTGCTACTGTAGGTGCTTTGCATCATCAGGCTGGTCATTACAGACACAATATTAAGGAAACCCAGTCACCAAGGCCTGACAGTGTTTTAAATTACTGCAGAATCTCAATCTGCTCTGGACTGGAAGCGACTCTGCCCTGTCCAGATGTGAATTTACTAGACAGGGTGAAAGCACTGTAGCCCTCTCCCGCCTCCATGAGCACTGCTTAAAGAACATGATAGAAAAGCTGTCACTGCCCACAGCTGCTCTGCTTCATCCAGGTTGCATCTGGCCACATCCAGCCTTGTCCAATCTACCCAGCCCCCCAGCTGCTGTCATTAATACAATTTCAACTATTGCTACCAGTTACTATTTAGCTCTAAGGTGCAAGGGTGAAGTTTAGTGCAGGCACCCCTCTACAGCCAATGAATAATAATATTATAACCCACCATAAGTAAATAATGAGTTCCAGCACTAATTTTTCTACATTATAGAGGGGGGGTTGTTTAGTATACCAAAGGATGTATGTGCCCATTTCTCCTGTAAGAGAGAATTTGACTAGCATGCCATGGAACAGACAGGGAACTTGAGGTATGTCATGAAAATTTCTGCAGAGCCAACTTAAAAGAATAGAAACAGAAATTTTATATATATTTTATATATATATATATATGCCAATTACATCATACAATTCCATTTTTATTCCCTCTTCTGTCACTCTCCTTTCAGTTGCCTGCTTATCATTTCACACAAGCGCATATGGGGGACCACACCTTCCAACTGCACAAACAACAAAAAAACTGCTATTTTTGAGAATCCGTCAGCAACTATTCATTCAAAAACTGTTCAGAACATTCACCTGAGGTTGCTAGGTGACAAGGTATGTATTCACCTATCTCCTTATTAGCAAACACAGAGAATTTAGTAAGCAGTAAAAGACATTACTGATTCAAATATTGTCCACACAATGTGTGTCAAGGCTGCAGAATGTGGGTTGTTAACTTCCTCATGCTTCTGTGAAACTTGATCCCCAACAGTTGCAGGGAAGTACAAGTGTCAATTAGATAGAAAGAAGTTCCATCACACTTCTGAAAATGTTTTTTCATTATCCTGATTTGGAGTCTAAATATTTGGTTGGAAGTGACATTGCTTAAATGAGAAGTGTCAGTTAATAACTTTCAGTTGTAATTTTTTTTTTTTTTTTGGTAAATGCTTTGTTGTTGCCAAAACTCTGATGATGAAAATATGAATGAATGTGAATGCGAAAAGACTGGTGACCTATAGCAAAGTTACATCAATATATAAGCTCACAGTCAATGCTGTCTGCCACTGATGCATACTTAGAGCACTTAGACCACCCCTAGAAAGACCCATCAAAAGAGTGCTCTGGTATACAATAGATCATACTGAATGCTCAGTCTAATAATGGCTAGTCACCTTAAACATTGTGATAGGTGTTCCACACACTTCATAACCTTGCTGTATCCATCCAATTTGGCGTTTAATGTCCTAAAATATCTTGATAACTAGCAAACAACCACAGGTGTTTTGTTATGCTTGTATGAAGTTTACACTCAAGGCTGTCAGGTGCTACTACAAAAATACAGATCAAAAGATGGCTCACTTTATATATAGAAAAGACAGGCAAGATAATGAGCAAAAGGTAATGGAGTTGTACAGTAGAATAGTAATTGGTCATCCAAACCTCTCATTGCACCCAGTGCACAATGAAATCATAGAGTTAACTCCTCAACACTGAGCCTATCATCTGAGCTGTTCCTTTTCCACAGTGAAATCTGCACTTTGTTGTTGTACAAGGTACTTTGCTGTGTTCATATACCTTCCTTTCTCCTAGGCCTGTGTTAACTTTTCTATTTACTGAAATACCAAAGAACACAACGTGCAGTACATGATACTGTATGCAGACAAACTGGGTACACTCACACCACAGATATTTGTTGCTGGAATAAGAAGAGCTTGAAAAAGAACAACCCACATACCACCCAAGCCATTACTTTCCATGTAAGGGCCCTGCAAAGCTCACACAAATTCTAGGACAGATTTCGTGTGTTTGTTCGCAAATGACTGCAGGTCAGATGATGTGGGTGTACCAGGCAGGAAAGGAGAAAGGCAGAATAGCTGTTCTTGCTGTCTCTGGACTGCAGATGATGGTTGCCTCTACTTTTCGGGGGTAACTGGCAACTTAAGGACAGTGGGAGGAGATGGGATCTTGGCCTCTTTCCCATTTGCCCAGGAGGGTACCACTACATCAGTTCCAGGCGGTAATTACGTGTGTGCTCCCACTGAGCTCAGGGGTACATTTAAAGGCATTCTTCAAGTGTGGGTATTAAAAAGTGACTCATCAGAAAAGACATCACAAAATAAAATCTAAACAGTGGTCGCCCTTTTCTGTCTCCTTCAAAAATGTGCTCACTTCATCCCCTCGCTAAAAGTAGGATTTTAGAACTGTGTGTATAGTTACTATGTGGATAGTGCTTCCGCTCCTTCAGCCCACTCTATGTGATTTTGTTTGAGTTCTGCTGCAAGCTCTGATTTAATAAATATAGTCATAAAATAATTCTTCTTCCCTGCTCTGCTCCTCCTCTTAGATGAAGATTTCTCTCTTCATCTCTCTGTTAAAATCATGTCATTCAAAATTCAAAATATTTGATTGTTTGTGTCTTTTAAAATTAAGCTGAGCTAGGTTTGTTTTTGTTTGATTTGATTTGGTTTTGTTTTCAGAAACATCCCAGATTTCTTAACAGAGAGTATTACTGGTCTCAGTGCATAGCCTAGCTGAATCAGAAAACTCAGCACAGAAAACCAAGCAAGCAAGACATCAAAATGCTCAGCCTGAAAGAAAACAGCAGCATCAACCATTGATTTTCATGTGTCACATCTTCCTGTTCACTGACATATTCTGATTAAAGGCCTATAAGTATAAACCCAGAATGACTTCATTGGCTTTGGCAAAATAACTTCAAATTTACACAGCTGAAATCAAGATCTCAATCCAATCCTCATTTTGTGGCAAATAGCTCAATGTATAGCTTTTCCCAAGTGGAATTTCTGAGCACAAAACCAAACAAATATAGACACGGAAAGCAATACACTTCAGGGCCTGTATCCACCCTTGTACAGTTCTTTTCCCATAGCACCAAGGATGACTTTGTCCCTTCCTGGTTATATGCTGGCTACAGCAACTCATGGAATTATTTTACGTAGCTACATTTATTTTTTTGTTTTCGTTCATGCCAACAAGACCCATGAGTAGGCGTCATATAAGATAAATCTCACTAATTTTAAAAAAGAAAAGCTACTGAGCAGAAGGTGATAAATGCTGTGCTGCCTACTCAGGTTCTGTCACATAAGATGTCACTTTTTTATTTTAATTATATTTTGTGCCAGCTCACACAGGCAAGCGATTTGTACTGCATGTGATCTTACCTTTGCTATGGAATGTTTCTTTATAGCAAATTGCAAAATGCATCCACTTGTTGTTTCTGTCTCAGACTTTTCCCATATTCACTTTTATGGCTGCTTCCTGATGTTCTATAGAAACTGCCTCTTCAGGAAATGTTAATACATAAATAACAGCTTGTTCATTGCAGAATGATTCAGACTATTTGCACATGAAATTCATTTTTTCAGGCATTAGTGAAATACATACAGAGTCTAAAAAATATCTATGTTTTAGTGTTTTGCTAATGAACACTCCGAATTGGCTGGTTTTATTAAAAAATTAAAAGCTAAAAAATCCTGGGGTCTAGAACTCCTGAGAAGGCAGGTCCCTCATGCACTAACACCAAGCTCCTGTTTGGTTGCATGACAGGCAAGAATACTTGTTATCCTAGAGAGTGAGCTAAAATGATCTTGTAGCAGCACCAACTGTTTGATTGACTGCTAACTTTGGCAGATGCTTTGAATGGAAGGACTACCTTTAGCAGAACTGGGCTGATCAATGCATGTCACTGAAATAGTGTCACAGGTGGCCAGACCACAGAAACAGTGATAAAATCCCACATTCGTCCAAAATAAAATTCACTTTGCAAATGGGAACAAATTCAAAAATATTTGCTAAAATAAATGAAACCAAAGCTGAAGGAGCATGAACCAGCACTGCAACATAACACTATGTCCTGCAAGAGTTTTAACACAAGAGTCACACAAAATTGAGTACTCCTGTGATGAAGGTGGTGGAACAGTGGCTTTGACCAATTTGATCGGGAGTAACTCATCTCAAGAATTATTTTCAGTCACCAAATGACAAGCAATGACAGGAAATTTTCATGATTGCTTTACTAAACTGCAAATCATAAACAGGAATGAGAGAATGAATTTTAGGATAGAACCTATTTTTACAAAACTACAAATATAAATAAATTAAAATTAAGAGTAGAAGAAGAAAGAACAGCACAAAAAAGATTTAGATAGGCTAACCACACATGTGGGGGCAATCAGATAGCTGGGTTATGCTGCAGACAACTTTGGATCCAAGCTTGGGAAGTTCAGCTAAATGCAAAACAGACAGATCACAGTCTAAATAGAAAATTACTTTTTTGGAGTCATCAATGAGGTTGTGATGTATGTACTATCCCTGTCTAGTGCAGAGTGAAGTGGAAATGTTTCTGATTATGTTCTACCTTGAACAAAGGAAGAACATACTACCTTTTCATTGGACCATTTATTCTTCTTTATCTTAATATCCTTATCATGTAAAAATGAGATTGAATTACAGATTGAACATTAAATGGTGCATATGGAACATAAATTGTGTGTGAAGTAAAAAAAGAGGTTCCCTAATAGGTTGTCCTTGTCAAATGAAACATCCACCAATTCAAGGATCTCTCCCTTCTATCAGGCCTGCTAGGGAGCCTCCACTCTATGACAAGCTCTCTGCCCCTGAAGTGCCTGGAGCACTCCTCTGTAGAAACACCGCTAAACTCAAACTCCAGCTCTGAATAGCAGAGAAGCCTAGAGCGTTCAAAATCAGAGCTTGTCTCGGTTTCCTGGATCCCCCTCTACTGCTAAATCCAGCAAAGAAAGTCCTATTTGTACATCCTGCTGAGACAAATCTAACCTAGGAACCAATTAGTAAGAAATCACAGTGTTTGATTTCTTGAGGCATCTTGAAGCCTCTTCCCAGGAAGGGAGTATCTATTTTGTCTGACCATAAATCCAGTCCTTTCACCTTCCTTTGGAAAAAAATCCTATTTGAATACCACTTACCTAACAGGACTCTGTAAACAAAGTTTGCTTATACTTAGAACAGACATTCATATGTCCTTATTTACATTTATCCATTTAAAACTAATAAATATATCATCCATATTACCTAAATAACGTTTGCTGTTTTCAAAGTAGCACGTAAGCTCTAAATTAACATAACTTTCACAAATCATTTGTATTTTCCAGAAGAAAATCTACTTTTTACTCTGGAAATAATAGCTTTTTCTGAGTATAAATCTCCTTGGACTACAAATTCTCAGTTTGCATGCAACAATTGGGGCTATGCATAATTGTGAGCTGTCTTACAGCTATACCTTCTCATCAGATGGGCTCTGGCTTCTTCCCCCCCCAAGGAACGTGCACTTAGGAACTTACAGAGCCTTTACTTTCCCTTTTTCTGTTTAGGATGGATTCCCCTTCCCATCTCCTTGGCTCATAATGTGGCAAGCAGGGAGCTTGCTGGGGATTTTCCTGACTTTACAGCTCTTTTGTTCACAACCCTATTATTCTGCACTTTAAATAGGTCACACGGCTTTGAAGAGTGCCACAATATTCTGCAAAGTGTATATCACAGGTAATATTCACTGTATGCACATCTTATCCAATACACAACCTCCATTTCATTTTGGTTCTCTATAATAGAGATCACTCCTGAAGTAATAACATGGATTGCAGATTTGCTCTCAGAGAGCCATGACCACCATTCATCAGTTTAAGGGGTTCATGCACATAGTTCTCTACTGCAGTAAGCGCTTTTTATAGGAACATCAGCACTGTGCGCAATGTGAAGATGATCGCTCTTTCAAGATCTGTAGAAGCTTCAGGAGGCCAATGTGAAGCTGAAACGTGCTAGGAAACCACCACAATGTTTGGCAGGAACTAAAGAGTTTCATCATACATCAGAGTCTGCACGAAGTGTGTATTCTCCAAACAGTTTATTATTGCCTTCATAGCACTATGGGCTCTGACATGGCTCACTTCTCCCAAAAGCATTTGCAGGGTATAAAATAACCACCTACCTATTCTACAAGTTAGAATCTTCATTGGGGAAAGCTGTTTTAGACAGAAGTATTAATTTCTTTTCACCTTGGAAAGCTTGGTCTTGCGACTCTGATCATCTGCAAAATAGGTGCTGGTTACATTGCTGCTCATAGGAGTCAAACTTGGTAGCTCAGGCACTTCCAGCAGTGTCTGCAGTAACACAGAGCACAGTGCAGTTATAAACTTTTCCTGAGCATGTACTTTGTCTACAGTCTTGGTCTGGACTCCAAGTTTCCACGGTTCCACTGCTAACAGAATACCAGCCAGTTTAATGGCGCTGATTCGAAGCTGTCTGTAAAGCCATTACTGAGCCACCAAACACTACAGCCTCAGTATATTATGGAACACCAAAATGATTCCTTTTTCTTCAGGCTCCTGTAGCAACTATTCAGCAGCTGAGCCATGAGTAGCTCAGCCATCTCTGCAGCAGTGCTAGGGACCTCTGGGGAGAAGTCAGGGAAGGAAAACAGACAGTTGGATAGGTGCTATTACTGCTTGCTCAAGATAAATCTGTACTATTGATGGATCAGAAGGCTCCTTGGGTTTCTTATCTACACACACAGCAGCATACACAGGATTTAAATGATTTCACATATTGAGGTGATGTTACTTTCTCCTTTTTTTTTAAGTTTGCAGTTGAACAAATTACCTAAATCATAGAAATTGTTCAAAAAGTGAAAGTATTCAAAATCCAAACCCTGGAACGCCCATGCCCATCCTCTTCAATGCACAGCAAAACTACCAAACTGAAAGGAGATAAAAAGAAATGTGACCCAGCACCCAAATACTACATGTATACTCTAGACCAGATCTTATCCTAAGCAGGGCTGTGATGGGGATGAGAGTGACGGTCTCATGGCTCACTTTCTACGAGCTCTGTTCTCACACAGATGAAGCCTAGCAGAGAAGCCAGCACCCTGCACGGTATGGAGCATTGTACTGTCTCCATGAGGAGAATGGCCATTTCCTGCTCATGACCACCATAAGCTATACAGTGGGTACCTTGAGGATATGTGTTTTGTGGCCAGTGTATTACCCCAGCTTATTCGCTTCCACAGTGCAATGTGCATATGAGGATTCCAGCTGAACAAGTGAAAAAAAAATCTCTTGTACAGACTATTCCCCCACTCTTGCATAACAGGACGTTGTTATCCCTCTACTGTGTTATCTGCCTATCTTGTTTGCTTGAACTAAATTAGAAGAGCAAATGGAAGTAGTGTTCTGCTGAACTGTAACATCTTCAGGACAGAGTAGAAAAGGCAGTGAAGTGCCTAGCACAAAAACTGCTCAGAAGCCAGCACTGCCATATGGTGGAAATTCTGTCTTTTTTCCATTCTGAATAATAAAAATTAAATCAAAATGTTAATATTGCCCCAGAAAGATATATATTTTTAATGAAACCATTTCAACTCAAAGACATGGATTCATTTTATTAAAAGAAGATAGAAATACTTTTGAGATTCATTCTGTCTCTTCTTTACAATAAACATTTTGGCTACCACAACATCTAAAATGAGTTTCCAATATTATAACAATATTGAATAAGAATATTAAATTGAATAGAATTGAATATTGAAAAGAATATTAAATAATAAGAAGAATATTGAATAGGAGTATATTGATACTCTAATTGGCAGTCATTAAAGAAATGGTTCATTCTAAATGATATGGCAACTGCTGCTGTTTTTTCTTATTGTCCAGTGGTATATTAGCCAATGGAATGCAAGTTTGGGGCTCATAATTCATAGCTGGTAATTTTCTACTAACTTTCCTTCGATCTGTATTGATAAAAATACAGCATAATTCTAAAAAATGCAGCAGGTAAGCCTTTTTAGCTTTAGTTGAAATTACCAAGAAAGTCAACACACTTCAGTAAAACACTCTGAGTCAGCAGGATACAATTTTTTAACAGAAATTATGTAGGATATTATTATATATTGTATCTATATTGCATTATATGTAAGTTATATGTTTAAAGTATGAGGAACAATGGATTTAATCAAATTCAACGGTATTTCTCTAGATTTTAGTGCTATAAAACAGGGCCCAATATCTGTAATAGGATACCTCAAAAAGACTCTACCTGCAAATGAGTCAAATACCTAGTCTTTTTGAAAATAATGAGCAGGACTTTTGAACTGTTTTTTGAAGCAGGTCTCCCAACCATTCCAGAAGACCTAGTACCTAGTCAGGGAACAGATTAGATGACTGGGAAAGTATCTAGATGTTTGGATATTTATTTATATCAGGGCTTGGAGTTCCTTAAGACTTACTCTAGACCAGCTCACATCATTCAACATTTCACTGTTCTCGTCTTTCTTTCTGTTCTCTTCATTATCTTGTCTATTATGTCATTATAAGCTGTGGACTTGTAGCATATCCCTAAAAGGGTTTTTCAAGATCTAGTGCTTCTCTTGTTTCTTTCTCTTATTGTTTTACCAATTTGTTAATGAGTTCCTGTACTAATCAGAGAAAAGTTAAACAGAGAAAAATCAACTATATGTGGGGTCAGATTCTCTTTGATATAAATTAATAAATTTCCTGACCCACCTGAAAACATTGTTTGTAATAAAAAGACATATCTTTTTATTAAAAACAATACTCAGTGTAAGTGGAAATTTTCTCTATAACTTATTAAGCAGAAGGATAGCAGGGTAGAGCTGGGTTTGTTAAGTTATTTAAAGGTAGGGAAAGGAAGTGAAGCTCCCACCAAATCTTCTGACAACTGGGAGAAAGTCACTAAAAGTAGTCCAAGTCCTGTTTCCAATCAATTTCAGAGAGATTTATACCTAATTCATCCAATGATTCACCTAGAATTTTTCAGCTCCTTTTCTATCTGGCATTCCCAAAGGTCCGTTAGTAAGAAAATCTCCAAAAATCACATTCTTTTCTAATGAAAGTCTTTCTTTAAAAAAAATCCGTCCGTAGTTTTGCTGGGGCACCGGGACTTGGAGGCCACAGTCCTACTCTTGATCTTGCCTGCTGCTCACTGGGTGGCTTTACACAAGTCACAGCATGACTCTGTTACCTCAGCTACCCCTTTTTGTCTTCTCAAACTAAACTGTACTGTCATTGTGGCAAGAACTGTGACATACAATGCATTTCTGTGGTGCCTCACACAATAAGAACTTGATCACAGCTGGGGTCTATAGACGCTGTGGCAACACAAATACCAAAGGAGACCTCGGCTATGGGGGAAGAGCAGCAAAGCAAACTTTGCCCCTAAGTTCTCGGATATCTTATAATAATCTCAATTTCCCACTGGAATACAATAGACAGACTTAGAAAAGTGTCAAAGAGTGTCTTTATCGCATTTCCAAGTAGCTGACAAAGGCAGCCAGTGGATGCAGCAGTATGCACAGCAGTTTCTGGGCTCTGCTTCAAGGTCTCCTTCATCTTCTGGGGACTTGGAAATCATCAGGGACTCCTGGGAACCTTCTGAGGGGCTTGAGCGTGCCTGCTATTGCCACTTCAGGATAGCCACAGGAGACTTTGACTTCTGGCAAGCTGCTAGCAAGCTCTAGCTGCTTCTAATAAGCTCTATCAGCTGTCTTTCATAAAAGGACCTTCACGCTTGGGACCTTCATTCCAGCTGACCCCTGATTAGGGAGGGTCAAGCACCCTTTCAGCCAGTGCTAGGGAGAGGCCTATATAAGACCCAGGGCCAGGGTGCAGCCAGCAGATATGGCAGTTCATGTAGCAGAGTGCAAAGAAGGGGCTAGCAATTCTGCTCAGACCAGCATGCATGTTCTCAGCTACAGTAGTGACATGCCACAGGGCATGGTCCTGGGCAGCCTTTGGAGCAACTGTCCCTGCAACATTAGAGGCTTGGACCCAGGTGGAGCTTCAGAAGAAGGATGCAACCCTGCATGTCTTGGGCTGCAGGGAGTGCATGAGGCCTCTCACTGAAGCTGGGCCAGATGGTCTCCCAGCCTGCAGGAGGTGTGCCATCAAGTGAAGGAGCTGCCAGAGGAGGTCAGCAGACTGCAGCATCAGAGAGGATGTAAAAGAGATCAACCAGATCTTCTCCAAGACCCGTCAGCTTCAAAAACTGACTGAACTGCTGGGCTCAGAGGGTCTCTAGTGGTATATACCCTAGGAGGTGATACTGGGGACCCTTCTGACTAACACCTTCATTAATAACCTGGATGATGGAATCAAGCATACTCTCAGCAAGCTTGCAGATGATACAAAACTGGGAGAGTGACTGATACATTAGCTGGTTCTGATGTCACTTGGTCATTCTTGTCAGCAAGTTGGATGTGGGCCAGCAATGAGCCCTCGTGGCAAAGAAGTTCAACAGCACACCCTGGGCTGCATTAGGTGGAGTGTTGCCAGCAATTTGAGGGAGGTGATCCTTCCCCTCTACTCCTCACTGGTGAGGCAGCATCTGGAGTGCTGGGTCCAGTTCTAGGCTCCCCAATACAAGACAGACATGGACATACTAGAGCAAGTCCAGCTAAGAGCTACAAAGATGATTAAGGGGCTGGAGCATCTCTTATATGAGGAGAGGCTGAGAAAACTGAGACTATTCAGCCTGGAGAACAGAAGGCTCAGAGGGCATCTGACCAATGTGTATAAATACCTGATGGGAGGGTGTGGTGATGACAGAGTTGGACTCTTTTCTGTGATGCCCAGTGACAGGACTAGAGGCAACGGGCACAAACTGAAACACAGGAAATCCTGTCTGAACATAAGAAAACACTTCTTCACTGTGAGGGTAGTTGAACATTGGAACAGGTTGACTAAAAAGGCTGTGGAGCCTCGGTGCTTGGAGATATTCAAAACCTGACTGGACATGGCCCCAGGCAACCTGCCCTAGCTGATCCTGCCTCAGGAGGGACATTTGACTAGATGATCTCCAGAGGTCCCTTCTAACTTCAACTACTTCCCCTCCTCCTTCCCCCTGCCCCACCCCAGGCATGTGTTTGCCAGATGTACTAAAGTATTTCTGGCTGCATCTGCAATGCGTTCATGTAGGAGGAAAAGAAGCAAAGCAAGCTCTGAATTTGCATGTGAGAAGCAGGCTCCTCCAGGTTACTGTCCTACTTATGCCAAGGACACAAGGGAAAAATACCTGAAAATAAGTTTTTAAAGAAGGATAGTATTTCTCCCAAGTTGCCAAAGTCACCTGCCAGTATCAATGCAAGCTGGGACAAAGCTATTGACAGATGTTACTGGGGCCACATGCAGGGGTCTTTAGCTCTCCAAGTGATCTCAGGAAGATGATGGGGAGGAAAAAAATCACTGACATTATCAATAGCAGCAAGGAAGGAGCCTTCTGTGGGTTATATTTTTTCCTAAAATTATAAAATAATACTATACTTGCAGATGATGTGCAACACTTCAAAATATAGGAGGCCTCTTAGGGTACCTATGGCCTTGTTTATGGAACAAAGCTTCTGCAGTCTCACTTCTAGTTCCCAGCATTCCTGAAACACACAGAATCACAGGATGGCTGAGGTTGGAAGGGACCTCTAGAGGTCATCTAAGTCCAACCCCCCTGCTCAAGCAGGGTCACCTAGAGCATGTTGCACAGGATCGTGTCCAGGCGGGTTTTGAATATCTCCAGAGAAGGAGACTCCACAACCTCTCTGGGCAACCTGTTCCAGTGCTCTGTCACCCCCACAGTGAAGAAGCCTTTTCTCATATTCAGATGGAACTTCCTGTGTTTCAGTTTGTGCCCGTTGTCTCTTGTCCTGTCGCTGGGCAGCACTGAGAAGAGTCTGGCCCCATCCACCATAAATGCAAAGTCTTTTTCTTTTAACTTGTATTTAAATGATTGTACAAACCCATCAGAATTGGTTCAGTCTTCACAGACAACAAAGAAAGCTTCAGCTGAAGTGGGGAGACTCAAGTGACAAGTACAGCCCATGGCTATAGTGTAACACCACTGATCGTGTGCTCCTTTATAGCACTTGAATTGTCTGTTGACTGACTTGCCAATTTATGCACTTGATGTCACATATCTGAAATAAATGATCCCTCTGTTGCAATACATATTTTACATTTCTTTTGATCCAGCATGTAAAAAAAATTAAGCTTGAGAGGAGGGAAAATATGTTTGTTTTTTCCATTATTAGAATTTTTTTTTTTTTTTTTTTGCCAATGAACCACCTCAGCCATTTCCTCCCACTGTGAAGTGTCAGGAGAGGAGTAACAATACCACAACACAGACACCTGTTACAAAAAAAGTTAACCAGCTTTTCTGACATGAACCCAAGATTCACATGCAGAAATTTACATGTGCTTCAGCACTTTTATTTCTGCAAAAAACTATCACAGTTGTGCACCAACAAGTATTTTAGCTTCGTGAACCACAGGAGGCTTATATTTATAATTAGAGTCATGTATTCAAATATGAACACATTTCCTCCCCAAAATAGCCCTATTTCTTTACAATTTGACTGCATATACCATAATACCATGTCTCTGAGCTAAAAGTAACTGTACTTCTCAGAAATCCACAGTAACTTTTCAGAATTCTCTGCATTATACACGGATATATTGTGTAAAGTAATTACTAAAAAGCATAGAACAATGCATCAATGTTTCACACATCAGTGTTTCACTGCAACTATAAAGAGAAAAACGTTTGTTTAAACTACTCATACTGCATATTTCATAACTGAAAGAATTACGTAAACCAAAGAAAACATGAACTTTTTTGCCTAGAGATAAGCCTTCTAATTTCTTTGACCATATATATAGAAAAACAGCCCAGCAACCTTGATAGTCCTCGAGTTTAAGGCCTTATTTGAGAAGCAATGAATGCAGGCAGCTTCATTCACACCTTTAGTTAATGCAGTGCACTTAAAATATTTTTAAAACACTTCCGTATGTGTAACTGTTGACAACCATATTTTTATTGCGAGATCCTCCCTTAAATTACAAAGTAACAGCAATTTGTTTTCATATAATTGACAGCAAGATATCAGTGACTTTAAATACACAATGGAAGATCTCCAATAATGAGACCTTTGAAAATAAGCTTTAGCAATCCAGAAAGAGCAAGCCAGATCTGTCAGTATGTAAGCCTGTACTGTTCCAACTGCACAGAGTCCTATGTTATTTATTTAGAATGAAGGTTCCAGAGAGGGGATAAACAACCCATCTGTGACAATAAACCTCCCAGAGATCTGTCCTATCTTATTTTCCCCATGGAAGATGAGAAATCTATCTATAGTTAGATTTATAGAAATAGTCTTGCATGCAGCCTGGCAGAGGTGCTGCTGCCTGCACCTCCACATGAGAAGAAAATTCAGAGGCTGGAAAACCATTTCTTTCCGAGGGCACGTACACTACATCCTCCCCAGCTCCCAGCTCAGGACAGCTGCTCTCACTGTGGGCCAGTGTAATTTTCTTAACAAAGCTAAGCTTGAGAGCGCCTTCTCTAGAAAACAAACATATGCTTTTTTGATGTAGTAGATAATTTTATTGGTTTTCCAGACAAGAGAGAATGTAGTTCAGTTTGCCAACACCAAAGAAGAGAGCTCCCTGCCCATGCACACCTTTTCTCTTACCACCTAGATAAAAAACACACCTGTTCCCACAAAGAAGAGAGACAGTTAAGAAAAAAGACTGAACAAACATCTGCTGCTGTCTGGAGACAGTTCTGGCTGTTCTTGGCCCCAGAAGTGCTCCACTATCCAAAGGCTTGGGTGTGTTTCCTGGCCACAGCCCCTCTCTATTCTGGGGCAAGCCCCTGAGCTTCTCCACCTCCTCTACACAGTCACCCTGGAACCAGCCCGCCCAGGCAGGCTGCTGGTCTGACAGCAGTACCCCCAGCACTGCACACCCCAGGTTGGCATAGACTCCCCCATCGACCCGCATCTGCCTGCTGTTCTCCTCTGCGCTCTGGTATGTTCCTGTTTTCCACTTAAACATAACTTTGGTTTTAAGAACATCTGGTCACTCTGTTCTACACTGGTCACAAGCTCCTGATGGGGAAAACTGCAAACCAGACAGACCAGCTAGTTTGACTCACAGGTTCAGTTACAAGGTGGGAAAAATCACACAGCGTTATGCACAACAGGTAAAGACACAAGAATTATGACCTAAAAAGAGATACTGGAGGAGACCTGAAAGAAAACAGAGATATCTGTACGTACCAACCACAGTTAGGGTATTCTAATTTTTCATTTTAGGTAGTTTAAATAGAATTGGCAGTTCCTTGCTGAAATCAGAAGAAAATAATTAAAATGTAATGGGAGCTATGACAGGAAATTAATATATTGGAGTCTCTGGTTTGGAAATGCAATCTCTGAGCGCATCACCTAAAATATCTCTCATAAATTTGAGTAACCATGCAACAGCAGCTAAAAAAACAAAATCTAACTTAGTCACCAAACCACAGCTTTTCAGCAGCCAGAAAAAGGCTGCTCTAAATTGGTATTTTGTGTACATTTCAATGTAAGTTAAACACCCACGTGCCAGTATCTGTGCAAGAGGAGATGACAGCATTAAAGGTAACATCAAAACAGCAACACTGTGAAACCTCCTAAACCTTACTCGTAGTTCTGTGACAGTCATACCATGTGGAACAGAGCAAATAGAGTCTCTGCCTTAATAATCAGAGTCCTGCAGGTAACAGAATAAAGAAGTTACACCAGCCATGCAGTGTCAGAGGTGAATTCAGAGGTAAGAGCTGTCCACCCATGAGGGGGGCTGTGATGGGTGATTTGAAGACATTTGCCCAGGCAGCCCCCAAACCATTCTGCTTCCTTCTTTGTTTTCAGCTGGGAAGGCAGGTGGCCCAATTCACTTTTAGGACATGTTTTTCTAGTGGCATTTAATGTTAAAGTAGGAGTAACTTTAATTTGCTTAGGAATTATACCCTAACGTGATTCCACCCCAAAATGTTAACAGCAGAAAGAGAGGTTAGGAAGCAGAGCCAGAAATAGAGTTGAAGGTCAGCACAGAGACTGAACATGCAACTTCCCAAAAACTTAGAAAAAATGAATTGGCTGTTATATCCCTAGAGCAATATTCACCACAAATAGGCATTGCTTTAAACTCTTTCCGTCTTTCCTTATTGATTCACACTCCACTAGTGCTATCCAGTACCTTGCATCTGAACTAAACTCTGGTAGTTTTCCACTTCAAGGAAGAAGCTAAGAAAGGGAAATCCATTTGCACACCATGTCATAACAGAAACAAACTTTCCTCACAGTGCCACTTCCATGCTGTTTGAACAATACAATTAAAAAACAAAAGGCTAGAAGTTTACTAATCAGCAGCCATCTCATTATCAGGTGTCTTGTCTTTGTCATTTCCATTGGACTGTGAGGTGTAAGCACTAGGCACTGGAGTTGTAAAATATCCATAAATTGTTTTTGTATTGGTAGCGCAAAAGTTTGCTATTGATCCAATTTTGCTATGGATAACTAAATTTACAGGCTGGTTTAACAGGAACAACAGAATGTATCACAGCACTGACACAGCGTGGCTTGTCTGTGATGGACAAGCAATCTTGAGTGGTGTACTATGGTGTTACATATGCTCTGCTAGGTGGCAATTAGTCTGCCTGGAAATGTGGAATATGGTCACTGGCCTGTTAACAATCCCTTCTCTCAGAGAGGTGGTAAAGGCAATCTAGAACTTAATGAGGTTGCTATACTAAAACATGTGATGGTCAAGTCTGGGGAAACTGTTTAGTAAGTTCAAATAGCAGCAGAGAAAGATAAGAGATTACAACAAAGCAAGATGGGCAGACCAATTGTATTATTTGAACAGTATCAAAGGCAGAATAGGGACTGTGGTGCTATAAACTGAACTTCAGCACCAACTTTGAGGCAAACAATCCTCATGTCACAGAAAACAAAAAAGAGAAGATAAAAGTGAAGACAGCACAAGAAGCACAGCATAAGACATCACACAAGTGCAAGACTTAGGTATATAGGTATAGTTTCATAGGTGAAGTCCTGATCATCTTCAAAGAAAAGGCAGTTCTATGATGTGTAATAGTGATTTTGCCAGGGTGCCCAATTACATGCATCTCATGCCATCAAACTGCACTTCACACACCCACTCCCTTATTCTCTTGATGCAGGAGGAATATATCAAGTACAGAGAAAATGGTTACCCCCAAAAATGGGCTCACTGAGGAAGTTCTTCACTAGGCAACATCCAGTACAGGGATGTCACACACGGTTTACATTGATTCAGATCCTCTTTACCCACTATCACTAATGGGAAACCACAGAGCAACTAAGGAGGAAGCTCTGCTACTAGCCAAAAACACAAGGTTGCATGGAAATATACCAAAAAAATACACCAAAACCCTTTCAAACAAAGAACACCCTGGTGATATTAGATTACATCAGTGTTGCCCTCCCTGTTGGTATCTCACTTGTGCTCCTTCTCTTGTTTGGGTTATTTACGTATGTTTGGCATCCCACATCTACACACATCTAAGATCTGACTCTCCCTATGGGGCTGCCCCTCTCTCTTTCCACAGTGGCTACAGAGAGAGCCTGAGACATCTCAGCTCCTAACGGAGGTGCCTCAGTTAGGTTCCTTGGCTTAGGTGGGATGAACTGCATATTCTTTGGACTGTATACTTTTTTTTTCCCTGTGCACAGCTCTCACAATCTAGGGCTGAACCCTGATGAGGACTTGCAAGTTCTACCACAGTATGAATAAAAGATGACCCTTTACAGTCAGTTAACTGGGATACAATCAACAATGTAGGTTATATGATACCTGGTGCAGAGACAGTGGAGATGGATGCTATCCTGTTACACTGTTTCTGGAGCAGACCTTAAAGCAGACCTTAAAGCAATCAAGCCATACACATAAACCAAGAAGCTTAGTCCCACTGCTCAGTCTCTGCATGAACTTAATCTACTACCACATGATAATACAGTCTCAGCAGAAATAGCTAAGTAGAAATAAAAAACTCAGTTCAAAATTTTAGAAGAAACAACTTTTTCATAACTCTTATAACTATAAAATCTGGGGGGTTTTATTTTTATTTCAAAATTCAATCTGGACAACGTATTTGTACATTTTTTCAGGTTCTGACATTTTGCCAATAGGTCACTTTAGCCAAGAAAACTTTTCCCTGATAATATGTCCTCTAGTCGTCTGAGTCACTGCAGTTTTCTTTATACACTGCAGTGGTATGAAACAATTTCTAATCAGCACTATTTTCCAAACTGACATTTTATCAGAAGAACATATTCTTGCCATCAGCTATGCAAGTGATCATTCATCTGGGAATAACAGTGCAGAAGAAAAAGCAGTTGTAGTTGTTTAGACTTCAGAAGCCTAACTGTATACATGAACATGTGTGCACTCTAATTCATGACTTTACATTATTATTAATTCTCTTTTTAGTAAATTCCTGAATGCTGACCCTGAAAGAGGGGAATCACATGTGAAGAACATACAATTATTTGTAGGAAACTAAGATTTACTTATCAGTGCCGAAAAAAGGTGTACTGTCACAGTATCCTATATTGTTCTTTACCATTAGAATCAGGGAAACACACATCTAGAATATTCAGTATTTTCAGGGCTTAGTAGTCTGTTGGTATCTTTATCCAAGCTTAAAGAAAAGAAAGTGTTTGATAGCTTTTGGGGAAAAAATGAAATGTTGTTAAAAAAGCCAAGATCAGCTGCTGTTCTACTACTGAATTTATTCATGCACCTTAAAATAGGTAAGATGCTCAGTTTTGGTTGGTGTACATATTTCCCAAGCATTAGGTAGTGCTGTGAGAAGTCTGCAATTTTAGACACAGGGAGAGCTTTGAACTCTGATCCTGAAAGACCTAAAATTCTGCTGTATAGACACAGAAGGTGTGAGGAAATGATCACAAGCAATAGCAAGGTGTTGCCAGGTGTCCTGATGTCCTTTTTCTGCCAGGCACTTTGGCACATAGGATCTACCACACAACAGCAAGACACTTGCAAGGAAAGGTCATCAGACTGAGTTTGTCCCATTGCAGCGGTCTGTTGAGCTGAGACAATTGCTAACATCATTCATATGACATACATATATCCCACTGGACATTGATTTGTACCCTGTTCTGATTCTCATAAAGAGATTTTAGGCAGGAAGACTCAGATGCAGATCTCAAACCTGCCAAAACCCAGGGATGCTCAAAGCCACATAAATAGAGCAGCTTGAAAACAGTCATCAAGGTCTGATGCATTTTAGTAGGTATGCATTTGTGGGCTTTAAGAAAAATGGAAAATATTTGCAAGAATCATTCTATATCAAAAGAGAGAAAAAATCAAAATACAGAGAATGTAATAACATTCTCTGTAATAAGCTGTCTTTTCACTGATTTCAATAAACTTTATATTAAGTTTTGATGTTCCATTTCAAGGGCCAAAATGCAATATCTTTATTCACATTGTATCATCCCTTACTTCACAGGTAGTTTTATTGGATCTGGCAGCACTAGCACAGATGTATTGTTTATTCTGAATAATTTCAGTAATTAGGCTGCTGTTTGAGATCTTCCACAGATCCTGATCCTTCTCTCTCTTACTAGTTTTCTTCCCAGATAAGAAGCTTAATTCAACAAGACTTATCTCAGCTTAACATACCTGTAAGATGAGAGACCACATCATTTGCCAGAACCCAAATTATTGTAGTTTTGTACTTTAAGCCTTTACCCATATTGAATCTTATCAGAGACAGTCTTCTTCTAGTAATCAAGTACCTTTGCATATTTTCACCTGTCTTTCCTTATTGCTAATGCATGCATTTAGGATGGTCTTAGAAAGAGTTTCCTTTAAAATGCAAATGAAAAATTTATTCTGAGTTGGGTTCTGAAGGTTACCATATATGCAAATTACTGCACTGATTAGAGTTTAAATTTTGTAGGCATTTAAAAACAGCAGACTCAAAGTTCATTGGATAAAGGCAGGATATCACTGATCAAGCAAATACAGTGGCGAGACAAAATTCATTTCTAATATTGTACATAGGTAAAAAAGAGAGAGAGAATGGAAGAGGAGCGGTTATGCTCAGCTGCATGGCAGGTGCAATATATTGAACTTTTCCCATAGTCAGGGCATGATAACAGAAAATTTTTGGCATAGCCAATAAAACTGATTGCAGGAATCCCAGGAAAATTTATAAATTCATATTTTTATTAGGGGAGGGAATGGTCCTTATAAAAAAGATTCAGCTTATAGGGTTAGATCAAAACATAATAGTCACAGCTCAGAGCACGTCCTCTTTCCTGATGAACATCTGGAAAATTTGAACTACCCTGCGCTACGCAACACAGCACCCAGCCACGGTGTGTCAGCCTGGTGTTCTAATCCACCTTGGGGGGCTGCTTAATCTTGCCAGATACAACAAGCTTGTCGTGTTGCATCCATATTGTTGTCATTCCTCTAGGTGCTGCCAGGACCTTCAACAAAGAAGTTTCTCATGGCCAAGACATGTTTCCCTTACCAGTCAAACTAGAGGAGCAGATGCAGCAATTCTGGTTTTCAGTATTAACATATGAAGTCAAGACTTGATCACAGAATCACAGAATCGCTGAGGTTGGAAGGGACCTCTGGAGATCATCTAGTCCAACCCCCCTGCTCAAGCAGGGTCACCTAGAGCACATTGCACAGGATTGCATCCAGGCGGGTTTTGAATATCTCCAGAGAAGGAGACTCCACAACCTCTCTGGGCAACCTGTAATGATGGTACACAGCTGGCTTGTCCACTGTTTGTGCAGACCCTGAACCTGTTTCTTTGAAGTCAACAGCAGTTTTACTATCATCTTGAGAAGAAGCAAGTACAGAATAAAGAAGAAGCAGGTCAGCATGATCATTTTCTGGCCTCATCACTTGCTAGGAAAAGAAACTTATTTTAAGAAAAAACAAGAGACTGTGTGGACCAGGAAGCATAAAAAATGCAAGACAATCTACTCATTCATATTGCATTATGCCTTTAGAGATAGCTATGAAGGCTAGTTGATCCTATTTATTCGCAACTATTCATTTTTTAGATCTTAACCTTAACTCTAGAAAGAGAAAAAAAGAATCAAACATCATGCCTTGTCTAATGATAGGAAGCTAGACGGAAAAGAGCTATGAGACAAGCATCATTTAATTTCATTACAAAGAACAAATCCTGTGTTGAATGCTTGTGCTCCTTAGTCAAATGGACTCTCATGAGTCAAATGGGCTCAGGAACAGCAGCTGAATGCCATCAAACTTTTTGTTTCTAATTCTCATAGACAGTCAGATCATTTTCAAAATCTCTTAAAATGAAGCCTTTAGTTCTCAGGGAAGTTCTTGGCAGTAATTTGTGCTGATGATATTAAAGCCCCCACGAACTACATTTAAAGGGAGAAGAAAAGTCTTCACATTCAGATTTAGATATGCTCAAATGGGATGAAGGAACACTTCAATAAAAACAAAACCATTACAGTATTTCTTGACTCCAAGTGAGTTCCCAATGCAGTGTCTTTGTATTTGGAAGCTTCTTGACCTTCTATATAAAAATTAGTAGGTAGCTCACTTTTTAATTATTTTGAAAGGCTCATCAAGATATTTGTTTCATTTCAGAATAAGCTATTCTTGAACTGAATACAACCAACTTGAGGAGAAATACCATGAATCAGATTTTTCCTTGACACCTCATTACACTCACAACTAGAATGGCAATAATCAGAACTCCGCCTTCTCATTTCACCTGGAAAGGATTAATTTGTCTGCTGCTCTGTGGAGTTATTACTGCCAAAAGGAACACGAATGACAAATCAGTCTTTAAGAGACCTTAAGTACACAATGACCTCCTGTAGCAGAAGCAAAAAAGTAATGGCCCATATGAAGAAATTCTGTTTATCTATGAGCTTGTTTGAAATCCCACCAATGCAAAGTATTCATAGTAATAAAAAAACATTTTATTTAGAAGGCATTTGACTTTCTGTGATCTTGCTGAGTATCTAAAAAGAATGGAAGCTGACATGACACATGGCAGGTGAAATTGTTAATGCTGTATCACCTTGTTTTCATAGCTAAAGAATAATAAAAGCTAAGTTTTTTCACCTGAGGGTAGCTGTCCTGAGGCAAACAACAATGAAAACAAGAGAGGCAAGGTTTATGATAAGGTAAACTAATAAAGACTAGACCCAAGGAGAATACAGGTCATGAGCCCTATTCACACGCTGTGCACAGGAATTTGGAGAAAGGTGAAGGAGGAGTCAGATGAAACTTGGTAAATGTACTATTGCACCCTTCAGACCAGTGGCATATAAATTCATACCATGATTTAATTTAATCTTCCTTGTCATGATCCATAAACTAGCAAATTTTAGTCAACCTGAGCCTCTGGGTTGTAAAGCCTATTAGAAATAAAGTCTAGTTGAAGTCACACAGCTACCATTTCTCTGCTGAAACTAGGACAATCCAGTTGTTCAGTACTCCTTATGGTTATATTTTATTTGTTTACATCAATTAGACCAAAAAGATATCTAAAATAGCACTGAGATCTTGCAGACCAGTTTCAAACACTGTATTCCACAAGGCAAAGCATTCCAAAACCACCTTGCCTTATCCAGCTCCTGGGAATGAAGCCACAATGACCACATACTGATAGAATTTATCAATCTCAGCCTTACGTAGAACAGACTTCAGTATCGTTCAAGAACGAAGATGATACAACTTAGTTTACAGCCCGTCCACAGCTGATGCAGAAATACTAATGGATAACAAAGAACTAACTGGCACTAGCTTCCATCTTATGGTTATACAAAGTTCAGCTATATCTTGTAACATTACAACTTAAAGTATTGTAGGTGTCTACTTCACAGCTTAATCTAGGACAGGCAAGACCTTTATTCCTTCAGCAAATTTTCAGGCTTGAGTAGTTTACTTTTCTCAAGTCTCAGTAGTTTACTATGCAACATCATGCACAAACCTGCAGCATCTTTTGGTCAATTAAGAGCTCATCTCAAGTGAAATGACTTTGAAAGGAAAATCACAAGATGTACAAAATCTTCTCCATAATAGCCCTTCTTTCCATGTGAAAACACTAACTACCAAAAGGAAAAGCACAAAGCACGAAACAAAAAGTTCCTTAACATTTTTCAAAACCATTAACATTCTGTCTGATCAGAAAATAGTACAAAAAAACCTAAAGAGTGAAATAATGGCAACTTATCTAAAAAGAAGAACAGACACAAATCCCTCCAACCTTCAATGAATTTCTGTAACAGCAAGGTCATTGAGGCACTTTCAATTGGCTTGAAAGTGGAAACCCATAAAAAGTGTCTTCTCCTGAATGATTACTAGCTTTAGAAAGTTTCCCATTTTTAGTTCAGACAATATTTCATAACATTCTAATAACTCTGTAAAGAGTTCTTGAAGTGAACCCAATCTGATGACTTACACTCTCATGACTAGAAAATGTCCACTGCTTACAGATCTTTTGAGCAACACAAAACCATAATAAACACATAAGACTACAGTGAAGCTGTGATCCCTGAAGTTCAGTTTCCCTGAAAAAGAGATTCTAAAAACATCTCTGTGGGCTTCCAATACCTTCAAGATCCAGGTACAAGTCTTTCCCTACTGAAGTCATTAGGAGTTTCATTATTAACTGCAGTCATGCCAGAACTTCACTCTAATGAAATTATATAGGAAACTACATTTCCTAATTTTTATATTTGATTTCTTGAGTATTCAGTCTGTCATCTGAAATAAGTTTTTCCTATTATTTAATAAAAACAAAGATTCTATAAGGTGTACTTCTTAACCATCCTACTGACAATAGGAAAAGCAGAAAAGAATCCAAATAAGTCTCACAGAGACTATGTAGTGCTATTAAGTGTAAAGCACTGCAAATGGGGAAGTGTGTGTGGGCAGGCAAGAGCAGCTTAAATGAAGAAGATTCAATATTGAATGCACATAGAAGTAATTTGGGGGTAAAATAAGAGCTGATTTTTTCACAAACAATTTTTTGAGTAATTATAAAAACACATCTTTTTCCTGTGACGTAGAGCAGTATTGAAGCAAGGGGAAATACACTATGTCTGTTAAAAACTATTCTCATAGCTACCTTTGGAAAGATTAATGCTTCTGTTCACTACAATAAGAGGAACCCCTGATATTCGCTCGTGAGCTATTGGTGAACATTTAATTATCAAAGTAGTGTATAGTTTAACATATATATTAGTAATACCCTATTACAAGCCTTTTTACTCACAGCCCATGAACTGTTTTGTCAAAATTATAAAAACACCTTGCTTTCTTTGTACCTTGTGTCTTTGTTTCCTTATCTGTAAAGCACAGTAACAGTGGATTCAGACCTGTCCTACTGACATGAGAATTCTTTCCCTTCCTTTCAGATTTTCCTTTCACCTTCCTCCTTTCTCCCTAATGCCTCTCTTTATTTTGTTTTCTGAGTCTGAGGGTCCACAGTTCTCAGGAAGATCCAAGAGCATAATTAGTGATATTCAAATGTGAAACAACTCTCCATCCCTTTGCCTGATCTGAGAGAGCTCACAATACAGCAGAACTATGAAGGACTCACTTGCAGTAGGGCCAGACACTACAAAAGAGTGAGTCCGCTGCTTTCTGCCGAATCCCATAGAAGATTGAGACCAAGCAGGAGATGACATGGCACAACCACAAACCTGAGGGGGTATGAGGACCTGTGAAGGTCATCCTGCATCCTGTGACTGGGCATGGGTGCTCCAGACCTCTTAGCAACCCTGGTAAAACTGTCCCCACTGGTTTATGGGAATAGCAGCGTGTTCAGCAGATGGTACCAAGAATCCAAAATAGTAATGCAAAGGAGCTGGGTAGGTTGTCTCTTTCCAAAAATGACTCCTCTTGAAGGATATTCTTGGGTAGTGAAGAATGTCTTTCCTAAAAGCTTTAGGGCAGCCTTCAGTGCAAGACTATGTTCATACAGCACTGACTGAAGCAACCAGTAATTCTCAACTGCTAGAACAGACTGAAGGAGCTTTCACTCTTCCCTCATACTCAGCGGAACCAGACTAAACAACCATTCTCCTTTCATCCATCAGGCTATCTATTACTACTCCCATAAAGGCACATCCTTTTATCCTTTGAAATTATTTCTGCTTATGCATCCCTTTGCCCACATATTTTTGAAAATCTTCTTCAACCATAAGCCAGAGTAGTGAACTTTATATGATCAGTACTATCTGAAAAAAATATTGGCAAAAATTCCCTGTCAAAGACCTGTTAAGCAATAATAACAATATGAAAGTACATGCTATATAAGCTATTAATGCACACTATGAATGGACTGAAGCCTCTGAGCTAACGGATGAGTGTGCTTATCTGTTGGAGGTAGGTATGAATTGCCTTATAAAACATGCCAAAATGTCTCATGTAAATTATATTATCATCTTGCTTTAAAACTTAATTTGTTTAAGCCTTTTGAAAAACATCATTTCTATTTCACTGAATCTTTCTGCTCTTTCTTTAATTTGTTATAGAAGAAAATAGCTGGAAAAGCTGTGTCTTATTTAACTTAACATTGGCTGGCTCCTCCCAAGGTGGAATTACCCCACCTGCAAATCTTTACTGTCTGTGAGGTTCCCTTAGCACCTTGGCACAGGTGGTAAGTTTGCCCCCTTTCACCAAAAGAACACAAATTTTGTTCTCCTGAACTAGGTATCATACTAAATACCTAAGGCCTCTGAGGTGAAGTCATACAGAGGGCAGAGCAGACTTCCTGGTGTGTCCTGAATTCCCTGGATCTCTGAAACTGCTTTGGGATTCTCTGAAGAAAACACATTGTCATTGTTATTGCCTTGGAACGTTCCCAATGGGAGAATATTTTCTTCTTACAAAACATACTTTAGGGACACGGAAGCAACCTACAATGAAAGAGACCCTACAGCCACCTCAACACAGAACTGCTGCAGGAGAAAAGACCTTCCAAACAAATAAGCTCTAGGACTTGCACCGTGTCAGTGATGTACATCACCTGTCCCTCAGACAAAAGTGTGAAAGCAAATTCTGGAGAGAAGTCTTCTACTAACTGCCTTCCACTGCTCCTCTCCAGTGACTTTCACCACAAGAATGGGAAACCCAACACTGTGGTGTCATACATACCTTCATGCAATACCTTAGATAGGCCAGCCAGATGAATGAAACCAGTTTCTACCCTGCTCTTAAGGACAAGCTTTTACTATGCTTATGGACAAGCTTATATTATGCTTGGGAGTAGAAAAACATGCAAGAGCACTAAAATACAGTAAGGTCTCTGTTAATTTTACATAAATAAATAAAAATTTATTTCTCTGATATATATAAAGCACAAATCATTGCATTATGTGAGACAGAAAATAAATTGTAAACAGACAAGCAATGCATCAGGAAGAGAAAGAAAACCATTTCACCACAATTAAGCCACCCAGAAGATGACTAAATTTCCTTACATCATAGCTCTAGTTGGCTAAAGATCTTTAACCTTTGAAAGCTTGCCCCAGGACTTGCGACCTAGACTAGGACATAAAGGGTCATAGAAGGATCTAGAATTAGAGCCTCTGTTTTAATTTAGCATTGCTGCACATCAGGCCATAATAACAATAGGGAAAGGATGATCCTGTGGTTAAAGTACAAGGAATGAAAAAAGCTGAAAATTCCTAGCTCCAATACAAACTTAGTATGTGGCTTTTGGCAGAGAATATAATCTCTGAGTTCCCATTTTCCCCTTTTATGAAAAGGGATAAATATTTTCTCTCCCTCCAAAGTTTTACATACACATAGCATTATACACCTGAGGGCTCCATATGGTGTATAATGTGCTGGTGTTCACATCCAAGTTACTCAGAAACACAGGGTGTCTTTTAAGTAAACGAACATCATCTACCACAGATTGACCTTTGTAAACAGTTTATTTATTGTTTTGCTGCGTAAAGTGAGATGTAATTTTTTCCCACTGACAGATTCTTGGTGAAACTGATAGAGTGTAACTCTGAGCAAGGAAGTCATAGCCCCTCTCTCTGACCCACTGAACATTTACTCACATATTTCATGCAAAATGTAATGAAGTCAACTCTAGACTAGAGTGAGGGTGACCCACGTCATTATATCTCATATCTCATATCATGATTATGTAGAAGAAAAACACACTGCTTTCCACATCAGTTAGGACCAAAGCAACACTTTAAAACTAGAGCTAAGAAGCATGGAAGGGAAGAGAAGAGGAAAAGGGAAAGAAAAACAGCAGTATAGGAAGAGCATATGAGTAGTTGAATCCTGGAGGAAGAAAGGGGAAAGAATAAAACAATAATTCAATGCAGTCTGAATTTGCTGTTATGATTCTGTAACTGAAGCTTGAAACACTGAAGAAGAGTCAAGAAATTAGTGTACTACTACTAAAAACCTGCTGAGGTTGCAAAAAGTGCTTAGACCTAAGTGGTTGTTCTATACTCGTCTTTTCGTTATCGCTTGGAAAGCTACACTCTGCAGCAAGGACAACTAAGTTCCCCAACATTGGTCAAAGCAGCTTTTTAAAGACTAGCTATAACACAGATACTTAAAGGAACTCAGAAATGTCTTAATGACCCAAGGCTGGGACTGCTTCACCCTTCCACTGACAGTCTTGCAGTTGACTAAATAAGAAGAGAGAGAAATATATTCAAACGCACACTCATTGCCCCTCTATTTTTAGCATGCATTCTCACCATCTGTTTGCAATAGCCACCTGTTATCTCCCATATTGTACTTTGATTGTAAGCTCTGCATGGCAGGAACCATTTTCATTCACTACCTAGTACAATGGAGCACTCTCCATGGTGGTTGTGGTAGCCAAGAGCTAACATACACATAAATAATAAGCAGGTATTTGGGATTGGTCATTATATGCAAGCTCAGAACTGCCACTATGTGTTTGTAGATGCTACTTCCTCCGTACAGCCTGGTAGAAAGCCTTCACTGCTGGGTATCGTGCAAGCCCTGGCATTGCACAGTGAAGCACCACTTCCAAGAAAGAAGTATGAGAAAGAGGAAGGATCAGAGAAGACATTAACTTTCCAGCAGGCTGACATTAATCCACTAGAGCATACTCCCGCCAACACAACTGCACGTGGCAGCCTGGAAATGTTAAAGAACTTCAAGTTTCAGCCCAGTCTTAGGCTGAAACTTGGCAGCTCCAGAGGAAAATCAGGACATGGCCAGATGGGAAGAGAGGTGAGCCAGAGCCAAGAGTCCAGAGAGAGTGGAGCTAGCACCCAGGAAACAAAACCTTGGTTTAACTACATAAAAGTATTCTGTAATGTTTCCATCTGTCTTCCTCACTGCTTTGTAATTTTTCCACATTAATCATTCTACCCAGAAAAGGGCAATATTGTGCTTCAGAGCTGAAGTCTGGTGTTCAGTGCTCCAGTAGAGAACCAAAGGAGAAGAGGGAGGGTTTGGTGACTTGGGCATGGCTTAGCAACAGTAAAAAGATCACAGCTTATTTTGGTTGTTACTCACCTGAGAAAACACCACTTCTGGTGTCTTCCTCTGCATCTTAGTGCTCTGTTTCTCCTTGTTTCATATACATCAGTTGTACCCAGGCTCTGTTCTGGAGTTTGCTCACTAGTCCCCTCCAAGGCCCTATCTAATGTTGGTTGACCCTAGCAGCCACTCTGTCTGGACAGTATGGATGAGATTTTGTACCACTTTGATTCACCATCTAGCACTTATCAAACACTACATGCCCATGAAACCACCAGTATGGGAGTGAGTCACAGTCTATGAGAGTACTTAACACAGTTTGAACTGGTGAAAAAAATTATTACGTCTTAAGACCATATGGCCATTGCTTGCTGGCCAGAAGAGAATCCAGCCATGCCCAATGCTATATGAAAGTGCCTAGTTCATCCTGGAAAGAACCAGTCATGAGTCATGTGGGTGCAGTCTATTCCACCTTCTGCTTTTTATCAGTACAGGTATAGCTACAGACACATTAGTTAAGCTCCTGCTCTCAGTTGTCATCTGGAAAAGTCTCCCCCTCCTTACACTGACTGTAGTGGGTGTTTAAGGAGACTAGTCTTCTTAAACATCTGAATTAATTGCCTAAAGAAGGGTGCTGTGAGTACTGTGAATATTTCCTGCGTGTGACTGAATTCACAGCATTTGTACTAATGGAAATAAACACAAGTAATTCAGATAGTTTTTGCACTGGGATGCATCCAGGACTTCAGCTGCAAGAACAGCTGAAGAGAACGTGATGTGAATTACAGTATGTTTTCTTTATATTGGACATCATTAACAATCAGCTTCATCCAGGACTTTCCACTGAAGAATCTTCAAGTGTTTAGAAAATGAACCTTTGAACATTTGGTGGCTGAAGGTAGTATTACTGTTGTAACTAGCGCATGGCAAGCCAAAGATCACAAACCACCTTTCAGGCCACACTGAGCACTAACCTTAATTCTCATGATTTCCAAACATGCTCTTTGGGTATAAAGGCAAGCTTCTCTCAGAGAGCAAGAACAATGTGAAATGTGAAACAGGTAATATATGCTTTTCTATCAAAGATTCATGGGTGAAGAGCCTGTAGCACAGTTTTTAGCAGGAAAAACAAACTTCCTGGTTAATTTAAAATTTTAAGCATCATTTCTTGGCTTAGCCAAGGTTATATTAGGAGAAGGTGTCTAACAAGTTTCAACAGTCACTCAAGCAGTTCTGAAAATATTTCTGAAGAACAGATTATTTTTTTTCAGTTGAATGCCACTAATACTTTCAGTAGTGATTGCATAAAGATATAGTTACTTTAAGATAGCAGAGCTGGAAAAAAGAAATGAAGCAACACTGTAATTCACCGGATATAACAACATACACAGTTTATACTTCACCTAGGAGAGATCTGTCTGCATGCAGGTTTTACAAGTGTCACTGTTAGACCTAAACGTTATGATCAGATGCCTCAAGAACAGTGGTGAAAAGATTTTCTGGGAGCAGAGAGAGTAAGAAAGGCTAAGTAGAAGCAAGGGACTGCAAGACAATTAACAACACAGCAGAATCAGAGGAATGTGACATTTTGGAAAGATCCAAATCCAGTAGACAGACATCAGAACCAGGATAAAGTACAGATTAGTGGAGCTCAGTGGAGAGATAGGAATGCAGCTCTGAAACAAAAACTAAAAGGAATGGGGCCATTTCAGAAGAGTGCAAGTATTCTGAAACAGATGGTTCTTGGAAAGAGAGACAAGACAAGAAAAAAAGGGGATGAGCAGATGTTATCAATGCTTCATCTGAATGATTGGTAGGACTAAATTCTACACCAAAACTGGGACCGATGGGATAATCACATCATCACCAGGAAAGGTATGCGTCATTACCAGAACACACTCACATGTCTAGACATGCACTTTAATAGCCAGAGCCAAAGACAAAATTGGAAGTCAGATGGAAGGCAGAGGAATCAAAATAAATGAAGCAGAACCAGCCGTACTAAAGCAGATGGTTTGAGATGCTGCTGGACAGACTTGACTTCTGCTTCACTGTCACTGCAAGATTGGTGCCACAGGGATGCAGAAAGTGACTAATTAGGACACTTTTTTGCAAGTGGATTTTTTGACCTCCCCTGACGCTTCATTTGCAGTGGGAGCAGTGGGACTTAAGCACATGGTTGGGATTCACTCTAAGGAGATTTCAAGAAAAGGAGCCATTTCACTCAGCTTTGTTTCAAACTGCCACATACACAGAGAAATGTTAATTCTGCCAGGGACTAAATACTGAGAGTTCCCTCCTCTTTTATTTTTTTTTAGGGTCCTTTTCTCCCCAACTTCCTCCTCTCCAAAGGCCCAACTATTCTGAAAGCTTTAGTGATTGATTCAGCACTCAATTAGCTAGCATTTAAAGTTCAGTTGTGAACCAACATCCAAAACTTTTGAAGTAGCAAACACAAGTGGGACTGTCAGAAACTGTCAATCCTGGAACTCCCCTACTGTCTTTGAGCTTAATGAGCTGTGCTGTCCCAAAGGAATTACTGACTGAACTCCCCGACCCCCATCCATTACCCTCCTATGGACCATGGAGAACACTATGTGAAACAGATATTTCTTTCAGCCCCCCCCAAAAAAGTCCATAAAAGAAAACCCATATCAGCAGAATCTGCCTCCATTGTCTGATCTGAGTTCAGGTCACAACCATAAGCACGGCAATAAGCTTGCTCTGGAATTTCCATTCTCTGTAACAAGCCTGTTATCTGGGCAGCAAGGCTTCAATTGGTTAAAACAGAAAGCATCATTTATCCTTCCAGAAAATCTCTAGATTAGTTAGTCCCTGAAAACAATGCATTTCTCATATTAATCTTTTGTTAACTAAGGAAAAATGTCAATATCACTCCAAAAGGTAAACAACAATACTTTTCCACACACTCTAGAATTTTTTCACAACCTGTATTCATTCTTATTTAATTTGAATCCTGCTTACAGAGGGTTAGAATTGCTAGGGCCTTTGGGAAATTACAGCTACAAGCACTGGCTGGATTTTTGAGGATATAACAGGATTCAAAGTAAGCTAAAGAGCAGCAAAATCCCTATTTTAAAGATAATTTCTGTCAATCACTTCTTTTGTCTCAGAGCCTGATCTGAAAGATCTGTCATACCCAGCAGTTATCTTTACTTGCCAAGAATCTTTGCTTCAGGACCAGGACATCACCCAGTGACTATGCACTATTCAGACCTTCCCTCCAAGACCTCACCAATCTGTTTCACTCTATAGCAAAAGGATTTGCAAAGAACCACAATCCTGTTATGAAAGACCACTGTACCAAAGCTTAGGTCCCATCATGTGGCTGGTCCTTACGTCATGATGTTGTGTCAGAGGAAAGAACATATAAATGACCAGTGGTGACAACAGGTGAGTGTAGCAGAAGACCATATACACTTCAGTGTATGCAGTTAGCAGTCATCTCATTGTTTCAAATGAACTTTTATATGAAAGAAATTGCTGTTTGACTACCAATGACTCACAGAAGGCAGCAAGGTGGGCCAATACTCAACTATCACTGCATATAAATGTGGGTAAGAAAAGCCTGTCAAACACTTTTTGTAGTAGGTCTGGAATATCAACATTTGCCTCTCTGAGCTGGAATCACTTCCAGATCATTACCTAGCTTTTGGGGTTATTGTTACTGTCTGTGACATTCTCCTGCTTGAAAACATCAGAAACAGCAAACGATTAAACATGCTTAGAGAAAAATCTTAGACCAGATAAAGTCAATGGGAGTTTTGCATTGGCCTTCAAACGGGAAAGATTTCATCTTGAAAGTCTGTTAATTCTTTATTTTGACTATGGGAGGAGGAAAATAATGTAACTCAGCTAAGCAGACTGAATTATCCAAATGCATCAAGTAATTAATATTAGTCTTATTTAATATAAGGTGATATTAGAAAGGAATGTCTAAGGAGCAGCTAGTAAGCTAACAGCCCTGGGCTGGATCCAGGCTGTGAGGAAGTTGTACCTTGCCCCCATGAATGCCAGGGACAGGCTGTACAACATGCTGAACAATCTGCTTGTCCAGTGGGAGGGTCAGGAGGAGGTGAAGAGCCAACAGACAGCATGTGAGTCGCGCTGGGCAACAGCCTGCTTCGCTCTTCTGGGCAGCCCCAAAGCTAATAACCACTGACAGACAAAAATCGGTTCCACACACAGCCATGTGAGTGACTTTGTGCCAGGCACTCTTGTTACGTTGTTCTTAGGCTAATAAGCCCTGCCAGAATCAGAGCTGGGAGTTTTGTGCAGAGACAGCTAAGAGTAAAAGCAGTAACTACTACTGTGGTTGGTGCTGAGCCTGATCTACTTATTCCTGATAGACTCCATATCGGCAACTGAGCACCTTAGCACTTCCCATCATTCCAGTATTAGCCAGATTTTTCCATCAGTCAGGTTATGCCAGTCCCCAAATACCTTGGATAGTGGAGAGCTGGCTATAGGGTCATCCTGTTGTATTGGTCCATCTCCTGAGCTATTTTCTTGGGAGGAAAGATGGTCATAAAGCGCAGAGAAGTCAGCTGTCTCTGCTATAGGGAAACTTGGCTCTTGTAGTCTGTTTACAGGGAGATACTTACTGCTTGAAATGAAAGTCAAGGAGCAGAAAGAAAACAGCCTCTTAATCAAACAAGGAAGCTTCCAGAGTTGGTTTCCTCAGGTGTGTTATCTGAGCTGTAAGAGAGTAGAAACTATGCTAAACTCCTGCATATTTCTTCAGAACATTTATTTTAGAAAAAAAAAATCAATATGAAATTTACTTTGGATGATGAACAGTATAGAAAGAAAGAGCAGCCCAAGCAAACAGTTTTAAGAAAGTGAAATGCAGCAACTCTGAGAAAACAAGTTATACATCCACACCAAATGATCTCCCTTCCTTTCCACACACGCACAGAAGGAGAACATAACTCATAAAAATGTAGCACTTCCATGACAGTAGAAATCACAGTCACTCCAAAAAGTGACAGTGTGTAGTAGGAAGAAGACAGTAATTAGTCTGGACTTTCTGAATCCAGCAATGGAAAAAAGAACAAAAATAAGATTTAAAGCTGGGCTTTTCAGAGGGGACTAAAAAAATTGGGGCTTTCAGTCCACACTGAATTTCACTGAGAGGTGGCTACCTAACTCTCTGAGACTCCACTGCAAGCCCAATCTGAGGGAAAAAAAACATACTACCTAATGGCTTCTCTTTTTAACTAAGTCTGAGAAAGAGTCTTTAAATACTCTAAGGGCAGGGATAGGACTCTTCTCACCTCCCTTTTTCTACCTAGCTTTATCACTCTGAGAATTAGCATATTAAAGTTTATGAAAATGTTTCATTCAACATTTGAGGGGGCAACATGAAAAAGAGCATTATGGCTATTTTTAAACATTTCATTAAATGCAGAAAAGTTAAGATTTTGAAAATTTCTAATGGTCAGGAAGGTCGTTATCTGTTATACCAGACTGAGACAGTCTCACTCTGTCTTATACTGTAGACTAACAGCATTATCTGAGAGCAAACAGCTAAACAGCTTGTCAAAAAAATATTCATGTTTAAGCATCTTGATATGACTATAAAGGAAATTCTTCAAATATGTCCAAGCTTCTCAGAATTCAGAGCCCCAACCCTTTTAGATTTACAGTCATGATAGCAGAGTTGAGTCAGCTACAAGGGCCTTTGAAAAAGAATGGGCATGCTAGACAACAAATAAGATGGGATTTTTCTCTGACGTATAACTGTCCAATCTCTGTTCTTATATGGGGAGCATTAAGTTAGTCTTAGCCTGAGGTACTAGACCTAAAGAGTTGGCTGAGGCATAATAACCACAGCTCTGGAAACTCTCTCTGGAAAGTCACAAAGGGATGAAAGGCAAAACCAAGTCTTAAACTGGGTGGGAAAACAGAAGTCTGAGTATGGGCACAGATCTAGAGATAAAAAAAGGAAATTATATGGCACAATGCCTGCATGACAGAAGTGTTTACCAGAACACTGTCAGTATAAGCATTAAAGCAGTTGGACTTTATGAAGTAATTGGTATTAAGGTGATCTGGCTCATACTATAGAGTGACATAAATTCAAAAGAGGAGGTTTAACCTTTCAGCATACGTCACTTACCCTTCATGTTTAAAAAAAGGGGGAGGACAAATCTAATTGATAAGCTATCAATTGAAAAGTCTGAGAACTGATATTAAGGAGTCAGCTATGTGGACCTTGGGCAGGAAAGAGGAACAAATTCCTTCTTTTTTTTTTTATGAGAGAAAAAAGTCATGCAAGGACAGGACTTTGGTTATGAGTTTCAGCTTGCCTAATATGTACTGGGAAAGCTTTCAAGGATGAGGCAGAAATAATCCCAAGTGTCAGAATACTGAGTAGGAGGGAAATGGCAATTTGGAGCCAAAATAACCCATTTTTTAAGCACAGTAGGCGTATTTCATTGTGGTTCAAAAAAAAAAGAGCTATTGTTGAATAGTGAATTGTACTGAGTTCATAGAAGCCTTGCTCTTTATCTGAAAGTGCAGCATTTAAATGCCATACTGGAGTCCATTGACTCTCCCTGCCTTATACAAAACTGACTTGAAATGAGTGGGACTTGGGTTTGTAATTTTCTGGCAAGAGACTGAGGATACAGACATTTTCTTTTCTTTGTATCCGAAAAATAAGTATTTCATAAATACAAGAACATATGACATCATGGTAAAAACTGAAGTGTTTTGCCACCTGAATTTTTACAGGAGCTGTTAACATCCCATCCAGCTACAGGCATATTTACATGCATTTCGAGTCTTTATAGTGAGCAGACCTGGATCATTTTCCTTTTCTACAAGATCTGAATGGAGGATTTGGGAATATCACATTTCATCACAAAGACCGTCAGACACAAGCCACATTTTTGGCCAGTTAAGTCTGTTCTGTCTGCCTGGCAGCAAAGCTGGGCAAGCAGATAGAAGGCACTGATTTTCCTCAAACATTTTTTAAACAACAGAACTGACCACCATAATTTAGGGTCAGCCAGTGAACAGGGCTTCATTAATACGTTGTGCCGTCATATTGTTGCAACAACGGATGCCTAAGAAGCCGAAGAGATAGAAGTTGGTTCATAATTCAGGTATCTTGTGTAAAACCCCGTTAAAAGTTAGAAAAGCTTGATCATTATTATTATCCTGACTGGGAAAGGGACAGAATCAGGAAAACAAATGAGAACATAGAAGCCAATTTGGGAATTCAGCACCTGCCTCAGAGCCCTGTCCCTTGCTAACCAGTTGTTAACACCTTAGAGTACCCAGCAAGCAACAGCAATGCCCTGCTCAGAACTCCCTGCATCCCCTTTCCCCCTCCTCAATGCCTCTCTCTTGAGAGTTGTTACAAAATCTCACTACTCCAATGGTTAGATGCTTCTTTAAATTTCCATCTCAATTTATTCAGGGTCAGTTTTGTACCTATTTGTTCTTGTGCCAAACCATCCTTTAGATTAAATAGTTATTTTATTATCTTTGGAACAGCAACATTCCCAGCTGCAGCCATAAGTAGAACCATCTTGCAGGAACACCCAGATACTATGCTCTAACTCACCCACCTCAGCAAGGAAGCAGGAGAGCCTGATACCACTCCAGCATCTGCAGCGGACTTCCTCTTCCCTACACCATTCAGTGCTCCCTGCCACAAGCATCACCAGATTGCAATACCATCTCTCCACCTTGCGCAGTTTTTGACGTTATCCTTTCAAACACTGAGGAGTTCTGGTTTGGCTTGCTTACTTCCTTTTGCAGTGAGTACAGAAATAGAAGGCTGTCATGCACTTGGATCCGTCACCTTCTCCGATTTCCATATATTTTGTGCTATCTCTTTATTCCAAACTGACATCCTGCACTGTACAGCAGAGGACACAAGAGTTCAGGGCAAAGTAGGATAAGAGGAACTTTTGGGTCAAGGCATGGAATAACGTGGGACTCATCAGACTGAAATTATGTAGCATGGGCTCCACAGCTGAATGCAGGAAAGCTGGCAGTGTTAATTGTTGATGAAATAATTGGATAGTTTTGCAAAGTATGCTAAAAATCTGACATGCAAAGTAAAAAGTGATGTAAATAGTAATAAACTGTATTTATTCTGCAACACCAGCACAATAATCTCCTGGGGCTAGCAGCCCTCCAGGAAATTGGGCAGCTGTCTTCAAGCATGCAGTAGCACTGAAGAGCTTAGGAGAAGGAGAGTGAAGCTTATAGAAAGAGGTAGCTGCTGTACTGGGGTCCTGGGCCCTGCAGGACCTCTTTCTGTCACTCATCATTCCTATCATTCATCCACAGTCATTTCTACCCCTCCAGCTAAGATGGTGAACACAGTACTGCAGGCTACTCATGTCTTTGCTATTGTCAGGATCTTGAATGAAGGCTTTCTCAAGGCTTCCTCCTCTGAACTTTTAAAGCTAACAAGATTAGGTGGAAGAAACCCACTGAACATCCCTATGTTGGGGAAAATGCAAAAACAGAAGACAAAAGAAAGTAAGAAAAACCCATACTTGTGGATTTACATTCCCTAGTGTCACCTGGGCCAATACTACTGCAATCAGGCTATGCAAGACATTTCAGACAGCTCCTTTCCCACTACTGGTACACCAGAAAAAGCACAAAGAGCCTGAATAAAGCAAGGGCAGACTGCTGGCCAGAACTATAATGTATGAGCTGTGGGCTGTGCTAACCTCATTTTCACAGGATAAAGGACACAGGCCAATTATCTGGTACCATGAGTAGTATACTCATGCACAGCCTCAGTCAAATACCTTGTCAGGGACTTAGTCTTTCTATCACCTGCAGTACTTGTATGCTCAGTGTTTTAGTTCTGTGCCCCCTGGCTAAATGTGGGAGTCTCTTCCTCAGCACTTGAGGATAAGGTATCTGACATTTTAAGGAGCTCATCCAACCTAGCAAATCTATATCAGATCAATATTTCTGTGTCTTTGCTTTCTCACAACTACTACTAAACATGTAGACAATAGCATTACACCAACCTGTCCAGACTGAGGGTAAGATTAATGCTATGAAAGGAGATGAGGGGGAAAGTTTCTATGCATTTGAATTTTAATGAAATAATAACAATCATATTCTTTTTAAAAAGTTATTATTATACTGCCTAGAAGCTTCAGGCATGAGCCAAGATTTCTCTGTATAGATCACCATAAAGTTACTGTAAAGAAGTTAATGTGGAACAAGCCACTTCCCCCACCTTTCTACTTTCCCTTTCCACTACAGGTTACTGGTCACTGACAGTGACCAGTAGTAATACTATAGAAAATAGAAAAAATGGTCTGATCCATCAGGGAAAATCTTCCAGTCTCCCCAAGTTCACTGTTTATGTTTATATTCAGAGGAAAACCTCTCTGCAATTAAAATTTGACAGCAGGTAAACAACAACTAGAAATGCCATTTACTGGCTCAAAATCAAAAACAGAGAGCTACTCAGGCGTCTCATCCTTTTGCAGGATCTGGGCAAGTATGCCTAAATGTCATTATGTGTTCTGGATTTAATGTGGGATACATTCTGCAATGGGCAGCACTAACCCACATGATACAGAAACAGAAGAAATGTTCAGGTTAAAATTAAGAAAGAAGGTGTAAAGCGAGACTAATACAACAACAAGCCTTGCGAGTAACATCTTCATCAAGCAAATTTCCATAATGCTGTCAATGAATCCAGTAGCTAGATCTCTCTTTTTACATGAGCAACCTTTGCATTGGCACTGCTGTAAACCTGCTTCATTTTTCCCTTGACAAAGATGACTAATCGCAGGGAAAAATCTAAAATCAAAAAGACCTGAGGAAGGTAAATAATGTTAGCTTAGGTTACTAGATGAGCAAAGGGAAACAGACAAGCAGAAAAAGCTAAAGGAGAATTAATGGCAGAAGAATTGCAAGCCATTCAGAAAAACCTGCTGTTTCACTGAGAGCAGTGCCAGAGCCTTGGGGATTCCTGGTATTCAGCAGTGATGATGCAATCTGTAAATGTAAGTCAACTTTGTTTCCCCACTAATCAAATACTCCACAAAAAATAGTTGGGAAAAAAATGCCCTGCCAGCCAATTAAATTGAGGTAGGCACAGTGGTTTTCTGTGCTCCTTTCTAAACTACTGGCAGAACTCCTGTTTTCCTTCAAAGGAATAGCTACCCCTCCACCAAAGCAGAGGTCCGGGAAACGATATTTCAATGCCGCAGGAGCTGACAGCTCAGTGGCAAATGATAAGAGGACTAAAGACAGCCAGAAATGGCTCACAAAATGTCACTGGTCCTACCCCAATCTGCCACTCTTCATTTAAATTTGTATGGTCCTTACTGCAAAAAAAAAACCTACAAAAAGATTTCCAAGTACTGGTCTTACTTGTCAAAAACTGCACAGAGACGTCTTTTCACTATCCAGACACATTTTTTCTCACAATCAGGCTTTAAAAATACATTTACCTTCTAGGAGGATATACAATACAAGTCATATGTGAGAGCAGAATTGAACAGTGCTTCTCAACCTCTTTTAATCTGAGAAATCACTGTCCATCCTGTGCCACAGCGATTCATTGTGTTGCTGCAATTGTTCATTTACAACTAAGTAAAAATTAGAGCAAACTATGAGCGTTCATTCATTACTTTTATTTTCCCTCACTGCTTTGTGTAGAAGTGCACATTTATTTTAAGAACAGACAACAATTCCAGTCATTTCATGGAGCACATTCGATGTCTCAAGGAGAATTTTTGAATCACCGGGGGACGCACTGGTGGAGCAAAGCGTAAGCCATCTCTAAACCAACAGGACAGCCTGTTGGAAGCACTATCGTCACAGTAGCATAAAGTTTCTTCATGACAACACCTAGGTTCCTTCTGCTACTCCATCTTAATTACAGCTAGCTTGACCGCCTCTCCAGTGCAGACACTCTGAGGAAGACCATTAGCAGTGCTTCTTCTCACTGACACCATGAGTCAGACATGAGTAGTCGTAAAGTCTGATCACTTAAAGGTCAGGTCACATAAACCCCATAGCATGCTAGCCTAAAGGAAGATGTTATGCTTGAGTTGGAACTATACCTGTAAAAGTCATCCATCTATTAGTTTAGAAACTATCGCTGCCCATCAGTTTCAGCTACACATCTACATATTTATTGAGAGAAAACTTTCCTCATCAATACACTTGCTCAGCCTGGCTTCAATAACTCTGAGTGAAGTCATCAGTAACAGTTTGTCATCTCTGCTAACAAACATGCTCAGTTTGGATGAAATACCCTCTTTAACCAAGTCCTACACACAGCTCCTCTCTCTCAGTGTATTTGAAAACTAAATATATTTGGCACTGTCTTTAGCTGTTCCTGCATTAAGTCAAGATAAGCAATGAAAGCCCATTTCAAGGAAGGATACAGCAACCTTTGTTAAAGTTTGCTCTATACTGCTTAATATATAAGAACTTCAGATCATTTCTGGATGGAGGGAATCTGGCTGGTTCACTTTTTTGTTTCTCATGCAGACACAAAGGACCTTTCCCCTGAGGAATTTTCTAACAAAGAAAAGAAATATCAGAAATTAGTTTAATGTTTTCAGGTATAATGATAGATTGCTGCAGAAAAGTCACTGGGTTGGAAGTCTGACTGGAATTTGGTCAGATTTGGTTTAAACTAAAAAACACTTGACAGTTTCTCTTCAAACAATACTTGAAAAAAGTCGATCCCTTCTCCAGCTAGTTTTTGAATTACTACTCTGTAAAAATATCTGCACTGACTTGGGAACTACATGCTAATGTAATGCTACTGGAAATCCTTGGTGCTGTGGCTACACAAAACCTGTAACTGTACTGTTCAGAATTAGATTAAGGATCTCAATATTGTACTGAATGGCACCATGAAATTTTACACTAAGATATTCACCTTTAGGCTGTCATTTGAAGCAGTTTCTAGTGCCTACATTGGCTCACTGACCTGCCAGTAAACAGTGAGACTGCCTTCTGGACTGAAAAATTAGAGAGAATATGTCCAAAACTGTGCAGATCAAGTAAAAATGAAAATGTTCTATTTGCCTCACCTGCAGTTGAAATTTATCTAGTTGTATAGGAAATACTTCAATTCAGGCAATTGTTTAAAAATAAAGAGATATTAAATAATTGGATTATTTGTCAACACAGTTGGAATGACCTTTTTATCTAAAAAACTAGGAATCTGTCCTCAGACAAAAGTCACTTATATTGCAGTCTCTGTCCCATTTCTTGAAACTGCAGGAATAATTAAGCCTTAGTGGGGGAAGGACTAGAAGTCTGGTGTCCCCATAACTGGGACTCCTGGTTACAGAGTATTTGTAGTGGGGTTTGTCATACTCTCCTACAGACAGTTTCATTTACCGTAAAAATTTCGTCTCAGGACAGCAAGCCAGAAAGGTTCCTCCATCTGGTGATCAGGGAACTCAGTATGGAAAGGAGGCAAGCTGAGTTCATTCCCCAATCAATGAATGCTGAGTTATGCAGACAATGCAGAAAAGTTTCAGCAAAGAGAATGAATTCAGTCTTCTATCAGACATAAAGCACACAACATTCATCATTTACTCTAACCAGTAAGCCTGTTCAACTTCAAGCTTAGAGGTCAGGCTCAGGTGTGTCCCAAATATATTCTGCTGAAACCTACCTATTCACCTGGGATTTTTTTTTAAGAAGTTCAGGCAAAAACTGTGGAGAAAGTGATACTGGAGTCTTTAAACTGAGCTGCAAATTGGTTATAGATTACTAATTAAACACTACAAATAGCAGTGCACTCTATTGTATTTCCATGGCCTTGCTTTGGGGGCAGCATTTACATGAGAAACACATTTTTTGGAAGTTGCATAAATTGTCTCACTCTAAACTTGGTAAACTGCCTCACTGGTGGAGAGGAAGGGGGAGAAGACACATCTGACAAGATGATCCGCTAGGGTTGTAAGGACTACAAACAGTAGGCTACTTCACTTATAACATTCCGGCAAATCCTATTTAATCAAAAGCAGAAAATCTAAGACACTAGCAAAAGAGAAGAAATAACAACTAAAGCTGTATGGTCACGACAACAGTTGTTTATCTGGCATTGAATTTTACATACATTGTTAATGTAGCACCTTGTGCATTCTGGCTTGCTCACAAAGCTCTGCCTAAGACAACTGATAATGGGACTGGTGCACCACATGTCACACAGGGAAACAATACTCTCAAGGCACCCATTACACTCATCAGCTTACACCCATGGAAGATAATAAATCACATCTATTCTCCCAAGATAGAAACATGTCTAAAATTTTAAGATGTTGCACATGTGAAACCAAGTTGTAATTTGCCTTGTTAACATCCTTCTTCAGACACTGGTCATGTGGAGATTCCTAGTTATAAGCATGGCAAAACACAAGAACTCCAGTTTGTATGAACACCTCCTTTCCAGGCACATTTTACTCAGAGATGCTCTGCTTATCAGCCTGTCTTCCTCCCCTGTTGAAACAGAACCCTTCGGGCATACACCAGAATACATCAGGCAAAACTGTTGCCTCAGATAGAGCACTTCTATCTCCTTCCGATGCATCATGTTGTGAGTGATGAATATATGCATTTGTCTGATGCTGAACATGTCTTCTCAAGCACTCAGGCTTAATCTCTCACTTGAGGTGCACCAGTGTTAATGCCAAAGAGACTCTTCACATAGACAGGGTTCCAGCTGCTCCTACTGTTTTCCTTTTCACCCTCTTGGCTAAATTAGAAGGTGAATGAACTTGACTGGACCTCGTACTAACAAACAAAGAAGGACTGGTTGAAGATGTGAAGGTTGGGGGCTGCCTTGGCTGCAGTGACCATGAGATGGTGGAGTTCAGGATCCTGCGAGGAGGCAGCAGGGCACCAAGTAGGATCGCAACCCTGGACTTCAGGAGAGCAAACTTTGGCCTCTGCAGGGATCTACTTGGAGGAATCCCATGGGTGAGGGCCCTAGAAGGTAGGAGTGTTCAAGAGAGCTGGTTAATATTCAAACATCACTTCCTCCAGGCTCAAGAGCGGTGCATCCCTATGAGTAGGAAGTCAAGCAAAGGAGGCAGGAGACCTGCATGGATGAGCAAGGAGCTCCTGGCAAAACTCAACCAGAAGAAGGAAGTATACAGAAAGTGGAAAGGGGGACAGGCCACTTGGGAGGAATATAGGAATGTTGTCAGAGTATGCAGGGATGTGACAAGGAAGGCTAAGGCCCGTTTGGAATTAAATCTGGCTAGAGATGTCAAGGACAGCAAGAAGGGCTTCTTCAAATACATCAGCAGCAAGAGGAAGACTCGGGAAAATGTGGGCCCTTTGCTGAATGGGGTGGGTGCCCTGGTGACGAAGGATGCAGAGAAGGCAGAGTTACTGAATGCCTTCTTTGCTTCAGTCTTTACTGCTCAGGCCAGCCCTCAGGAACCCCAGACCCTGGAGGCAAGAGAGAAAGTCTGGAGAGAGGAAGACTTTCCCTTGGTGGAGGAGGAGTGGGTTAGAGATCATTTAAGCAAACTTGACACCCACAAATCCATGGGACCTGATGGGATGCACCCACGAGTGCTGAGGGAGCTGGCGGACATTATTGCTAAGCCACCCTCCATCATCTTTGAAAGGTCATGGAGGACAGGAGAGGTGCCTGAGGACTGGAAGAAAGCCAATGTCACCCCAGTCTTCAAAAAGGGCAAGAAGGAGGACCCAGGGAACTACAGGCCACTCAGCCTCACCTGCATCCCTGGAAAGGTGATGGAGCAGCTCATCCTGGAGGCCATCTCCAAGCATGTGGAGGAAAAGAAGGTGATCAGGAGTAGTCAGCATGGCTTCACCAAGGGGAAATCATGCCTAACCAATCTGATAGCCTTCTATGATGGAATGACTGGCTGGGTAGATGAGGGGAGAGCAGTGGATGTTGTCTACCTAGACTTCAGCAAGGCTTTTGACACTGTCTCCCATAGCATCCTCATAGACAAGCTCAGGAAGTGTGGGTTAGATGAGTGGAGAGTGAGGTGGATTGAGAACTGGCTGAATGGCAGAGCTCAGAGAGTTGTGATCAGTGGCACAGAGTCTAGTTGGAGGCCTGGAGCTAGCGGTGTCCCCCAGGGGTCAGTACTGGGTCCAGTCTTGTTCAACTTCTTCATCAATGACCTGGATGAAGGCACAGAGTGCACCCTCAGCAAGTTTGCTGACGATACAAAACTGGGAGGAGTGGCTGATACACCAGAGGGCTGTGCTGCCATTCAAAGAGACTTGGACAGGCTGGAGAGGTGGGCGCAGAGGAACCTCATGAAGTTCAACAAAGGCAAGTGCAGGGTCCTGCACCTGGGGAGGAATAACCCCAGTCACCAGTACAGGTTGGGGGTTGACTTGCTGGAAAGCAGCTTTGCAGAGAAGGACCTGGGAGTGCTGGTGGACACCAAGTTAAGCATGAGGCAGCAATGTGCCCTTGTGGCCAAGAAGGCCAATGGTATCCTGGGGTGCATCAGGAAGAGTGTTGCCAGCAGGTCGAGGGAGGTGATTCTCCCCCTCTACTCAGCCCTGCTGAGGCCACATCTGGAGTGCTGCGTCCAGTTCTGGGCTCCCCAGTACAAGAGGGATGTGGCACTACTGGAGCAAGTCCAGCGAAGGGCCACAAAGATGATTAGGGGACTGGAGCATCTCTCTTAGGAGGAAAGACTGAGAGAGCTTGGCCTGTTTAGCTTGGAGAAGAGAAGGCTGAGAGGAGATCTTATCAATGTGTACAAGTATGTGAAGGGAGGGTGTCGAGAGGATGGGACCAGATTCTTTTCAGTGGTGCCCAGCGACAGGACGCGAGGCAATGTGCACAAACTGAAACACAGACACTTCCATCTTAACATGAGGAAAAACTTTTTCACTGTGAGGGTGACAGAGCACTGGAACAGGTTGCCCAGAGAGGTGGTGGAGTCTCCTTCTCTGGAGATATTCAAAACCCGCCTGGATGCAATCCTGTGCAATGTGCTCTAGGTGACCCTGCTGAGCAGGGGGGTTGGACTAGATGATCTCCAGAGGTCCCTTCCAACCTCAGTGATTCTGTGATTCTGTGATTCTGTGACTAATGTTGGGCATTGTACATGGAAAGATGGCAGACAAACCAAAATTCACTCTGCCCACATTTCAAGCTGTCTACAGGCCAGTAAATACCAGTTTGAGCACAGCACATGCTCATAAAACTACACAGCTCTTGGACCACAGCACTATCAAAAATACTTGAGCTTGTTCTTATCCACCATGGAGATATGTCTCTGGTAATGAAGAGGGGACAGGATGCAGCCTACCGCCAGTGCTGGGAATTTGTAAAATTCTGTTTTGCAAGGTGGCTTACTAGGACAGGCTATGAAGTAAAGCTGTATCAGTGAGAGACAGACCTTGTAACCTGCATTTATTTCTTGACAAGAGGACACAACTGTAGTCAACGGCAAGATAGACATCCGCTACCACAGGACTGGAGAAACACTGCAAACCACCTGCTGCTGCCCTTGCTACCACAACCACCTGCCCCCTCTCTATTCCATGGCTCTTGCTGCTTTTTCCAGCCACTTAAAACCCATGAGACACCTGCCAGCCCAACATCCAGCAGCAACAGCATCAGCAGCTAGAGAGGCTCCAAGGAGGCAGGAAGGCCATGGCTCTAAGCAGCTGGAAGAGAAGATGAAGATCAGAAGAGACCTCCTTTAGCAAGTAATGAAGGCTGCCGAGGGGCAGGGGACAAAACGGGTGTGAACAAAACAGAACTGGTGATGTGGGAATATTCTGATCACCCAGGCCTCTTACTGCAGCTTTGGAAGCAAGCATTTAAAATCTGTTTAAGTCAGTAATGTTGAACAGCAAATGTAGCACTTTGGCAGTCGGTTTTACCACCACCTGCAAGTACAAAGAATCTGCAACGAAGCAGGGTAAATGGGGAGCTGCCAAGGGTATGCAGGAGCTTCAGCCCCTGGATTCTTTTGCCTCATAAACTGCTCCAGAGCCCAGGGTCGGGGAACTCCATTTCTTCAGTTCTTCCAAATCCAGGAAAATTCACCAAGAACCTCGGCAGAGCTGCCTGGAATCCCACTCTGTATTCAGCAAAAGTCCATTGAGCTGGAGTTGCTCTCAATGAAACACATGCTTCTCTGCATTATTCTTGATCCCAACTTCTCCATCTTTAGTATTTTCTCTACATGGTACTGTCTGTTACCATCTTGTCAGACAAACAGCAAGAGTAGTGAGCAACAGCCTTTCTCTGAGAAACCCATATTGCATTTCCTGCTCATTTCTATTCTCTTCCACATCCCCAATTAGGCTTTCTCTCAAGAATTGCTTTAAAACTTTGCTTGGTGTTAACACAGATTATGGGTTCTGATGTTTCTAGAATGACCTTTCCCATTGTGTATGCGTTAGTTCAAATAAACTAGGGCAAATCAGCAGCAAATAAGCTGTGCACTTCTGACTTCCCTAAATGTAGATCAGTTAAAGACCTGGCCTTCTGTATTATAATTTGGGTTTTAAAGACTGTTTCTTATATTTTTTGCTGTTGGGACTTTTCCTGATAATTTATAGTTTAAACATTATTAAAGCTGCTAGGCAATGCAATTATTATTTAATAATTATGGTTAGTACTAACAGCACATCTGTTTAGATCAAAAGGGTTGGCTCTGCTGCAGAAAGGCTAGACATTCATTTTATAAACATCTTCAACACTATATAAAACATCAGATGAATAAAAAAGAAACCATAAAGTTGCATGATCTCAGTTTAGTTGTCTCCCAGCTCGCTCTTCATGGCTACCAACAAGAATGTATGAAACATGATCCAAGAATGAAGAATGTAAAACACCTCTAAAAAATAAGACAACACTTCTTATTTACAATTGTTTTGATTTTCCAATTAATCAGACTGATTAATAAAGGTGAAGTTTTCCACTATAGCAATATTCCTCCTGTGAATGCAATAAGGACTTTTTGTTTTTAAGGCATTGGCAAAGCAATTTAGGAATCCTCTGGGTTCCTAAATTGATGCCAGATCCTCCCCTGACATAAAGAGGAACTAATGGCTGCAATCACCTTGCCTGCAGCAGCATCAATGTTTTTAAAATACAAGCCTCCAGATATTTTAAGGATCAGTGAGATTCTATTCACAGGGAAGTAACTTATTAACAGGGATGGGGGCCTCGGGGGTGGATTGATCTTTCCCATACATTCTTTGAAACATTCTTTGCAGTACATTTCATTTCAAATTCATATTAGGAAAAACAATTACTGACACTCACCTGCTAGAATTGATTAACTTCCTGTCCCCTCTGGCTAAAACCTTACATCATAAAAGATTACATAGCAGCACACCAACAGCAAGTTAAAATAGAATTTATTCATCTAGTCTCTAGAATTTTTTTTTTCATTTATCCCACAAATATCTCAGTTAGGACTGCATCTGTTTCCCTTTTCCCCTTCTGTTTAAAAACTAATGAGAGAACCACTCTTGCTACTCCTCATGTATGATGGGATCTCTCCTGGAGTCTAGGCTTTCTGCACCACTTTAAGTCTTCAAGCTCCTGAAACTGTCAAAGGAGAGAACACATGCTTAGGCCCTACAGAAGGACTCTGTGGCCTCAGACCATCCTTCCTAACTTCAGGTACCTATGATGTAAGTTCAGTTGCCCAAAACTCCTTTTATATTCAGTGAAAGAGACAGGCATCTCCAAAGAGTAGTACAGATGTGCTCAGCTGCCCTTTGGACCTGCCTATCTCTCTTCACTGACTGTAAAGGAAACCAAAGCAATGTCTAAAGCAATGTTCTGTATTACTAACCTAGTCTGCATTACTAGACAAAGGTCTGCTTCCCAGTTTCCAGGACTAGCTATATGACTTGGTGATTTTATGGCAGCATAAGGGCTCAGCTCACATTGGCCCAGTTCTACTCTCCATCACGTATTTTATTTTCCGCAGAAAGGAAATGCGAGCCAAAGGGGAGGGAGGGGCACTATACTGCATTCCAGGAGGTTCCAGCACACCCCCAGGGGAGCACTTGCCTCATTCAAAGAAATGTGCAGCTGTCTGGTGCCATCTGCACAACAGACTCCCTTTCACCCAGCTCCTTTATTTTTTTTCATTTTGTTTTTAAGTACATGGCCTGACATATACCTGTTACTGGTTTTGAACTAGCTTTATTCAGCTGATTGAAGATACAGGCACTACAGGTTTCCACAAGGGTGGAAGAGAGCTTTGGACCTACATCCTAAAGTTCCACTTAAACCCACAACTTCGAGTGTGAACGGCATCTAATGCGGTCACAGCCATGACAGCAGCTCCTGGGAACAATCTCAAGTTCTCTCCCAGTGAGCTTAGTGAGGTGCAGCCACTATAAAATGGAAGTCAGCACCAGATTAACTCACTGCCTCTCCCTTTTGGGAGTTTGTAGCCAGAACACAGTGGTATTCTCGCAACATTTGGGTTGGTTAGGTTAAAGCCAGCTCAGGTATGTCTTCATAAACTATGTGTACAGTCGTGGTTACTGCGTAGGCACTTCCTAAGCAGAATCATGCTTGTTCCATTTCTTTGCTTAAAGAGGAAACAAAAACAGCTAGTTCCTTGAAGCAGACTGCTCTAACTATGCTCCACTTGGATGCATGCAGACCAGGGTGCTACTGAGCCTGCTTGTTACGAGTGCTGAGGCACTCCTAACAGGAGCTCCTTATAAGTGTATTGAAAGGAGGGGAAAAAAAAATGGAAAATAGGTAAAGTACATGCTAGTTTCACATAGGCAGAGCTTAAGAACACTGAACTGATTTTCTTCAAGCATGGAACCATTTCCAAGATACTCTGAGGACAGTTCTGGAAAACGATTTTCAAGAGGACATATTTAAGTTTAAATGGAGCTCAATTAAACTAAATGGGACTTACATAGCTAATGATCTGCACACACTATTCCAGGGGCCTCAAAGCTAATTTCTAGATGGTTACCACAAGGAAAAAAAGACAAGAATGTGTAGTCACAACTACTGAGAAGCACCATTGCAAACAACACAGAGGAAAAAAAATTGATACTTTTCAGAAAATTTTTATCCAAATTTCAAAAACAAAAGTTTCTTAGCTAACAGGACTGGAGCGGGGGGATGGGGGAAAGGGTACATAGATTGCAGTTATGGTCTGGGTCACAGTCATGTAATGATCCTACATGCTATCTCAGATTTTCAGCCAACACCAGTTTTTTTTGCTCTTTGCACCTTTTTATCCTCCATCTCAGTTTTAAATCTTTGTTCTCTTGCAATAGTGGATTTTTAATGGGTTTGAAAGGCTGCATAGTTTGTAAATTCTATGGTGGGCAAAGGCAGAAACATAACTCTTTATTTTTAAATACAGCCACATAAAACACTTCTCAAAGGATAAAGCTCAAACTATACATCAAGTCAGTCAATCAATACTGCAGCAGAGCTTGCATAATTACTTTTTTTTGTGCTGTAATAAGGCTACATTGTGCTTTATGACCATCATTAATTATTAAAACAGTTTTCCACGCTAGCATACATCTATACATAGCACCTGATATCAGTCTTCTCAGGTCAGAGTCTTTGCCACTGACTTTTGTCTCTCCAGTGTCTCTCCATCTAGGCCCTCCAGCAGCCCCTTGGGACTGCAGTCAAACTCTGTGCAATGTTTCCCTGGCTCACTGTCCAACGCACCTCCAAAGTCCTTGAGTCTTCTGCAATCAAAAACAACCTGTCCTCACTTTATTACAAAAAAATACTAGGGAGTTTCAGTCATGTTTATGGATAAACACAGCTTTGCTTTCCTCCAGTTATACAAGGTTTGCTGCTGGCACAGAAGTTTAATACAACGAAATGACAGGACATACAGAGAACTTGTTAGAAGCAGGACCCAACTCAAACCAGTTTGTAGCAGTTGGTGCTCCACAAACGGGTGCTTGCAAGCACATTAGCTGGTTACTGGGAATATTGCCGAACACCCTGAGGCCTGGAGTTCCTTGAGTTATTGACATCCAAGATGCACAAAAACCAAGATGGGAAACTGTCCCAGCATGAGTTGCCCTTCCTTTTCAGCAGTTACAAAATATCCATCCATTTTCCAAATGATACGAAAAGTATTTTGGTGTGTGGTTTTGTTTAATTTTTAAAATATAAACTTATTTCTTTTGTTGTTTTTTCTTTTTTCCTGTAACTGTTACATAAATAAACCTCCTCTTACCTACAAGGAGAGGAACGGCCTCTGTATGTAACTTCTGTTTGTTTCTCATCTCTCACTGGCTGCTTCTTATTCATATTAACTTAGCCATGATTCTTCATAACAGTAAATACAAAAAGATATCAAGAGGAATGCAAGGGATGATCGCTAGCATTATTGGTATGGTTAATAAGCGGTATCTAGATACTGAGTTTTATACAGAAGTTGTAGACACACATACAAAAAGGCATCTACATTTGTAGCTATGATTTCCCAGTATTTAATATCACCTATCCTTAGGTGTCTAACTCATATGCAATAGAAAGAACCATTTTTAGCTTGACCTTAACCTAAAGGTTATTATTTTCATTATTTTTGTCAATATATGTTTTCATGTTTTATTGCTGGGGATATCTGTCCCCATTAGATCCTGACTCTGCAGCTGTGCACCTCCAGCCATTCCAGCCAAAGAAAAAGGACAGGCAGGATATCCTGGGAAGCCATGAACTGGGGAGGGAATGGCTTCTTTGCCAAGTGATATCCTTTGAATAGAGCAATTTTGTATCTAAACCTGCATCACTTGTCCTTATCCCTTTCTGACTCAACAGTTTTTTATCCCAAAGGAAGAATTTCTGAAAAACTAATAAGCTAGAGAAAGTAGAGCTCATTTTGGAATTACAGTTTTATTAGATACCAATACTATTCTACAGTTATCACTTCTACAATTCCCCATGGAGGTGGAACATAACAAATACTTAGCAGCACCTAGCAACAGTACACAACAGTTTAGAACAAAGAGTGAAGAACAACTGCAAGAGGAATTAAGGTACATGGTAAATAAGAATCTCATTGACATTTGGCCAGCATGCAGGTTTTACACTTCCACTCTTATGCAAAGCTCCACAAAGTCTTTGAGCACCCTAACAAGCATTTAGCTAGGTTTTACACCCTCTCAACTCTGACTGCCACAGTACTGGGGATGAACACCAGCCCCATCCTCAGTTTGCCAGGTTTACTTTGTGGTATCCCATCAAGAAGCAGTTTGGCCTGATTCTGCTTTACTTGACACAGAAAGGCAAATTAGTGCTGCCCACAGTCAGTATAGAAGATGGGCTCCCATCTAACAGAAAGGCTTCTCATTAGTGTATGTGAAGCATGTTAGTTTTTCTTCAAAGAGCATGTAAAATCCTGGTGAGATCTCATTGGGAAGAATGGGAAGGAGACTGGTCACTTTTCAATGGAATACTGTTGAAAGAATTGCATTAATCCCTTCATTAGGGCAATCTCAAAAGAAAAATCAAAGCTCCTCTGTCAGCCCCAAACCCACACAGGTTTAAAGTTCAGCTGCGCTGTGACACTGCAGAACACAGCCTGATTCTTCACTGCCTCCTGCCTCATGTACAGTTGTTCAGAGATGCGCAAAGTGCGTGCAGCACATTTGAAGCAGTGCCTCACACGTTTTGTACTCCATAATGGACATCCTGAACTGTGGGAGAGCTGAAGCCACTGCAACCGAGGAGCAATGTGACATAGCAAGATATTCTCTCTCTCTCTCTCTCTCCCCCTCTCTCTCTCTATTTTTTTTAAGTGTTTAGTTTTAATTTAACTAGACCCTGCAGCTGCTAGATTTCCATTTAAGTTACAACAGCCTCAGCAGTTCTAAACTTCCCAAAGCCCCAGCAGATAGTTTGTCTGCCTGGAATAGTTAGGGGAAAGACCTGCTAAGTATTACCCCTTTTCCTTGGGAATGCTAAAGGCTTGGAGATGTCTGCAGGGGTGAAATTCCTATATAGCCAGGTAAATTAGAGAGAGAATATTGAAAGAGATGAACCACTTGTGTCACAATTTAAATAAAAGCATAATATGAATCACAAGCTGCACTTGAGCTATTTCTGTAGCACAGGGTATTAACTGCTTTCATGTGCTATTTCATAAGACAACTTACTTAACTTTTGACTTTCTTGTTGCCTAATGGGCAGTAAGAAAAATGAAATCCAGTTTACCATAAAAGTCAAAGCTTCTTCTAAACTAACTACTATTCTAATTATCCTGTTGATACTAATCAGTTTAGGCTTTCCCAAAACACACTTAAGCATCTAATAAAATTATATAAAAGTACATAAAAACTCTGTGGAATTTATTTTTTAAATAATTTCTAGTCCCTTTTTGAGAAAATGTCATAACCTGAAAATTCAGTCTAAATCTGAGATACTCAGTGCTCAGGAGTGTGCATATTTCAAAAGCTCTCTTGGCTCAGAATGGTCAAAGCCTATGAAATTAAAGGCTATAAAGTAAAACTTACCAGCTCAAATCCCATGACTCTGTAATCAAAGACATGAAGTATTCATGGAGCCAAATTTTTACAAAAGCTGTAATACAGCCTTCAGGTTAGCATCCCTAAATTACAGTGACAAAACTCCTCAAGTAAACACATTTGGGACATGGTAAAGCAACTGTATACTTGCATTATCTTATTTTAGTTGACATGAACTTGCTTTGAATAATGAACTCAGTATGTCTGTAATGACAGCTAGAGAAAATATTATTTTATAGAGAGACTTGCACTAGGAAGTTTCTTCCATTCTAAAACATGCTACAGTTTGCAAAATACTCCCCGTACTGAAAATGGGAAATATAAACTTTTCAAGCCTGGCCACTTATTTTTGTATATAAGCATACTGTGGCACTAATTTCTGTTTCCAGCCAGCAGCTGCTACTATCTCAGCATGTGAAAGGATAAGAAAATGCCCATTTTTTTCATTTGTAAACTTGCCAGTTATATTATCACAGAGTAATGCAAGTGTTTCTCTAAGTCTCGGATTCTGCTTCCTTGCTGGGTGCCACATTCTGTCTTTGCAGAACAATACAATAGTGTCTGTGAAACCAAAGGACATCAGAGTTAAATTATTCAGACTGAGATACTGGCCACAATTCAGGAAGGAAATGAGATTCTCAAAGACGCTCCTATTTGTGCTCCATCATTACTGAATGGGGTAGTGATGGCAAAAAGTTAGAGCTTTTGACTTCCCTACCTACAGTAACTCTGCAGTACTGTAGGTGCTTGGAGAAAATCTATGCACAGCCTGTGTGATATGCTGCATACTGTGCACAGTTAGGGGAAACACTATACTGCACAAAGACTAATTTCTTCTTTTGCAAAGGGAAGGATATATATAGGTTTCTGACAAAACCTGCAAACTTCTTCCAATCTTTCCCAGAGAATTAGAGAGTGGTAGAGAGTGATTGCAAAGCCTGAAACATTAACTTCAGGCATGCTAATCTTACCTAATAGGCCCCATTCCCATGGTATCCCCAGGTACTCACAGTTCATCAGTGCATTGATCACCACAGTGTCTCTGTGGCATAGAAGAGGATGAGTAACCCTCACGCACACACATGGGCAACTTCAACCCAGCAAGGCAAGGTCACACCTTTCTTAAACTGATCAGCAGTTTTGAATTTCTTCAGTTTCCCCGCTTCAAACATCCTACAATGTTCCAGTTGGTAGAGAGTGCTAAGCACCATCCCCCTGAAAGCTGCTATCCCCCCAAACAGCTCATGACTTCAGAAAAGTGTTGTAAGTGAAATTGTCCAAAATAGCACAAGTCTGTTGCAAAGTGAGTCTCCTATAGCTACACTACATGAAACCAACCAACAGACCTCCATTTATAGGTAAGTGAAGGCATGGATTCTGGAGCTCTTTAGAGTCCACGTAGAGGTAAATCATATCTGGATATGCTTTCTGTAGTCCTACTTCTCTCTCCTCTTCTCAATCACTTTTACTGCAGTTTTACTAGCATTGGTCAAGTTAAGGTCACACTGAAATTACAGCTGGTCACCTAACATTTTCTCCCTGCATAAGCCTTATAAATTCCAAATATGCCAATTCACAGTAGTGTGACAGGAATTTATTAATAAATAAAATTAGTCAGAGAAGGGCATCACCTGTTTCCTTAATTATAAAATGCCATCAGCTGTATGTGCTAAGTCCCCTGTATGAGAAAATTTCTTCAGACGTAAAGGCCATGCATTACTCACATTACACAGTTCTTATGCTATTTGGAATTTTTTAGTAAGAGATTAAGGAAAGAAACAAACATTCTTCAGTCAACATCATTCTTCTTTTTAAGATGCTGAAGTTAGTTATGGGGGTTTTTTTGTTCTTCTTATCAAGCAGTTATGATAGTTATGAGCTACAGAGAAGGTGATAGGAGCCAGGTGGTTTATCAAAAGCATGGCTCTCTGGAAAATGTGAACTATTGCCTACACTGACTTAAGGAATTTGAAACTTCTAGAAAAGGATATTTAAAAGAAGTCCAACATTCTCTCCTGATACCTCTTCTGTGAAATCTCTTGAATGGGATTTCCAAAGACTGACAATGTTAAACATTGTTCTGATTTTAAATCAGAAATGTAGTAGTATAGGGAAATTTGAATTTGTCATAATTTGAGCTGAAGTGAAAAACAATAAAATATATAATTTGCCTCATTTCTGGTGTCACTGATGAAAGTTGATGTTTTGAATTAAGTCAATCATTTTCCTTCACGTTTTTCAGGGCCTTCTTCTGGGTGGAAGATTCCAAGACTACACTGTGAAGCTCTAACCTTTGCAATCTAAACTCTGCTTGCATGGTTGAAAGTATGTTTTAAAAGAGTTGGGTTAACAGTACCAAAAACTACATTTATTTTATAAATAAGGATATTTTGCCTCGTCTTAGCTAACAACATCTTCACTATGTATTTCCTTCTACTGGTGTTACTAGGGTCACAACACAGCAATCTGTGCTAATCATCTCCACTCTCTAAAACCTACTTCAAATAGATTTCTCAAAGGTCACAGCTACTAGTGTGAAATTCTTATCACCCTTCTATCCGGCTGTCAGAAACAACTGTGCTGTATAATCCCAGTTATAAATTAATCAAGTTCCATCTTAAGACAGGCTAAATCACTTACCCTTAACATCAGTGGCACATGCTTCTCTGCTCTTTCAAAGCACAGAAATATTCATAAGTGTACAGCCTTCTCCACTATACCGGACTAAGATATCTGTTGCATTACTTGGGGAGATGGTGTCTGGATTTTAAAGTAAAGAGATCGAAAGAGGTATGGCTGGTTTGGGAGTCAATGTTCAAAGTCTGGTTTGTTGAGGTTTTGTTTTCCTTAAGTGTCATAATAAATGGAATCTACCTCACTCTTCTTTTTCTCTACCACCCTGGACATTAAGTCCTATCCAAATTTAGTAGGAGAGCTCCAAGGCAAGGGACTATTTGCATTAGCCCTGCTTCTAGATTAAGCATCTGGGAAGCAAGATTATTGAACAGGTGTTTGACATGTCAGGTATCAGAGGCATGGAGTTAAGGAATGGAAAGAAAGTACAACATTCTTCCTTCTTTCCCTGCCACTCTCCACATCTCCAGCCATACAACTGCACTTCCATTAACAATTTAATTGAAGCAATTCACTTTCTGTGAGTAGCTTTCCCAGGAGAGCCAAATCTGTGTCACAAATGGCCTCATCATATAGAAGAAGACAAAAGAAACATTTAGAAATAGGATAAAGCACATTGTTTTCAAACAGAATGTCAAACAGTGGACCACATGGCACCTGTGATTCTTTATCTTACTTCAAAATTCAGGACATTATAAGGGTTATTCAGGTCTTCTGACAAAAGGCTGTGATCTGGTTAGATAAAAAGTCTTCTTTGTAAAACTAAAAGATATTTGAAAGACAGTCCTCTCACTTTTGCAACGCAGATAGCCTCACTCGCTTCCCTGTCCCATCTTGTTAAAATGAAATATGCACTTGACTAAATCACTTAAGATGTCATAAGAGGTGAAACTGACTATGTCGAAGTGCTTTGATAAAAATCAAACCATTTTTATTTAAAAATATGTCCACTTTATTAAGAATAGAACTATGCTGTGTAAACCACGACCTTTAAACTGTGACACTGAAAACCAATTGGAGAGAAATATTTGCTTTTCAAAGATGTATTTTTGAAGCTGAAAATATTCTCTGGAATGCATCAAATGTGTGGAACATGAAAATGTACAAAACTGGTAAAAATTACTTGTCAGAGATTCCTGTCATTTTAAATCTGAAAATACACAACTACAACACTTAGGTAAATTTTGGTACCATTTGACAATTATATATCTAAAAGTGAAACTATAATGGAATTGAGTAAAACAGTCATGCTTGAAAGCAACATCAATTAACAAAGTTGATCGTAGTTTCATTTTTAACATAGAGGAGACAACTGATTCAGCACTAATAAACATAGAAAGTTGGAATGATATTAACTCTTCCCATTAGACTTTACCACTTCCCTTATCCTGCTGGAACTCCACTAGCTAACACACCTGCTGGGTTTCTCAGTTCAGAAAAACAGTTTTACTTTTGAAATTTTAAAAGACTATAGACTATTGGGACAGTAGTGGAGGGCAGTTCAGAACTCCGAATAATGAAAGAACTGTCCTTACAGCAGAGGGGCTTTTTTTAGAAAAATGTTTGCCATTAAGTCAGTCAGTCTCTCCCTTTCTCGCCCTTCCCTTCTCTAGCTCACAGCCTGCTTTTTTTTTTTTTTTACACTCCCCAATGAGAAGTATCAAGTCAGATCTATCAAAAATCATAGCCATTACCTAAGTAATACCTTAAACAAATTCATTCCAGTAGAACAGAAGAATATGAACAGGACATGTCCCAAGACTTGTACTAGATGGGAAACTGATGGAACCAAGGGTCACCACTAAGTAAGACCTCCAGTCACCCAGATTGCTATAAATTACCATTGTCAGTTCAGCAATATGAAAACCACTAAGTGTCACAAATGGAAGAATACAGGACAGTCTGGGAGGACAAGTATGGGAATGTTCATATTTTAAAAATGAAAAACATGCTGCAAATCATTCCTATGGCACCTAATAGCCTCTGTGCCATGAGAACAATGTGGCACACATGGTTTGCAAAGAATGTAAAGAGCATGATGTAGCAGCTCCCAGATTGTAACATAAGTCTACAGCCCTTCCTCTCTCCTAAACTGCCCTACAGTGCAGAAGGACAGCTGTAAGACCCCACCTGGTGCAAACCTTGTACTGGCTGTGTGCTGAAACCTGCCTGAGGGACTGAACCTGTAAACACCTGTTATGAAGAAAACATAATACTCCTGAGCAGCAAACAGAGAATATGGGGTGGTTGCTTTTCCTATAATGACTGGATTTTTTTGTATTTTAAATACAAAAAATACAACTGCAATAAAAAAGAGTGAACATTTTACCCACATACCAGGTTTGGCAAGATCTAAAGCAATATTATCAATGCTTCCTGCATGTTCTGACCTTCTCCTGCAGGGATCTATCTACTTCTCCACTGCTGTGGAACAAGGCAAGGACATAAATGACCATGAAGACAACAATGACTCCGGCTCCCTTGTTCTGTTCTCTTCAGCTCCAACATGAACTCTGAAGCTGTACTATTTCTGTCAAGATTTACCCACTGGGCCTCTGCTGCTTTGGGGTCTGAGGCCCTTCACCCTCCCTCTGCCTCAGCCTGCCCTGATAAGCCTTGGTGGCAACCCTGAGTCTGAGAATCATGAAACATATTATTTACATTACCATGTGGGGATTGCTGTGTTTGGTTTCTGAAATTCTAGGGTTCAGCTTAGGCCAGGCTTACAGACTTTTCACAATACCACTACAGGCTTAGCATACCCTTTCAAAAAATTAAATCTGAGGTTCTTATCTAATCACATGAATCTCAGAGGTAAGCGGCCCTTACCAGCCAAGAGGTTCATAGGGAATTCTTAACAGCTGATAACACCAGACAGGTCCTATTGCAAAAGACAACACAGGTCCAGGACAGGTGATGCGGATAAGTCTTACTTTAAAGGCATCACCTTCCCTAGCAAGAAACTCCTTCTGCAGTGAACTTTTCTAGGGAAACTCCACCTGCAGATACAAAGTGAACAGATGAAACTACTAAGTTTAGTGTCCTAGACCTTTAATGCTGATCAGTGTTCTCAGAGAAAACAGCCAGGTACTGTTCGCAATGCACCCATTCAGGTGACTGATACAGCAGGCCTTCCAAAGAGCTTAAGAGAACTAAAGGCCTAGGTCCCCTCAAATTTCAGGAGGATTTGTTCCTCCAGCGCACACAGCCTCTTTGTAAAACTCCATCTGCAGAAATTATCTCTTTAATACAGGTGCAAACATTTTCTGAGTCAGTTTATGAAAATCAGAGATTCTGAAAAAGACTTTAAACAGAAGAAAATCCATCAAAATTCATAGACTTAAACCTGTTTGAGAGCAGCATTTAGCCTTCTGCATCTTCACTAAACCGGTTGTGTTTTCCAGCCATTCATCCAGAAAACTCCATATTGCACATAACCCAGTCATGATGTTTTAAAGGCTAAATTTGAACTGGTCACTGAGACATGAGACCCCTTCTAGGCAATTCAACAAACTTGCCATACTTGTCTATTCTATAAATGAATGGATAAAACTGATATAAACATCAGTATATCGGTGATACCAAATCACCAGAAGGAAACTAAAGCAACTCTGTATAGAGGCTGGACAAGCTGTAGATAATATAGTAAAAAGCAAAGAATGGACACACAAAGACTGAGGTTTCTAAGTCAAGAGCCAAGGTACTTTCTCCTTCCTCTTGTTATTCTATCAACAACCATAAAACACCATTGCTAACTGGGACTTCAGCACTCCAGAGCTGAACTGTAAATTAATTTTAATTATTTTGTTTCCAAGCTTTAAAGCTTTATTTTCATTGAGCCTTTAGTGTCTTGCACTAAATAAATAGAAACAAAATATACTCTGAACAATGTCTTACAAAACTGTTGGTTTATTGCAAAAAACATCCTCTTCAAGAAATAACTTCCAATAAATTTAGACTTTTTTTAATTCTGTACAACTGATTTTCAAAGACAGGGCAAAAACTGATGACCTATACTGATTTAGAGGAGCATGTTGAATGTTTCCTTATTACTATGGAAGGGATTTGATTGAACTTATAAATATACACCAATTTGTAGCAAAGCTACAGTAAGATGAGTAGATCAGAGCTCTGCCTAAAGAAATATGCAGAAGAAGCTGATATATTACATTAGCTGCAGTCTCTCATTTGTTAGTATGGCCTTTTTAATTGCTTTCTTATCAGTTATGAACTCTGTTTTCCTTATTATTCTGCAGTCTGCAAGGGAGATACATGCCTGACTAGTCTCACTTTACATTTCTCGCAGGAAGAATATCTAGAAAATCCTCAGTTTGAGCAGCAGTTGCAGGTTTTAAAGCTTTACATACATTTAGTCATGTTTAAACACGGACCATCCAAACCTTTCTTTAATAATGCAGCTGCAGTAAGCTGCACAGATTTGCTTAGGTGCAGGCTGTACATTATTAAGGAATAAGCAGGAAGATGATGAAATGGCTTGATAGGCCCTCTCACATTTGCAGACAGGGAAAGACAAAAAATGTTTCTTTCCCTTTTTGAGGGAAACTTCTTTAGTCTGCTATTCAAATAGGACGAACTAATGCAGCTATCTTTGTTCTAGTTATGGCTTTGCCTGCACACAGAAAAGAAATACAATTTGTAGGGCATTTTGGCCTTCAATTTAGCTTTCTTAGTAATAGAAAATTTAAGTTAAAAGCAGTCTATGTGTAAAGAATTATTGACAGCCACTATGCAGCCAGTAGCTCCTACTTCAAAGCTCTCTGGTGGGAATTTCTTATAAATATGCCAGACATTAAACAACTCCTTTTCCATTCAGAGTCTCATTTTAAGTTTCATTGCTTTATTAAAAGCCAGATGGTGCACAGACTTAATACAGGTATACAGATCAGAGCAAGAAGCTTGGTACAAATCTGAGAAAATATGATAAAACTAGGTTCAGATTTACTTGAGAGCCTAACAGGGATATATCCCCATTCCATTCCGTATCCCTCTCCCCAACGTCCATAACACTAAGCCATTAAAACCTGACCTGTGATACATGGAGCAGTGGGAGACCTCAGCACTGAACTGCATTGCTCTCATAAACCTCAGGGCATTTTGTGCATGCAATACCAAATCCAGTGACTTCAGCTCATATTTCTCCCAGTCTCTGTCCAGCAACATTGTACTGTATACACAGCTGGTATTAGCACCAAGAAAGACAGACAGAATTGCCAGTCTACCACAGGAGGCTATACAAGGTCTACTGCATCTTTGCCTCCTTTGAGGCACATAAGTTAAGAGAAAGGGAGCCCTGAGGATGGGGCCAAGGCTTACTCTGCAGACAATACAGTCTATATGCTCTTGGAGTCAAGAAGGCATGTGCCCCCTGGAGTTACCTGTTGATCTCTTCCATGTAAAGCAGCTCCTCACCATTTTTTTGTGGTCCTATCACATAATCTAGCTCTTACGATACATAGGAGATCACCTCTTTGGCACCCGGCCTCCAGGTACTTTGACTTATTAGGCCATCTGCTACTCCATCTTAACAACATCTTTTCCCAGTATAGAAATTGGGCTATTGATCATCATCAAGGATGCCTGGCTATGAAGGTGCTGATAATGAGTTCTTACTGAGCAGTGACATTTATTATTTATTGCCAAAACTGATGTGGGGTCTACAGCAAAAACTGACCCTGGAAGTCAGTTCATATTCATCTTTGATTCCTAGAAATACAAAAGAAAATTCCTTTTCTTCTTCCTTTTCTCTGTTTGTTTTTTCTTTTTGATTTTTTTTTTGTTTGTTTGCTTGGGTTTGGGGTTTTTTTATTGAGTTCTTAATAAAAAAATTGTTCTTGGTTTCATTGCAGCATAAACACTAATGGATTTTTTCTTGCAGTACACTGATTTCTGCAAGACAGACTGAGCGCAACAATTTTAAAATGGCATATCACACATACATGACAGTTAAAGTGTGTTGCTTTTGTTATATCTTGCTGTCTGGCAGGAATCCCTATCTGTGTTTTCCTATAGACTGTGCACAGTATCGGGATGGATGAAACAAGAGCTAAAGTTAACCACAAGAATACAAAATGCCATTTTCTAGAGTGTTCCGGTGTCATGGGTTGCTTGGGTAGATGCTTGGCTATGATTAATCACTCCTTATGTGCAGTCATATGATCAAATGCCAGATATACAGGGTGACATCCAGAGCTGGCCAATGGCTCTTTCAAGGTGAACTTTTCCTCAACTAACTGCTCTGTTCTTCAGGTCAGATGAAGAGATCCGTAAGTATCATACGCACATCCTAATTTTTATTAAGTAGAAGGAAGGAAAGGGCAATAACTGTGTTCAGCTTTACCTGAAGCAGTTCAAGAAAATTTCAATCAGTTAATGAAAAATAAAGGAAATACAGCATGAAGTTTTTCTTTTTCTAAAAACAAAGATACTGGCCATGAATTCTCCAGTAATCTCCCACCCCCATTCACATGCACTCCAAGTTATGGGTATTTTTTTTCTCTACATGACATTTTAAGGACAGACTGCCAAACCCATCTGTCCCCTCATTTGCAGTAATTCTTGTTTGCATGAGCTTTCCACATGCTGTTAAATTTTCTGGTAGAGAACAGTTCGTTTTCTCTCTGCCATGGATTTCCTTTCTGAGAGTATGTTGTCCTCCTACCACCTGGGGAGCTGCAACCTTCACAGAAAATTGTGGGTGCTTAGTATTTCGGAAAAATAACTCAGATGTATGTCAAGTCGGATGCTTAATTATGAACACTCAGTACCTCAAAAAGTCATGTCTAGCACAACTTAAGTGGGCATCTTGAAACAAAAACAGCCAAAGTCAAAGTGCAGTTCTGGCCTATTATCTTCCATGACATTATTACTACAGTTTTGTCAATTGCCTAATGAATTCCACCACCACGTTTACGAACAACAGCTCCACTACAGGTGATCTGAAAACAATGTCTCAATCCCTAAATAGCTATGAAACAGGTAAGTATCACTCAAATAGTTCTGATGACACTGCAGACTATAAGAGACAGATACCACAGCCCCCCAGAAACTGTCTTGAATGATATTGTTGCATGCTTATCTTTTTAATAACTTTGTTTCTAAAATCCTCTACAAAAAAATAGGGATTTTTAATTGTACAAAAATCAAAAAATGCAGACTAAATTTGCCTCTTCAGTTCCAGAAAAGCTGAGCCATAGCTTTTTAAGGAAACCACAAGAGCAAAAAATCAGACATTAGAAAGCCACTGTAACTCGCATAGAGGAAAATCAATCACTCTCTCTTAGAAATAGCAACAGCTGAAAAATCTCCTTTAGAATAACAGCTAGAATGCATTTTTATCATCCAATTTTGTACTGTTTCCTCCATGTCTTTAATGAAGTGGAATAAGCTGCTGTTTGTTGTAGGACATAAAATGTTACCTAACTATTATACATTACTAGATTCTCACAGTGCACTTCCTTTGATCAGATCTATTAATAACCTGTTCTGCCTGTGGGACAACCAGTTGACAGAATTTCAGCATTTATTATTTTCTGTTCCTCTCCTTTTGTTCTTTTTCTGATTTTTCCCTTCCATTCTTTGTTTTTCTGTCTGTCTGTTGGTACTGCCCAATAAAGGACAAAGAAGAGTTTTATTATAGGAAGATTGTATGCGTCAAGTTTCAATCTTGAAGGAATTCCTATATGCAAACTAACTGCATATTCAAGCATACAAGCATTTATTTTCTTCATGTTTATACTAAAGTTTTTTGAGGGGGAGAAGGTTGTCTAAATACCAAGAATATTTATTCAAATAAAAGGGAATTAGTTTTGGAAAATAATATATTGCACTACATAGATCTCATCATAGCAGAATCTTCAAATACTTCACAATCATGAACTAACAGTGACTGATGGACATGGGTTAGAGTGTTAGTTTCTCCATTACTACATACCTTTTTACTTTACTAATTACAGAAGGACACAGAGTGCTCTGCTTTACCCACTTAATGGCATTCCTTGTATAGCACATAAAGATATGTCTTTACAACTTATGTACTTATGTCTGCTTAACAGAGTATCTGATGCACTCCGTCCATCTTCAACTTGATAGTTTCTTGGCAGAACCTTCCACACCCGTCTTTCTCTCTCTCTCTTTCCCTCTCATCTTCAGCAGTTCACAGTTAATGATGTTGTTTCCTGGCTGGTAGACATAAAAGGACAAATTGTGTTGGTCGTTGCTTAAGGTTTGCTTGATGCTCTGACAGTTAGGTTATTATCTGTCAGACTAAGCTGAGAAGTCTGCCTTTGGGAGACTGTTACTTTCAAGTTTGCAGTCTTGGACCTTTTGCACTAAGCACCACAAAACCTGAACTAAACTTCAGTTTCTTAACTACTAACTATACCTCCACCTATAATATAATAATTATATTCCTATGTCTTCTTAAAAGATGCAAATGACAGCTGCCTTCCCATGTCCTATCCACTGAACACACGGAAAGGAGTAAAAGGCTTAAATCACATTACATGAGATTTAGGTTAGACCTTCAGAAGAAAGCCTCTCTGACTCTTAAGAGCGATGAAGCACTGGAAGACACTACCTAGAGAAACCAGAGTTGTAGCCATTAGGTGGTAACAACCACTCTTTGTTATATCAAGTGATAAAATTGGTTAAAAAAAAAGTACAGCTCTTGGGGCACACTAGCATATGAAAACAACAAAATAAACATGTGACCAAGTGCTGGCTGACATCACTCTATGCGTGAACTAAGTGACTAGATAATTTGAGGGAGTAGATTGCACCAATGAAAGACTGAAGATGTAGCAAAAGGTATTATACAAGGACAACAATCTGGGATCGTGAAAACCATGTCTATTGAGCTTTCAATTTTTATTAATCCATATTATAAATTTTAGTCTTCATTTTAAGGGTATTTTCTGTAAATCTTCATCAAGGATCAGGACCAAGAAGTCAGAGATGAAGAAGCTGTTTCTTGAAGACCGTATTCCTGCTAACAACTACTCACTTCTGTTCTTTATCAATCATCAATGTGAATGCATTCTGCTGAATAGAGACTGTTCATCTTCACTCACAACTTCTAAGAATTTGGTGAGGGAAATATATCATAAAAGACATTATTGTGCATGGCTTGAACAAGTGCCCTTACAGAAGAAAATTTCATTGCAATGGAAATGTGTTTGTCACTCTTACACGGTCTGGTTTCATTTAATGTTTGTTGGTCTATAGCAAGCTCATTCCTGCTAATATGTTTGTCCAGGTTAGGAGGCTGGAGGCTGGGAGAAGGAATCCAGGAAAATATTTTTTTAATTCTCATCTTCCTCTACATAGATTGTAATTGTTAATGGCTTCTAACAGAGATTTCAGCATCAGGTAGTAGAGTCTAAGGTGCCATTTTTGTGATGCTCACGGAACTCAGAAAGTTGATGTTATAGACTGGATTCCAGAGACAGTTTCATGGCAATGGTTATTACTGAAATACTGTGAAAGCAATGAAAGATCCCTGTCTAGGTGATCCAGGTGGTGGTGGAGGTGATCTGTCTAAAGTACTGTGGTGTTTCAAGGAAGACAGATAATGCAGCAATTCATGGGTAAGTATACAAACAGAGAGATGGTACTCTTCACTATTGCAGATAGTAAGAGATAGTTTCTTTCTGAGACTGGAAAAGTGTTTATCCAAATATATCTTTCCAAGAGCAGTCAGAAGACCAATAAAATGAGGACACAATGATACAAAAGGTGGTCAAAACCAGGATTTGTTTGTATTCCCATTCCCATGGTGTTTGGGAAGAGGCATGAATTAAGGACAAACGATAAAATCAGCTTGAGATCCTTTCTAAATAAAAAAACTGTTATTTATATCTGACCTAATTAGAAGAGGTGCTGAATATCTTCAGGTGCTTCAGACTTCAATTAAAGATTAAAATATTCACTGTTGCCTACATCCAAAAGCAACACCTGCAACAATATTCTAGTCACTTTACAAGAATTACAACATCTTCAGTCAAACTCTGCTTCCTTATAATGATGCCTTTTTCAATGGAAATTGAATAAAAGTGTAAAAATGAGGATGAAAATCATGGACTTTGAGGAATAGGTAATCCAGAGTTTATATGATTAAATTAAAAAAAAAAAACCACTAAGCATCAATTCAAAAGTATTGCCTGAAATAACATTAAAAAGGAAAAGAAAAAGGTTTTAAAGAGGTTTAAAGGACTTTTAGGTGTTTTCCAAACCAACAAAACTAACATGGAAAAAGAAATCAATCCTAACAATGCACAGTATTACCTTAGACTCCAGGTGACAATAAAGACTTTTCTATCCCTAAAGTTGTTTTAACTCAGTCATCTTTTTCTCTTCAGTTTCTGGAGTTTGGGTATCTAAATATTGTATTTACTGTTTCCAGATGAAAACTTCATCACTCATGCGCTAGAAGTGGAAAAAATATTATGTCCCCATGAAGATCTGAAAATAGATTTCAGAGGTTCCCTGGTATAAACTAGCAGACAGCAACACAGTAAGATGACACTTTGTAACCACAAAGAGAATCAGGGCTTCTCTGACAGATTTCTTTTAGTCATCAAAATAATTTATTTTTTAAAGACTTTTGTTTCATCAGTATTTAATGACAAAGATCCACAATAAAGATCTTGCCTGGTTTTAGGATAAAAGCTCTCTGTTCACACAAGATTTGGCTGCTTAGATGAAGCATGGAGTACAGCCACCTCTCTCACAAAAAGAACAGTGCTTTTCCACACAGAGCAATCAAGTAGCATGGAGGAGCAATGCACAGTACAGCAGTGTGATGGGAAATCAGTCAAGTTCTAGCTATGAAACTTATACCTGTAGCCACATGCTTTGTCTATGTCCTGTATGTTGTACATCATGAGATTCAGGGTACATACATCCCCCTTGCAGGGCACAGATGTCATCCACAGAAACATCTGCTCTTTGTAGAACCACATAATCTTTAGATAAATAACCATGAAAAAACACAAAGCGATTTCAGTTCTACTGTGTGAGGTGGACTGGTATCTCACACAGTGTAATTGACCCAAACCTACTATTTACAAGTTAGACAAGGATATCTTGAACCTATAACATGGGCATAAATCCAATATCAGACAAGAAATAGCAATTGGCAAAATAGTAGTCATTTACAGAAGAGGTGTGGATCCACAGAGACTAGATTCATGTGACTATGATTGGATATCTGTACCTGAGCTAGTCATCTAATCTGCTTTGGTACTCTATGGAGAGAGGAATTTCTAAGACATAGTTCATTTCAGCCTAAGGTGGATGTCTAGCATACATCAACTTGAACTTTGCCTCTTTTTTTCCACCGACTATAAAGAGATCTCAAAGTGAACCAGATATAGTTAGAGATATCTGAAGTTAGGTAAGATGAGACCCACACAACATGACTTCTGGAAGATGATCTGAAACATGAACAGGTTTTTGTTTATTTATAAAGATACAAAGCCAAAGAAGAAATTCAAGCACAGAACTCACCATCAGAAGTTTATCCACCCTAATGAACTCAGATTACATTCCATTTATGATAGTACTTAGGACACTAAATAATCATAATTTAGCAGAAATTGTGTGCATAGGTCACACTGGCACTTTCTGTTGCATATAAGTACAGATAACTAAACTGCATACATGGCTGATGTCAGTAAAGAAGATCTGTTTGCACTAACATTATTTGCAAAGATGCCATTCAATAGTTTTTTAAAAAGCTTTGTAATGAGCTTTCTCACATGCATCTTAGGCTGAACCTGAAAAATTGAAACCCAGGACATCCTATTCTCAGAAAAGTTACAAACTATCATAAGGAGTCAAAAAATCTTTATCACCTTTGATCACTGTGAGTGCCAGTGATGTCAACAGAAACTTCTGTCCTGATTAAAGGTAATACACATGGCTCTGCAAATAGAGCTGCCATTTGCCAGTAGCAACACTACTACACTGTTTCTTTTTTTCTTCACAGCAGAGCAAAGTGGAGAGGAAACCCCTGACAGGAGCCAGGGATCTTCAGCGAAGCTCTCATTAGCATGCATTATAACGCATGAACCCTCAGGGAGTAACTAACTGATACCTGCTGATTCATTCTGACAGATGCTATCAATTTACTGCACATTTTCTAGGAAAGTGATGCAGGAGTAGCTTTAGGCAAGCACAAGTCATAAAGAGCCCTGTATTCAATGAAGTCAGGATGGGTTGCTATCTCTTGAGTAATCCATTCCCAAACACTCCCTCCAGCAGTTCTTTATCCTGCACATCCACTTCACTGGGCCATGCTGGCAGGTATTACTCCACTCTTCATGTGACCCAATGTTCCCATCCCAGCATGTGCTGCTGAAAGTCAATCATCCCCTTTGATAATAGGCCAAATATATAAATAAACATAACAATATCACTTCTGTCTAAAGGCTAAAGCACAGGGAATGTCTCTCTAGAAATAGAAAAGACTCTGTAAGAAAACCCTGCAGGAACGTGAAGCTTTAAGAACAAAACTGGATACAGCTACTGGAGTTTACAAGAAAGCTGTAGCTATTGTATATAAAGAATAGGAAGACACTCTCTTCAAAGCAGCACGGAAAGAGAATGCAACTCCTCTGTCAATAGCTATGGAATTATGTAACTAGCACCAATTTAACTTGTGCATTCCATACCTTGTGGATTAAGCATATAAAAATAAGCATAAAAATATAGCTCTGGTTAGTGGTGTGTAATGAATTTCAGTCAGCGCATCACTGGTACTCTCACTTTCTTCTACTTCTCTTTCCTTGCCTGTAGAAGATAAAAGTCTGCACCCATAGTCGGGACAGATTCTGAGGCCCTGCTCAATGATATGCTTCACAGACAAAAATACTGTGAAAAAACCTCATCACAGTCCCTCTTGTGCCTCAAAATATGCTGAACTCCCAAGAGCAAGGACAGCATGGATGCCATTAGTGTGCTCAAAACATTACAATATATGGAGGAAGGATAGCTTAAATGGTTCTGGCTGGTTTAGTCAAAGTCTCTTCCAAAATATCAGTTCACAAACGGTAGGAATAGATCGTAGTCCCTGCTGCAACAGGCAAAAATGTAGCTATGCCCAGGTAGCTCCGTACTGTAGCTAGCTCTATAGTAGCCCTACAATAGCATTCTAGCTGCAGCAACACAAGGTGCAACACGGCTCATCTAGCAGCTATCTAGCCACATATCCTACGCTAAGGTATGCTTAGACAGCTACCAGTACCTGAGCCACTGTGTTCAAAACCAGCACAAGTGTATCAGCTATACTAGGCTGCAGCTCACAGCTGTGCCTGCAGTAGATCTGTAGCATTAAAGCTCTGTAACACGAAAGGAATGGGAAAATCCTGACATTTAAACACTGAGCAAAACCATGAAGACTATACAGTAAGTAATAATCCTACACTAGGAGGGGAGATGCTCTAAGATACATATTATGATGTGCCATCATTTTTATGGTCTGATGATTTTTATGCCTGATTCAACAAATAATAATTCTTTGATGCCCTTTTCCACAAATGAATTATCATTAAATGGGTATTCTGTGAAATATGGAAATACATTTTAAACAATTTTGTGTAATACTAATAAAACTACTGAAATAGTGGAACTTCCAGTCCAAATACATTATCCTGTAACTCAGCCCTGGACAGGCATAGCAGACCCTCTAAGTATTTTCACTCCTAATCTGACAGGTAATACATTTTAACTAAATGATCTACCCATACATATCACAAATTATCAGCTGTCAATTAGTTATACTGGTAATACAGATAATTATATGTTTCAAGTAATAGACCTATACTTTGACATGCATTTACAGACTAATTAGCACTTCTGACAAGCTTCTAGAAAAAGAGCATTCAAAGTAGCAGTAACAAAGTAGTTTTGATGCAGTTCTCTTTCTCTTTCCCTTCTTTTTCCCCATGACTTTTTTATTCTCCACGTTTACCTTTCATTTTAATGGGGAGTATTTAGCATTTCAGAAATATATACATTTTTCATTACAGAGATTTCTGCTAATAGTTTCTATTGCATCTTAGGAATAAGCAAAACAATCCAGTATTTTCTCATCTTCATGATTTTGTTTTTCAACATAACAATTCATTCCTGTTCCAAGGGTCTGGACTATAACAAGCAGAGCTGTTTGGTGGCCTTATTGAAACTAATATGTTTGACAGACATGTGGGAGTGTTGTCAGGAAAGGGTTTTAAAGCCAGTGCTGACCAAGAGAGGGCCAGTAGTAGATGTAAGAAACCTTCCTCTGTTAAATGGCCCTGACTGCAAACCAAAATGCAAAATCATAATTCTGTTTCCAAATACCATTTGAAAGGTTTTGGTCATGCATTAATAACAGTGTGCACTGGAATGAAAACAAAATGCAAGACCTTGAAAGCCACTGAGAGTGAAGTCTGGTCCTCTGAACAGCTCTGTGGCAAAAACAGGCATTTTTGTATGAGGCCAATGACAAAGGGCAGGATTTTTACATGATTCAGCACGCACAAGAATGATTTGTTCTGTTTCCATAAATTATAGAAAGGCTTTCAGAGGTCCATGGTGCTGCATGTGGAGAGACAGCAGAGTAGAAGGAATGCTGTTCTCTGAAATCCTAAATAAACAAGGGTTTTTTTATAGCTTCTGGTGGTGGAAGAAATCCTGAAGCTCAATGCTCTCTAAAGATCTACAAGAACAGAGAGAACAGAGGAACTGGGGGTCCAGAACGCATGGGAATTCAAGGACGTCTGTGGTGTCTAATTTGTTCTACTGTGTGAGTAAGGGGGGGAATGATCTGAATTAAAAAAATTAGAAAAATCATTACTAAGAAAACATTTCTTTCCTTACCAATTACAGAATCACAGAATCACAGAATGGTTGAGGTTGGAAGGGACCTCTGCAGATCATCTAGTCCAACCCCCTGCTCAAGCAGGGTCACCTAGAGCATGTTGCACAGGATTGTATCCAGATGGCTTTTGAATATCTCCAAGGATGGAGACTCTACAGCCTCTCTGGGCAACCTGTTCCAGTGCTCTGTTACCCTCGCAGTAGTTCTTCCTTATGTTCAGACGGAACTTCCTGTGTTTCAGTTTGTGCCCGTTGCCTCGCATCCTATCGCTGGGCACCACGGAAAAGAATCAGGCCCATCCTCTTTACACCCTCCCTTCAGAAATGTATACACATTGATAAGATCCCCCCTCAGTCTTATCTTCTCCAGGCTAAAAAGGCCCAGCTCTCTCGGCCTTTCCTCATAAGAGAGATGCTCCAGTCCCCTAATCATCTTTGTAGCCCTTCGCTGGACTTGCTCCAGTAGCGCCACATCCCTCTTGTACTGGGGAGCCCAGAACTGGACACAGTACTCCAGATGCGGCCTCACCAGGGCTGAGGAGAGGGGGAGGATCACCTCCCTCCACCTGCTGGCAACACTCTTCCTGATGCACCCCAGGATACCATTGGCCTTCTTGGCCACAAGGGCACATTGCTGGCTCATAGTCAACTTCGTGTCCACCAGAACTCCCAGGTCCTTCTCCGCAGAACTGCTTTCCAGCAGGTCAGTCCCCAGCCTGTACCAGTGCATGGCATTATTCCTCCCTAGCCCTTTGTTGAACTTCATGAGGTTCCCCTCTGCCCATCTCTCCAGCCTGTCGAGGTCTCTCCCAATTGCAGCACAGACCTCTGGTGTACCAGCCACTCTTCCCAGTTTGATATCATCAGCAAACTTGCTGAGGGTGCACTCTGTCTCTTCATCCAGGTCACTGATGAATAAGTTGAACAATATTGGACCCAGTACTGACCCGTGGGGGGACACTGCTAGCTACAGGCCTCCAACTAGACTTTGTGGCACTGATCACAGCCCTCTGAGCTCTGCCATTCAATTGTAGCCTTCATTCCAATAGTGCAGTCTCCACCAATAGCTTCTGTTATTGAGATTTATGAATGAAGCTACCTATATAAATCTTCATATATTACTTTATAGTTTCCACATTCAATGTGGCATGACCTATGTACTTGAGAAACTATTAAATCAGTATTGCGATGAAACATAAACCCTTCCAAAACTACAAAGCTTACTAGTAGATCTTCCTTCATCAATAAAAGTCATTTTAACTGTTTAATATTCTATTTTTTTTATTAAGATCATACAGACTCTTATAGTGAGATACAATACACAGAAAGCCTCATGACATACAGCTAAGTTGTACAAGAGAATTTTTTTTTCCTCAGAGGACTTTTCTAGCTGGGAATTATAGAATTTAAAAAAGGCTAGCTGTTTCGTGCTCCTTTCTACAATGGATACCCTTCTGCACTAAAATGCCTTCGTGTGAGATAGTACAATCCCAACTGGATTACGCAATCTGAATTGAATTAAGATACTCAGCACAAAAGCATGCTTAGTGTACAGTGAGGGTATCCTCAGAATGGGTTAGTTCAGAGAAACATTTCAATTTTCATCCTTATCTTACTACGTCCTAAGCTAATATTCCATGAAGACAAGCCACATAACTTTGCCAACCAGAAATTGTAAAGGAAATCATAGCACTGTGCAATCAAACTTTACTCTTTAAAAATATATGCTAAAACTAAGAATCAATGTTTGCTACGTACTTTTATAGTTTTTGTGATACTTTATATAGTGCTTATAAGGGAGAAAGCAGGAAAAAAGATGTGTTGGAATCCACTACGCTTCATACAAAACTACTTCCATAGGAATTCAGCTGACTGTTCAAGAATGCATTGTCACAGAAGGAGTGAGCAGAAATTACAACTTAACTTCACTCTTGAGCTTCTGTTGTTATTATTATCATTACTACCATTACTGCAACAGTGTCTAGGACCAAAACACTTGCTGTGCTGTGCACCATATCAATACAGAATACAAAACTTCACAAAATTACCAATTTTAAATTACAAGTTTCCTTAACATGTTAGTTCCCATTAATCATTTTCCCTTTTTGTGTTCAGAATGGAATTGTGGAACCCTCTTCACTTACAGCATCCCCTGCATATTTCACATAAAGCTGCAGTTTCACAAGATAACAGACAAGCTATATGACAGTCCTCAAAAATCCGGAGGTGCCAGAGAGTTCAGGAAAATGACCTCTCTCTTCATCCTCACTCACAGAGAGCCAGGACTCTGGACTCTGATGATGAGAGAGAATTACATGTCTTCAGTCTAAATAAGAAAAGCTTCATATCT